>NC_058135.1:87653503-87727843 GCF_016433145.1 Gracilinanus agilis
AGAGAGAGAGAGAGAGAGAGAGAGAGAGAGAGAGAGAGAGAGAGAGAGAGGAGAGAGGAGAGAGGGGTAGTTTTTAGCCTTTCTAATTTAAAGTAAGATCTGGTCCTGTTTCAAAGACTTAAAACTCCA
Source organism: Gracilinanus agilis (assembly GCF_016433145.1). Lineage (NCBI taxonomy): Eukaryota > Metazoa > Chordata > Mammalia > Didelphimorphia > Didelphidae > Gracilinanus > Gracilinanus agilis. Next base: position 87,653,633 of record NC_058135.1, read on the forward strand.
ACAAAACAAAACAGACAGTCCCTGCCCTCTTAGAGCTTATGTTCTATTTGGAGAATACAAATTTAAAAAAGTACATATCCATTTTTAAGTAATTCCCAACATTATTCTTTCAACAAATTTTTTTATTAAATTTGTACTGGGCTTAAAGAAATGTAGAAGGCACTATGGCTACCAATATGAAAATCTAATGACTCTCTCCCTTTGAAAAGTTTATGTTCTGCTAGAGACAGGGGAGAAAAGGCAAGCACTGCTCTCCATCTGCATTCCCACATTCACTAAAGTTATTTGAGTTACAGAAATAAGGATACTGTAGCTGAGTATACAGACCCAATAGAGTCGATATGAGTCAGGGATTTACAGAAATGTACCTATTTAGAGAGGGAAAAATAGTACCAGCTGCAGAAATGTTCACATGGCCCCCCTGGGTACTTTAGAAGAAACGCTATAAACTTTGGCCTAAAGTAGGAGAATACAACTAATGGTTCATTAGGAGCTGAGTTCTGAAATCCTGCTTAGGGTCTACTTTATCCTAACTCGATAGGAGCAATTTGGTCTTTCTAACCAGGAGAAACTAAAGTATTCTCTTCTGAGGATACCGATAATAGTGTTCATTACTTCTTCTGCAGTGGCAGGGAAATCAGCCTGATAGTCTCTAATGTGCTTTCCATCTAGGGTCTATGGCCAAGTGTGTTAGGCTTTTTTTTTCTATTTTACAGACAAAACTCGCACTGACTGCTCCTGACCTCAGCACAAGCTTTAAGAATATGAACCTGACATTCCATATAGATATATGTAAGTATTTGGAACTCTGTTTGATGATTAACAAACTCAATTGTCTCTGGATAAAAGGGAAGTTCATTTCCTCAAGTGGAGGCAAGGGTGGTACAGTTTATAATCCTAGATCTAAACACACTTAATTGAATAGATGCTGCCAGTCTTTCTTTTTCAAAGATTAAAAGAAGAACATTTCCTTTAATTTGACATCTGTAAGGGAAGATCTCTATATCCATGCCCTGTTCCCTTGACCCCATCCCCTCCACCCCCACTATATCTTTCCTTTGCTTATTCCTTTTCTTCCTTCTGCCCTTCCTGAAATCCTCTTTCCTCAAGTACCTTTCCCATTGCTTTGAGTTAAATTCTTTTTTTTTTCCCGTGGACTATGGAATTGTTCTATCGAAGCTGTGTCAAATTCCATTTCATAGGCTCATCGGCATTTAGAGCTGGAAGGAACCTTAGAGCTGGCATGTCTTAATCTAATCAGATGAGATTTAATAGGGATAAATGTAGATACATAACTTTTGGGTTTTAAAAAAATTCAGCTTCACAAATGTGGACCTGGAGAAGAGAAGCTAAATATTAATTGGTGTGAAAGGGATCTAGGGATATTAGACATATGAGTCAAGAAGGTAACATGGCAGCCAAAAAAGCTAATGGGAGCATATTCTACCTTAAGAGAGACCCAGCAGTCAGGCCCAGGGAGGTGATGGACACTAGGTCCTCCATCCTGGCACTGTACTCTGTCCAAGTTGGACTACTGACTTTTATCCAGTTCTGGGCAAAACATTTTAGAGAAGACATTAATAAGCTGGAGATATGTGGAGCAGTCATTCTCAAAGTGTGGTCTGGGAAAACGCAGGGTTCTCTAAAATCTTTTCAAGGGATCTATGAAGTTAGAAATCTTTGGAATAATAATGCTGAGGTTTTCATTTTTAACATGGTAAATATAAATAGATTAAATGCAAATGTTAAAAAACTGGGAAGTCTTCAATAGTTTTTAAAAGTGTGAGAGTCTTGAGACCCCCAATTTTTGAAAACTGTTAATCTAAGGGTAACTGGTATGATAAAGGCTTCAAGATCTTGTCATGTGAGGATTAATTGAAGAAAATTCAGAAAGTACAGAAAGACAAAGAAAATAATACTATATTATCTTTAATGTCAGTTCCATTAGTAATGCCAAATCAATTTCTGGGTAGCTAGGTGGTAAAATGGATAGAGTGTTGGACCTAAAGTCAGGAAGATCCATCAACCTGAGTTCAAATCTGGCCTCAGACACTTTCTAACTATGTGAACCTGGGCAAGTCACTTAACCCCCATTGCCTAGCCCTTACAATTCTTCTTCCTTAGAACCAATACACAGTATTGATTCTAAGGTAGAAGGTAAGGGCTTTAAAAAAAAGAAAGAAAGTCACAGGGATAGTGGATGGAACCTTTAGGGAGTATATTCATATACCTTTTCCAACAATAATAATAGCATTAACTTTATCATACTTCCAGAAGTGGAAAGAGGGAAGGCTAAATGGAAGAAGCAAACAGGGTGGCAAAGCAGCTGGTAAAAATAGAGGCAGGACATAAAGTAAAGCATAGTTTGAGCCAGCCTCCAAAGAGTTGATCATGTAAGGAACTCATAATTTAGGATAGCAGTGTCTGTGGGGTAGGAGTTTCAAAATAGAATGGGTTAGTAATAAATTACAGTAGAAAGAGTACTGACCTTGGCTTTGGAGATCCAGAGTTCATATCCTGGCCCTGCCATTTACAACCTATGGAACCTTGAAGAAATCACCTGACCACTCCCAACTTCCTCATCTATAAAATGAGAGGACTGGACTAGATGACTTGTGTTGTTAGAACTTCTAGGTCTAAATCCATGATCCTTTGATACTATGATGCATCTAAGTTCTTCCCATCTGGTCTCTGAAACAAGTAGTAATGAGAATGGTGAGAAAATGGCAAGATAGAAAAGTGAGGCATGGCTAGAATCTGCTTAAGTTAGTTGTTGAGTTATTTCAGTGTCTGACTTTCCATGACCCCATTTTGGATTTTTCTTAGCAAAAAGACCAGACTGGAACTCATCCCTAATACCAACTGAACCACCTAACTGCCTCCTAGGCAAATGGAGATTAAGTAACTTACTTGCCCAAGATCACACAGCTAGTATATATATGATTCTGGATTTGAACTCAGGTCTTCTGACTCCAGACCCACTGCTCTATCCACAGTACCACCTAACTGCTATTTTGCCATGGTATAATAACCCAATATGATCAATGCAGAGAAGCAAACTTCCTACAAAACTTTAAGTAGTGTATCTTAAACAAGGAAAGTAAAGTTACATTAGCTAAAATAGGCAGATTATAGAAGTTTGTTTAAAAAAATATCAATTCTTTCCTCAGCAAAACACTGAAGAGGGACACCAAAGGTATTCCTCTGTCAGGCTATGATAGTTTCCTTTCCCATAGGTGAGATAATTGAGCTGAGGATACACTTGCTGATAAGCTTGGTTATGCAAAAAGTACTTATGAAACATCTGTTTCTGATGTTTACAAAAGCTAAGATAAAATGCCCTTTTTCCATACAATGTCAGCCACTCACTGTGAATACATTCTGCATAACTGTGCTTTTCATCTCCAAGCTTTGTTGAGCTCTATTTTTTAATGGCTTACTATCCTCAAATCCTCATTGTTGTTTTCACAATGTTCTTGGGTCACCCTTGAGGGGATTTTTATTTCCATATCTTTCTGGGAAGTGTTCAAGTGTGGTTGCTTTCCATTTCTGGAGATTCATTTCAATTCCCTCTCCCCACCCTTCCCCCCAAACTAGATTTGGACAAGTTACATGGAAAACTCTTGTTTTTGTGCTTCCTCCTCAAGAACCACAGACTAAATGAATTTGTGGATTCCAAGTGCCAAAGAGAAAACTCATCAAGTTACTTATTGAGAAGAGGAAAAAAAAGATGGCAAGAAAAGATGGATGAGAGTGGCACGGGTCTGTTTGTTTGTTGTGCCAGAAGAAGAAAAAAACTATGCTGATAAGTAAAAGCACACTGGATGAATACATTGCTTGCCTAGCCAAATTTAAACAGTTAGTTCATACCTAGAGGATTATCCAAGCTATCACTGACCTTGGCGAAGATGCAAGGGTAACATTTTTTAAAGGATAAAATGTTCTTGAACAGTATCCCAGAGGAATCAGATATGGACACACTTCCCTTCATCCAATAATGCATTTTTCCTTGCCATTTTCTTTGCCTCCAGTCAAAATAGTGCATTTCTTAGAGGGAATGCAAGAAAAAACTTGTTTCTATCTTTGGTTCCATTCCTTATTGCAATCTCACTTCCAAGACTACTGATGGGAATTTGCAGAGGCATGATAGAAGTGATATTTAGGTAATGTATATAAATTTTATTCTGCTTTTTATATAAAAACATAATAAGCTTAACTAGGAAAACTTGAGCAGAGTAATCTACAAGGGTCTAACTCAAATTCACTTGTCTCTGCAATACAAATTTTTCAGTGTCCTGAAGTTACTTCTGGAATCTAGCCAAGGTAGCTGATCTCCCTTTGGAGGTGGATTATTTTTCCCTTGTGTTCTCATTGGCCAGGAGATTTTACAATTGATCCTGAAAAATGATCTGAGGGATGCCAAGTTTGCACGACCACTCAATTACCCAGGATGAATGACTATGAAATGATCTATTTCTCTTCTTGTTTTATTTTAAATTTTTTCTTTATTTTATTCCAGTAATAAATTTACATATAAATTTTCTAAGATTACATGATTCACATTGTCTCCCTCCCCTCTCTGATTCCCCCTCCTGGAGTTGACAAGCGATTCCAGTGGGTTAAATATGTATTGTTACTCAAAACTTATTTCCATATTATTCATATAATATAATATTAGAGAGTCTTATAAAACCAAAACCCCAAATCATATACTTAAATAAACAAGTGATAAATCATGTTTTCTTCTGCATTTCTACTCCAACAGTTCTTTCTCTAAAGGTGAATAGTATTCTTTTTCAAAAGTCCCTCAGAATTGTCCTGGATCATGGTATTAATGTTAATAATAAAGTCTATTACATGTTAATAGTAAAGTCTATTACATTTGATCATCTCACAATGTCTCAATTACTGTGAGTAGTGGTCTTCTGGTTCTGCTTAGTTCACTCCACATCAGTTTATGTAGGTCTTTCCAATTCTTTCTAAAACCATCTAGTTCATCATCATTATACACTATACTTTGTTCAGCCATTCTCCAATAGAGGGACATCCTCTCAGTTTCCAATTTTTTGCCACCACAAAAAGCCCAGTTATAAATATTTTTGTACAAATAGGTCTATTTCCATTTTTAAAAATCTTTTTGGGATACAGACCTAGTAGTGGTTTGGCTGGATCAAAATGTATGCATTGTTTTTCTTAGGGAGTTCCCTGATGGCTTATTCAATTTCTTTTTCTGATATGGGATTAAGTATTCTACTTCCTCTTCTATTAATCTAGGCAATTTATATTTTTATAAATATTCATCAATTTCACCTAGATTGCCATATTTATTGTTATATAGTTGATCAAAATTGCTCTTAATAATTGCCTAATTTCTTCTTCATTAGAAGTGAGATCACTCTTTTCAATCATGATGCTGTTATTTTGGTTCTCTTCTTTCTTTTTCTTAATTAGATAAACCAATAGTTTATCTATTTTATTTGTTGTTGTTTTTTTCAAAATACCAGCTCCTAATCTTATTTATTAGTTCAATAGTTATTTTACTTTCAATTTTATTAATTTCTTCTTTGATCTTTAGGATTTCCAATTATATCATTGTCTGAGTGTTTTTAATATGTTCTTTTTCTAGTTTTTTTTTAGTTGCACACCCAATTCATTAACCTTCTCTTTCTCTTTTTTGTTAATATGGGCACTTAGGGAAATAAATTTTCCTCTGAGGACTGCTTTTGCTGTATCCCATAAATTTTGACATGTTGTTTCCTCATTGTCATTATCTTTAATGAAATCAGTAATTGTTTTTATGATTTGTTCTTTAACCAACCAGTTTTGGAGAATAAGATTATTTAATTTTCAATTAACTTTTAATTTGCCTCTCCATGTACCTTTACTAATTATAATTTTTATTGCATTATGATCTGAAAAAGTCACATTTATTATTTCTGTTTTTCTGCATTTGTTTGCAATGTTTTTATGCCCTAGTACATGGTCAGTCCTTGTGAATGTATCATATACTGCTGAGAAGAATGTATATTCTTTTTTATCCTTATTTATTTTTCTCCATATATCTATTAACTCTAATTTTTCTAAGATTTCATTCACATCTCTTATTTCTTTTTTGGTTTGATTTATCTAGGGAAGGTTAAGGTTTCCCACTTCTATGGATATACTATATGTTTCCTCCTTAAACTACAATAGTTTTTCCTTTAAAAATCTGAATGCTCTACCATTTGGTGAACACATGTTGAATAATGATATTTCTTCATTGTCTATACTGCCTTTTATCAGGATGTAATTACCTTCCTCGTCTCTTTTAATCAAATGTATTTTTACTTTGGCTTTGTCAGATATCATGATTGCAACTCTTGCCTTCTTTTTCTCAGTTGATGCCCAATAAGTTCTGCACCAGCCTCTTACCTTTACCCTGTGTGTGTCTACCTGCCTCATGTATGTTTCTTGTAGACAACATATGATAGGATTTTGGTTTTTAATCCACTCTGCTAACTGCTTCCATTATATGGGTGAGTTCATCCCACTCACATTCAGAATTATGATTATTATGTGTGTATTCCCCTTTCTTCTTTCACTTTTTCCTTCCACACCAGCATTTTTCTTTTAATCAGTCCCCCTTTTTTCCACCTTTATTTTACTTTCCTTCCCACCTTCTCCCTTCTTATTCCATTCCTATTTGCCTTTAAGGTCTATTAATCTCTCCCTCCAAATATTTCTCTCCCTTTTAATATTCTCCTCCCCTCACTTCTCCTTACTTATTCCATTTTAACTTCCCTGTAGGGTAAGATAGAATTCTATACCCCAGTATATCTGGCTGTTCTTCCCTCTCAGAACTGATTCGACCAAGAGTAAGGTTTAAGTATTTCCTCTAATCACTCTATTCTTCTCCTTCTTATAATAGTATTCTTCCTCCTCCCTTGCACCTCTTTACATGATATAATTTATCCTATTTTACCTCTTCTTTTGAGTTTCTCTTAGTATCTTCTTTTTTGTCCACCCCCACATATTTTTTATGTATTATCTTAAACAGCTTAATACCACAACCTCTGTTTATGAATATTTCTTCTATCTAATGAAACTCTGCCAAGGATGGTCCCAAGCCCGGCTGAAAAAGGAGGAGGGTTGAGTGTGGGGTTAGCAACCTCACCCCGTAAAAATCACACTTGCTACAGAAACTGCAACCTCATTAAACCAACAAAACCAACGATCGCCTAGTCTGGAAGATTGCTCTCCAACAGAGACCATGACGCGTGCTGGCAAAAGCCAATAAACTCCAGGTCTTTGTTGACGGGTGCCTGCATCACATCTTGGACATCGGATGGCCTGAGGGGATCTCCAATGCCAGACTCTGGGGGGGAACAGTTCGGTGTCCCATCAGTCAGGACGCTATGAAAATCGGAGGACAGCATTGCTGGACAGGCACTGAGCTGGGGCCCACCAGGGAGGAGGAGGGTCGGGGGTCCAAAGCAGACCTGGTGGAGATATGCCGAGAACGAGACAGAGACCATCGGAGTGACATGGGCCCAGTTGGGGGAAGTTGCCCAGAACAGACTCCATTGGTGTGAGATGGTCCTCTGGGAGTCAATAGGAATAATAATAATAATAATACTATGATAATGAAAACAATTTAGAGTTACAGATATCCTTTTTTCATATAGGAACACAATCAATTTGACTTTATTGAAGCCCTTAATATGTTCCCCCTCTTTCTTGCTCATCTTTTTATAGTTCTCTTGAATTTTGTATTTGGACATCATAGTTTTCATTTAATTCTAGTCTTTTCTTTATGAGTGCTTGGAAATCTTCTAGAAATGTCCATACTTTCTCCTGAAAGTACATAATCAGTTTTGATGGGTAGGTGATTCTTGGTTGTAGACCCAATTCTCTTGCCTTCCTGAATATCATATTCCAAGCCTTCAAGTCCTTCAATGTGGAAGCTGCCACATCCTCTGTAATTCTTCCTGGAGCTCCTTCATATCTGAATTTTCTCTTTCTGGCCTCTTGCAGTATTTTCTCCTTGACCTGGAAGTTCTTGATTTTGGTTATAACATTCCTGGGAGTTGTCTTTTGAGGATTTAACATAGGGGGTGACCTATGTATTATTTCAATGTCCATTTTGCCCTCTTGTTCAAACATATCAGGGCAGTTTTCCTGGATAATTTCTTGTAGTGTGATATCAAGGATTTTTTTTGTTGTTATATGCTTTCAGATAGTCCAATAATTCTCAATTGTCTTTCCTGGATCTTATTTCCCCATCAGCTGTCTTTTGAATGAGATATTTCCTGTTTCCTTCTATTTTTTCATTCTTTTGATTTTTTTTCATTAATTCTTTCTGTCCCATAAGATCATTAGCTTCTACTTCATCAATTCTAATCTTTAAAGACTAATTTTCAGCTATGACTTATTGATTTTCCTTTATGGTTTGATCTATTCTGCTTTTCATGGCTTCCAGCAGATCAGTTCTGGTCTCCACTTTGCTTATTACTTTATTTGATTCTTGTGCCTCTTTTTTCATATGGGCAATTTTGTCTTTTAAGCTGTTATTTTCTTTTTGTATTACTTTCATTTCTTTTCCCACTTTTCTTCCCATTTACTTCTATCTTTCTTACTTGGTTCTTGAACTCTTTTTGAGTTCCTCCAGGGCTTGTGAACAATTTCCATTTTTTTTGAAAGTTTGGAGGTATTTGTTTGTTACTCTCCACTGTTGCTCCTGTATTTTGCTCTTTTTCTCTATAGAAATTCTCCAGGGCCTTTTTTTTTTTTTTTTGCTGTTGCTTATTCCTTTTGCCACTAAATGACTGAGATTCCTGCATGTTGGTGGTCATTACTTTCTTAGCTTGTGTCTTGCAGGGCTTTGCCTTGGCATTATCTTCCTTTCCCTGTTAGAAACCTGAGCAGGTTTATTTGTGATGTTCTTTGCGTAATCTTCCTCCACTGCTGCTGCTATTGTTGCCACTGTTGATGCTGCTGATGTTTCTGCTGTTGTGGTTGTTGCCTCTGCTATTAATACTGTTGCTGTTGCTGTTGATGCTGCTGTTATTGATGCTGCTGCTTCAGTCCCTCAGCTTCTGCTGTTGATGCAGTTTGGTCATATACAGATTCAGACTCAGGAAGACCTAATACCAGCTCCTACCTCAGGCACTTAATGACCTTGGGCAAATCATTTAAATTCTCTCAATTTTAGTTTCCTAAATTGTGAAAACAGAAGCATAAAAGTACCTACCACTCACAGTGGCTTTGAGAATTGAAAGAGATACACACACACACACACACATATACATGTGAATATAAAATGTGTTATCAGGCAGTCTACATGAAAGCTTTAAGTTAGGCTGAGACTAACCTGGAACTTGGGAATTTGTCCATCATGATACACAAATAAAGCTGGTAGCTACACTAACTCATTCTAGCAGCCATATTCTTCTAGAAGACCGTAAAAGGCAAATTTTACAAAAACCCTCATTATATGAATTAAATTTTCTTTTCTTGCCAAAGTTATAAAAATGAATCCATGTAGCTTTCATAAGGAAATTGAAACTAGAAGTTTTATTTACTGTTGCTTAACCTACTTACAGATTCATGAACTATAAATGTATACAATTGATTACATGAATGTCCACACTTTAAAATGCCTTAGAGCATGTGCTCTAAGACTACTATCTCAAATTACACATAACAGTCAGGTCATCAGAGCAAAACTGGATATATCTCCCTTCAAAGTTCCAGAAGTTAACCCTGAAGGACTGGAGGTTATCTTATCCAGCTATAATGCTTCTCAATATGATTGTCAGTTGATATAAGTTAAAAGTCTGATTTAATTATTTAGAAAGTATTTACTATGGTATAATAAGAACATTTGGTATTATTGCATAATTTTTCTAAACACAGGTATGCAATTTAGATAAACTGAGTCAGAATCTCTAAGATGGGTAATTAATTAGTTTATTGGAAGAGGGCCAGGTCCCCCAACAAAGCTAGACCCCTGGTCAGGGCCAGAGGACCCCAACCATTGTAAGAGGATTTGTTTTATCCCCAAAGAATCAGACAAGTTTTTATACCAGGATAAAAATAGTACAAGTAAATAATTATATACTTCTAAGAACAGAGATACCCAGAAGCAATGTCCATTAGTTAGGTCAACTAAGAAGCACCTCTTATTTGGTAAAAGAAATCTTTTGACCATGACTTAAAAGTCACTTCATTGTTATTCTTGGAGGGATATATGTTCTTGGGCTTATTGATACACAAGATAAGAGTGGGTGGTGATGGATATTACCTGATTCTGAAACCCAAGCCAGGTCCAGTGACACATCCTGGATCATGAGTTAGGGTGAATTATATATCAACTTTGAGGGGTGAGCCTGTAACTAAGGCCTATGCTAAAGCAGTTATTTACTTAATTCAAAGCTTTAATACTTATACCAGAATATTCACAAAAAAGCTTGCTAAAATCATGACTCATGCTAAATATTTTAGGATTACAATTATGATTAACTCTGCTAACATTAAAATCTAATTAACAAATAAGAAGGTACACTTTTTCTCACTCACATTATATATCAACCCTATAACATTCTGAGATATATTCTCCCACCAAATTACACATTATCCGGGGAACAATAAGCTTAAACTTAGAGAATACAGTGTCAAAGGATCTACACAGTTCATGGTTGCCAGAAGTCTTTTTCTTCCCTCTATAGGGGGCTAATGAAGTTCTTCTTAGGCATAATGTAGCTTCAATAGCTCCTTCTGAGGTCATGAATTTTCTGTTCCAAATTGCATCTAGTTATTATAGACACTACCTCTGGCTTTTGCTGTCCCTTGGGGACAATGCTAAGAAGCCAGGGGGAAAAAATAAGCTCAAAATCCTCTGGATCCTTTGAAGTTAAAGAAAAAAAGTCCACCTATGAACAAAGAAGGAGGCTAAGCTAAAGCTAAGGCTGAAGTAGAAACACTCTCCTCCTCCCTACCCTCCACCCCAAGTTGTTCTTCTTTAGGGATTTTAATGAAATATTCTATCCTTGATGATGTTTATTATAACCTTTCCTCTGTTAGATGATAGAATAATTCTGGTTCTGAATTGGTCTTCTATTAGATAACCTAGGGACTAACGATATTGTCTCAATCTAAACAGTCTCCTGGTTAACCTGTCCATATTACTAATTTCTTAAAATGACTTTTATGTACTGAATTCTTAATCCAAAGTCTTTGATTGATTGATTGATCTATTGCGACAGGTGATCACCATGCTTAGGTATCACTCTAAATGGAATGGAATGATTTGATTGAATTCCTCAATCAAGCCATATCCTACCATGGCAATGGCAATTAAAAGAAAACGACTCAGAATGACTATCTGAATTGCTTTTCTTCCTCTAGTATATGCCACATATGGATTAATAACTTTTTTCCTTTAATTCATCTCCAGTCATAAACTTTGGTACATCTATTTCAGTCCTACAAGCATTTCTAATTACCTTACCAAAAAGGTCTTAGTTGTAGTTGCAGCTCATTGACAATTAAGTTCACACCATGGAAAGCATCAGCTACTACTATAGGACAGAAGTTTGAAAGGCAGACCAGGTTAACTCTTCAGTGGTCTTTTAATGCTTTTCTTTCCATTCTATGAGTAATCCTCAAGCTATAAAGGAAAATTGCACAAATGTAGGATCTCCCTCACTTGCTTCTCCCCCATGACTACTGCCTTTTCTACCTGACCACATTATGTATGCAATGGGATTATCTTCTCCCTTAATCTGGATACTATAATTCTGTTGGTGCCATAGTCTTAGACAAAGACTTTATTAAATAATCTTGGTCCAGTTTCTTATCACTAGTAAGCCTACCACTTGAAACTAACTTTCTATTCCCTTCTCACTACCTACAGGCAGACCCAGACAAGCAGGGCCACTAATGAAAGGAATTGCTTTTCCAAGAACATAAAGACAGGGTACAGGTTCCTCCTTGTAGAAAAAGGCTATAGAAGGAGATGCTCAAGAGAGTACAGCAGGCCATTTTCGAGAGGGATGATAAGTACTGAGAGAGGAATTCTTTAGCTTGAACAGTCTTAGAGACACTATCTATTTGTGTGTAAATCACACAGATTTTCTACTCTAGAATAACTGCCTCAGGAAGACTGAAAATGTTGGCCAACTCAGCTCCCCTGTATGAGAGGCATCTCTGGAATGAGTTTCTATAGTTCAGGCTAACTTCTTCCAATGATTATAATGGGTAAGAATCCATCCAGAATGTAGCTTCACCATTTTCTCTTTCTGAAAGATGGAACATGATCTTTTTTGCCACAGTGGCAATAGGACACACTTACTGTCATTTCACGCTTAATTTAGCTTTCACTGAATACAAAGCTTATTGTTAGCTTCTTTTCTGGAATTCTAGAGCCCAAGAATGTCTGTCATTGTCAGTTCTAATGTGCCTATATTATAGGCATTTACTGAGTATGTACTCAACTAAAATTCCCAGATTTTTTTTTAATTTTTTTTTTAAAACCCTTACCTTCCATCTTGGAGTCAATACTATGTATTGGCTCCAAGGCAGAAGAGTGGTAAGGGTAGGCAGTGGGGGTCAAGTGACTTGCCCAGGGTCACACAGCTAGGAAGTGTCTGAGGCCAGATTTGAACCTAGGACCTCCCGTCTCTAGGCCTGGTTCTCAATCCACTGAGCTACCCAGCTGACCCCCCCCAGATCTTTTAATATGACAAATATAATCTTAAGCATTACTTTGCCAACTAAAATAACTAAGTAGAATAATGGATAAAGCACTGGAACTAGGCTCAGAAAAATCTGAGTTCAAATCCTGACTCATGAGCTGTGAGACATTGGGAAGTTCACTTATTCTTTTTCGGCTTTAGTTTTCCCATCTCTAAATGGGCATGATAATAACAACTACCTCACGAGGTTGTCATCCAATGAGGTTATTTACACATACACACATACATATATGTATATATGTGTGTATATATATAAAATACTCTTTGAATCTGAAAGTACTATATACAGGTTAGCTATATGGTCCAAGGTCCCAAAAGAAGTAAATTGTGGATAGGATTTGAATTCGAGTTTTATGATTTCAAATTCAGTACTCATTCCACTATCCCAGACTGTTTTTGATGGGTTGCCTATAAGTCAGAGCTCTTCTATTCTGTACTTTTACAGTGAATTTTCAAAAATCTAAATATGAAACTTAATCTTTCTATTAAACTTGACACTACTTTATGTTACACTTCAGGTTTCCATTAAATTTTTATCTTTGCTTTCAGGCCATCATTCCTCTTTATTGATATAATTTTAATCCTAAATCTTTTACATGATATAGTAGCTATTCCTTTCTTATAGTCAAACTTAAATCCTCAATCTATTTTCTGTTCTCTTCAGTAGATATAGAAAAAAATAGATTATCTTCCTTTGAGTCAAGGGCCATTCATACAGATGAAGGCCATTATTTAATTTTCCTCTCTGCCTTCTCTTTAAAATGATGAATAATCTTAATTCATTTGAAATTTCCCAGTATGTCTTCTTTTTATGTAAGTAAATCATCACCTGTCTTTCTATAGGAATTTTTGTAAGTTGTTGAACATGTTCATATGTCAAGAATCCACAAGTTCCTCAATGTGTTACTCGATCTCCATTGATGCATATTACACTCCAACAACATTCTAAGAGATGGTTTTCAAGAGTTATTAGAACTGTAAAATTTATCACCCTGGAACCAACTATATGAAGGGTCTCCCTAAACTCATTCAGACATAACCACAGAAAACAGATTATTTGTGTAGGAATAGTTTTATTCATTATACTTATATATTCCATGTCTACCATAATGCCTGATAAACCATAGACATTTATAACTGCTTGTTGACCGATTGAATTTTCCAGCTTCAAAAGACTTTTCAGAAATTGTCCTCTGCTCTTTGAGTTTAGAATCATATTCATTTCTCAAGGTTTCACCTTTTTATTTTGTAATCCGGAGAAGCCCATATTATATTATTAAGAACCACAAGTGTATTGAGTATGAATGAAAGATTGCCATATCATCCCTTTCTTCCAAATGTCTGATTTTACATTTTATGATGATACATTCATCTATTATTTCAATTTCTTCCTCTGTCTTAATTTTTCTTTCTCTTCTGTCTCCTCAATATAGACTCTAATTTATTTTATAAACCCATAGGAAAGCATTCTATACTTCAGGCACTCAGTCATTAAGAATACAAAGATATACACAAAAAAAGGAAAAGAAACAATTCCTGATTCCAAGTACGTTACATTTTATGAGAGACTCTATCTACACACATGTACACACATCTGTACATACATACATGACAATAATATAGGTACACTCAAACATGTATACATACATATATTCTGTATCATACACACACATATATGTGTGTGTACAGAATAAATGCAAAATAAATACCACAGAGTTAAATACTAGAGAGTTTGGGAAGGAAGATGCCAGTACTTGGAGAAATCAGGAAAAACCTGATGCAAAAATTGTGTTTGATCTGACTTTTGAAGGAATTAAATGATTCTGAGACAGAGGTGAGTAGAGTTCACTCTTGGCATTGGGGATAACTAATACAAATACACAGAGATGGGAAATAGGGTAAAATGTCACCAGAAGAGAGGGACTGTCAGTTCAGTTAAACACTGGGAAATAATATATGAGGGGGTTGGAAAGATAGTTTGGATCCAAATTATGAGAGCCTTTAAAAGATGAACAAAGAGTCTGTATTTTTTCCTAGAGACAATAGAAAGTTATTAGAGTTCATTGAACAGGACATAGTCAGATACATGCTTAAGGAATATCACTTTGGCAGTTTTGTGGGAAATATATTTCAGTGGTAAGAGACTTGAGGCGAAGAGACAAATTAGAAAGTCATTGTAAAAATATAGAGAAAAGGTGATCTGGAACTAATATAGTAAGATTGGTGGCTATATGACTATAGAGAAGAGCTTAGATGTAGCAGTTGTTATAGTGGTAAAAAAAGATAAGATTTGCATCACCCAATTAATCAGTTCTCAAAGGATATGAAGAGGCATTTTTCAGAAGAAGAAAACAAGATTATATATAATCATATTAAAAATGCAATAAATAGCTCTTGATTAGAGAAATGCTAATTAAAATAACTTTGGGCTACTACCTCTCCTCTACCATACTGGTTAATATGACAGAAAAGGAAATGCTTTGGGAAAACTGAGACTTTAATGCTCTCTTGTTGGAGTTGTGAAATGATCCAATTCTTCTGTCAATCTCTTTGAGACTATGACCAAAAGGCTTTAACACCATGCATACCCTTTGATCCAGAATTCCACTACTAGGCCTATATCTGGAAGAGATTTGTAAAAGGGAAAAGAACCGGTTTCTATAAAAATATTTATAGGAGCTCTTTATGTGGTGGCAAAAAACTGGAAAAAAGAGGGGATGTCTATAATCTGGGGAGTGGCCAAACAAGTTGTGGTATATAATTGCAAAGGAATACTACTCTGTGATGAGAGAAGGATGATTTTGGAAAAAAAAACATGGAAAGATTTACATGACCTGATGCAAAGTGAAGTAAGCAGAATCAGAACATTATACACAGTAACAGCAATATTATATGATGAATGTTTATAAATGACTTTACTATTCTTAGCAATACAGTGACCAAAGACAACCTCAAGGACTCATGATGAAAAACACTGTCCATCTCTAGAGGAAGAACTGGTGGAATCTGAATGCGGACTGATAATTAAGCCTCTGAAAGTAAAGGAATTCACTAAGAATGTTGAGAGAAAAAAATGAGGGCCCAGGATAAGGCTTTGGAGTATATCTACAGTTAGAGAATGATGGATTAGCAAAAGAGAAACAGAAGGAAAGTACGGAGAGATAGGAGGAGACCCAAGTAAGAAGGGTACCATGAAAATCCAGAGAAAAATTGAGCGTCTAGGATGCAAGGGCAGCCGACAGTGACAAATGATAGAAAGAGATCAGGAAGAACAAGGCCTGACAACAGACCATCAGATAGGGCATTCCCCAAGGTTTTGTCCTTGTACCTCTTTTCTCTAAAAAGAGAATATCAAAATCATCAAAACCAACTCCCTTATTTAACAGATGAGAAACTGAAACCATAGAGATTAAGTGATTTCCCCAAATTCACATAAGTAATAAGTGACAGGGGCAGAATTTGAACTCAAGAGCACTTACTCCAAAGCCAGATACAAATCTTCATGGTCAAATATGTGCTTACCTTCTGCAAGATACCTTTCCCAGACCCTCTCAATACTAATATCTTTTCTTCTGAGATTATCTTCCATACATCTTATTTGTGCATAAATGTTTACAGGTTGTCTCCATACAAGGAGACCAGGAGGGCACTGAGGGCAGAGATCACATTTGTATTTCTTTTAATTTTTCCAAAGCTTAGTACACCATGCCTGATATATAGTAAGTGCTTTATAAATACTTGAGTTTTTGCTTGCTTATTTGTTTGCTTCTGAAACTGGGTCTCCCCATCCCACTCAGGCTGGCAGTACAATGGCTATTCATGGGCCTGATCATGTTTGACCAGAAAACTTTCATCTTCTCCATTCCCTACCTGACCCGGTCCATGCCTTTTTGAAATTTTATTTTTTTACATGTTGATAAAATTTTAAATAATTTTTTTCTGACATTTGCCCTCTATGTTCTCTCTTTCCTCAAGAAGGCAGGTAATAGGATCTAGGCTGTACATGTGTTATCATGCAATATATATCTCCATGATCACCCTATTGTGAAAGAAGATACAGATCTCTTACACTAAAGAAAAATTCATATAGGAAATAAAGAATGATCCATCCCTTCTCAGGTAGCCTTCTCCCTGCTCTAGGCTCTGGAAGATGACCACATTGGTCTTAAATTTGGTTGAATATCCATCTGACCTTATTTTTTTAAGCCCTTACCTTCTGTCTTAGAATTGACTCTAAGCTTTGCTTCCAAAGCAAAAGAGCAATAAAGTATAGGCAATTGGGATTAAGTGACTTTTCCAAGGCCAGAGAGACAGGATATATCTGAAGTCAGATTTGAATCCAGTACTTCCTGTCTCCAGGCCTGGCTTTCTATCCATTGAGCCACCTTGCTGCCCCTTCAATTGACTGTAAATAGAGTCAATTAAATAAAAATGAAGACAAACCAAGGTGGCATGTCATCCCAAAACTCCTGACTCAATTTTAGGTGGCAGAAAAAGAGGCAAAATGTTTCAGGAAGAGAGAAAATGTTAGTTTAGTTGAACGATAGAGTACATGATGAGGAAGAATGCCTAATGGGGTTAGAAAGATAAATTGGAACCAGAAAAAAAGCATACTGCAGTTTCATTCTCCTTGGCCTTGATCAAAACACACCTGGAGTATTGTAATCAGTTCAGGGCACCATATTTTAAGAAGTAAATTAGCAAGCTCAAGAGCTTTCACAGAAGAGTGACAGAACTTGAGTCAACACCATATGAAGATCACTTGAAGAAAACAGGGAATTTGCCTTTAAAAAAAAGATAGTTTTTGAAGAACTATCAAGCTGAAGAAAGATTTAATTATTTTCTCCTTGGTAAACAAGCATAATACAGTGTAATTTAAGAAGGGAGATATCATTAACGTTTGTATGTATGGGGGAAGGCAAGTGTCAAGGAAGACCACTTAGAAGGTAATACTTTGCTGAGCCTTGAAAGAAAAGAAGATACATCTGAAAGAGATGAAGAAGGAGCACATTCCAGGAATGATGGACAATTTCTCAGAAGCAGGAGATGGAATGTTTAATGCAGGAAATAGCTAGTCATATTTGTTGTTGAGTCATTTGTCAGTCTTGTCCAACTCTTCCTGACCACATTTGGGGATTTCTTGGTAAAGATACTGGAATGGTTTGTCATTTCTTTCTCCGACTCATTTTACATATGAAGAATAGAGGCAAACAGGATTAAGTGACTTGGCCAAGGCTACACAACTAGCAAGTGCTGGAGACCAGATTTGAACTCAGGGAGATGAGTCTTCCTGGCTCCAAGCCTAGCACTCCATCCACTGTACCACCTAGCTGTCTTAGCTGGTCATCTAGTTTTGATGAAATATAGAAAGCATGAAGAGAATTAAATGACATATAAGGCTAGAATAGTAGGTTGGAGTCCCATGGTAGAAGGACCATAAATAACAGGCTCAGGAATTATTATTTTATCCTAGAAATATTAGGGAGCCACTAAAAGTTTTCGAGCTAGGGAAAATATGGTCAGAACTACACCAGTTTGGTAGATGTGTGGAAGATGAATGGGGATACAGGAAAGAGAAGAGCAACGAGTTTTATTCAGCACTACTCTGCTGTGTATCCTAGGTAAGAAGTGAGATAGAGTACTTGTCATGTGAGTAGTACTCTTTAAGAGTTTTTTAACTCTCTAAGTTTTAAGAAGGGAGATATTTTTTTATCTAAGAAGGGAGATATCATTAATGTTCGTGTGTATGGGGAAAGGCAAGCTTCAAGGAAGACCACTTAGAAGGTGATACTTTGCTGAGCCTTGAAAAAAGAGCAAGATACATCTGAAAGAGATGAAGAAGGATCACATTCCAGGAATGACTTGGACAATTTCTCAGAAGCAGGAGATGGAATGTTTAATGCAGGAAATAACTAGTCATGTGTGTAGACAGAAGGGATATGAGATGCTTCAGTGCTCTAATTAACAAGATTTAGCAACAGATTGGATGTGGGTTGGTGGTAGAGTGATAAAAGGAAAGCTAAAGATTATTCCAATACTATAAACCTGGATGCCTGGGATTATAGTAGTACCCCTGAAAAAAGCAGGAATGCTTGGGAGATGGGTAAATTTAGGGGAAATAATAATGAGTTCTGTTTTGTGCATTTTGAGACTAAGCTACCTATGAGATAAATCTATTCCCCTTTACTTTACTATCACTCTTGATGGTACAATCATTTTTGTAATCATTTGGACTCATAATATCATGTCTTTTTGTTACCCTTTCCTCTTTCTCATTCTACAGATTATCATTTATCAGTTTTAAGACCATAATATCTTTCTTCTCTCTTCTTCCCCCTAATTCTTGTTGTCATCAACCTCATTCCAATACTTGTCCCCTTTTATGTGGATTTTCACAATCTCCACTTAAAAGGTCTCTACTTCTCTTGCCATGACAAATTTCTCAATGCTCAGATTCCAACACATCACTACTGCTCAAAAATCTTTAACTCCTCACTGCCTATTGAATCAAGCCTAAATTCTTAATTCAGGCATTCCATACCCTCCAAAATATGACTCTGACTTACTTTAAGCTTCACATTCCACTACTTCTTTACAGAGAATGAAAATACATTTACTGGACTTCAGAAAAAATGAGCTACTTCCTTTTCCAATATATCTCAAGCAGCTGCCTCTCTAACTTTTGTCATACTCTCTTCTATATCTGTAATCTCTTCATCTTCAACTTTAAGACTCAGCTCAAATGCTATCTTTTCTAAGAAGCCTTACTGGATCACTTCACTTCAAATAATCTTTTCCCTAGATAATCTCATAAAATTTTGCATACATATTTTATTATCCTTATGAGATTCTTAGCTCCTTGAGAGCAAGGTCCAGGGCAGATCAGTAGCAAAGTGGAGAGAGAGAGAAAGAGAAAGGTCAGGAAGATCTTAATTTAAATCCATCCTTCAACACTCCCTGGGCAAAACAGTTAACCACTGTCTGCCTCAGGTTTCTCAACTATAAAAACGAGGATCATAATAGTAGCTATCTCCCAGGGTTGTTCTGAAGATCAAATGAGATAACTGGTAAGTGGTTAGCATAGTTCTTAATATATTCTTGTACCCTTTTCTCCCTTCTCTTCCTTTATCTTAGTGTCAGCTTCTTTGCTGAGCACTATTCACTAAAAAGGCTTGTTCTCATCCCTCAAAAATGTATGATTTTTATCCATGTGAGATACTTTCTCCATGGAAGAATTTTGCCATGCTACATATTAGTAGATGGTCTTTATGATTTGCTAAAGAAATCATGAACTGGTGGGTAGATAACCCTATCATGATAAGCTTTTTCCAAACCAACTAAACTAGTCCTCAGAAGACAGCTGCAAAATCCATGATCAGGTCCATTTTTACGTGCTTACATAAAACCTCAGTACTGTACTTACCATTCTCTCATTTACTTGTTATTCATTCTACCTGTATGTGTTGGTATCTTATTTCTTTTGAAGGGGCCTAATCTTATTCAATCTTTGTGTGAATTTCCAGTTACTGACATAGTACTCTATACCAAGAGGGACTGTGTAAATTTTTATTGAAGGAAATGAGTGAATAAATATAGGTACCTCCCAAAGCTTTTTATCTCCCGGTAAATCCTTCAATAATTCATGGTTATCATGCAAAAATGAAATAATGGAGTGGGAATTTAATGGAATAGATTCTACATTGCGGTGTTATATAATGGACAGATAGCCAGGTTTGGAGACATGAAGGCTTGTATTAAGGTCCCACCTCTGACCTTTACTATTTATCCCTTGACAAGTCCAGAAAACTATAAACTGCATAGAAGATTACTTTACTTACCTTGCTAGGCAATATTCCTCACCTCCTTACAATAATAAAATCACAGGTGTGACCAAAAACTGTGCTTATTAAATATTTATTGAATGTGTAATTTATGCCACACTCCCCTCAATGGTACTTCAGATTTGAAGTACATTGTAAGGGAACATCAGTTTTCACTCAGAACCTGAACCACAGGGGTATTTTTTTTTACTAGCCAAATGGAGAATACATCAATTCAAAGAAAAATATACTTAAACACTTTTCCAAGTTAAATGACAAGAAAGATTTCCCCCATGAACACGAGGGTATACTATTCCATAGTTGCCATAACAAAAATTGGGAAGTGAGAACACACAGGGCATATATGTGGTCTAGAAACACACTTGACTATATAGTGGGTCAGTGTAACATATGCAAAGAGAACCTATGCATCTTGGGTAATTCACATCTATGATGATCAGTGTTCTCTAGTAATGTCATCAGACAAGCTAATTTCTCAACAGAGGTGGGGTCTTCTGCTACTCTTTCCCCTCTAACATGCTGCTCTCTTTTGGAAGGCTCTTATGCTGCCATTGTTTTCCCACTGTTGTTACTCTTGTCTCTACTTTCTGCTACCATGTGCGAGTCTTCAACTACTATGCATCTTCAAAGGGAGGGATCTGCCAGCTGTTTAATTTGATATACCCAGGAGTCAAGTTCTTTGATGATTCAAGCACACCCCATCTTACAACCAGGCACTCAGCCAGTTAGCTTGAGAAATTCTTAGGCAGTTAAAAAAATCTCTTGAAATTAACTTCTTTGTTGGTACTCCCTGATTCCAGTATCATATATGATATGGAGCTGGAAAATTCCTTCCAATTCTCATCCTATCCCAGCAGCATCTTTTAAAAATATCATCACTTAGCAAAACTGCAAAGCAGCAGCATGTCACCATGATAGCCATATTCTTTTTAGACCCCGTGGTGTTCAGAGTTGCCTTACAAATAAACTTGGAGAAAGATGAAATGGGCCAGGTTGAGTTGGCAAAATTTGTCCTAGTTTCTTCATTCTACATTCTTACTTTTCCTAGGCATTCCTGCCAACAACAAAATCTCACAGTCCCTAAAAATGAATTAATGAAAGCTTTCATTTTTTCCCCTCTATTACTACATTGACTCTTGGTCAGCTTGTTATCTACTATGATGCATTGATCCTAATGACTTCAATTCTCTGCTGTACTTTGGCAATGGAAGCTCAGCCTTATTCTACATGTTTCTTCTGCCAAGGGATTTGGGTCAGATATCAAGTGCTTCTGAAAATCATCTTTCTTCTCCGTTAGGTCTGACATAATGCTACCTCCATCCTTTTATAAAGATATCCCTTGTGTGGCAGCATTATCATTTAATAAGGCAATTATATTCTGTTGGAGGAGAAAAAGCAATGTACCAACAGATTTTTCCAGACATATGAACTAAATTTTTAAAATACCAACCATCTTCTTGATGACCAGTCTGGTTTTAATGTGTGCCACATTAAACATTCTTTAAAAGCATCTGGAATTAAGGAGCTGGTGGTTTCATTTTGTCAACCGATACCCGTCAACATTTTTAAAAAGAAGAAAGGAATTATATGGCCTCCATAATGCTGGAGAATGTGCTAGGGAGGAGAAATTTATATTGTCTCCAACTCCATAATTTCATCTTTTGTACATAGAGAGGAATGTCTGTTATTGCCCGATGAAGAATATTTTGTCATAGATTTGGTAATGGAGCCCATTGTATAAAATCGTATCATACTATTGAAGTGAAGACCTTTACTATTTATATGGGAGCCAGTGTTTGGGGGTAGAATCTGCACCATCAAGATTACACCAGACTGCAGTTGAAATAGTTAAAGTATGATTGCTCTTTAAACATATTCATCTATGCAAATGTTAAAAGTGAGGACAAGAGATAGAGATATTTGCACATGACCTCTTTTATAGCCAAATGGGCTGACAGTATTGGAAGAGGAGGGAAGATAAGAAAGAAAACTGAAGGGAAGAGGAGGGGAGTGCTAAAACTTCCAAGTTTTTAAGATTTGGATAAAGGAAGCCTGAAGAGAAATTGAATGAAAGACTGAAGAAGGGCTGCTTAACATTTTTTCTAGTCTATGACCGGAGTCCAATCCAGGAAAATTCTTTGGCCAGGATCCAAGTTACTCGCCATGTTCAAGTTCTTGTAGCTTTAAGGAGAGCAATTTGGAACTGGAAAAAGAGAAGAGTCAGGGCCTCAGATGAAAAGAATCTTACTGCCCTTATATAGGCTATTTTCTATGTATGGAGCATATTCCCTCTCGTCTTTCTATAGAATCCCTGGTTTCTCTTAATACATAATTCAAATGTTATCTCCTACATGAGGCCTTTTTCAAACTTCATAACCCATTTCTCCAGTTGTTAGTGTTCTCTCCTTCTTAAACTTACTTAGTTTTACTTGGTATGTACTTTTAAATTTAATTACCTCTGTACATGTTTCTCTCTCCTTCAAATCCAAGTAAAATGTAAATTCTTGGAACGTAAGGATTAGTTCACTTTTTTTCAGTTACTCAACAAGTATCATTAAACTGTAAGTAGCCACCACGGTGCTAAGAACAAAAAATCTGGTGAAAAGTGAAAACAGCTCCTATTCTCAAGGAACTCACATTCAAACAGCTAGCATAGGTCCTTGTACGTAATGGGAGTTAGATAAATATCTGAATCAACTTGTGGAAGAATCTGTGGGAAACCTGCATGAAGAAATTAAAGAGGATTGGGAGAAAGTATCAATACCTGAAAGATCATAGAGAAACAGACAGCTATCGGAGAGTCCATTGGACCAAAGATCTTAATTTAAAGCAGAATAAATAAATTTCTCTTACTCCTTTCTTTACTTCATGGAGAAAGCACAAAGCCTTGGGTTCAAGAGTAAATTTATATCATTTTCCCAGTGCATGTCAAGTTTCCATGTCAGCCTTAGGGTGATTGCCTCATGTTAA
Organism: Gracilinanus agilis; assembly: GCF_016433145.1. NCBI lineage: Eukaryota > Metazoa > Chordata > Mammalia > Didelphimorphia > Didelphidae > Gracilinanus > Gracilinanus agilis. The sequence continues at coordinate 87,677,178 of NC_058135.1, forward strand.
TTATCTTGATTCTTTGGTTAATTGTTCCTAGTCACTCATGATCATGTGATGATGTAAGCATCATCCATACATCCTATGATGTTTTGACCCTCATCTCATCAATATTCATTCATCCATTCATTGATTCATGAGGAAGCCTATTCATTTCCTTGCTGTATGATACATTCCTGATTCCTGTGAGTTTTCTACCTTCTCATGCCACATCATCTCCTAATTATTCTTTTTGTGAGCACGCTAAAATGACCTTAGGGGAAAAACTTTTATGGTCAGAATTTTATCCAAGGAAGATTTAAAAAATTGTATTTCAAAAGTATCTCACCATAACAACCAGATGGCAATCACAATAACTGCAAGTCCCATTCATTTCTGACTCAGCTACTCTGGTCTTAATTACTGTGTCTAAGCTGAACCCTGCTAAATATTTGCTAAAAATCATGAGCCTGATTTTTTGGAACCATACCCGAGGACACCTTCAAAGAAGTCTCTCTTTTGATGATGAATTTATATGATAGTTTATCTAAGATAAAAATCAGCATTTCATGCGATGAGTAATAATCATCCAAAACAAAATGATCTCTCCATTGCCCTAGGATTTGATCTGAATCCCAGGGCACCTAGAAATCCTTAAAATTAATCATCAGCTAGTTGACCAAGTTCATCTCATTCCCCAAATTATTTATTTAGCAGTGATTTGGGAAACAGAAAAGCCATTTGCAAAACAGACCACATGAAATCATTGTAATGGCTGATGTTTTAAAGTGGCCAGCAGGGCTCAGAGTCCTGCTGAATGATTTTCTAGTTAAACTCTTGCTTATGAAGAGCCAATAAGATCTAGACATCAGTCAAAAACCAGCCCTACCCCCACCATTGGAAATATTGCTATGTGATCAACATTAACTTAAAAACAAAAACAAAAAAAAAACCCAAAAAGAATAATGCTTGTGCCAACCTCATCAAAAACAAAGAGAACCATCCTCCCATAGCTATGTTCCAAAGGTGACCTTTACACCAACCCTTATCACAATTAAGAAGCGTTGCCCTGTTATTCTCAATATACATTATCCAGGCAGGAATTGATGCCTTTGTTTGGGACTGCTTGAGATTCAGCTCACTCGTCCTCCATCTCCAGGCCTGATTTGCCTTTGACATATTGCTTGTATCCCCAAGCCTGGTGAGGGCTGGGACACCCATGGTGCTTTGTCAGTCATATACAAGCTTTTGAAAGATCAAGTGATTTATTTTTCCCCTCATTGGGAGTTGTTTTGTCAAACCCCAAGAAAGAATGAAAAGAGGGCTCTTCAAAATGTATGTGGTTTAATATATTGTTCCAAACTTAAAAAAAAAAATAAGCCAAGTGCCACTAGAGTCCAGAGTTTGTGAGTTAAGCAATATTAATCAGTCCTAAATTCAAGAAAATGCAAAGCCAATTGATGGCATAACCTTGAAATGAAACCAGCATGTAAAATACCAGTAAAAACGTCAAGTGCTTTGCCCTTCAGCTGAATATTCTTGCTCATTTCTCAGAGACTAGAACAAAGGAATAAGATTACTCTAAAATGAAACCAATCTGATGTACATTGCTTGTGAAGAGTTGGTTTTTCTGACCCAGCCCACATTTTTATGTCCCCCCCCAAAGAGGGGAGAGGGAGAGATTTCATTCTATTGCCTTACATCATTGTATATTTTTCTTATATATATATATATATATATATATATATATATATATATTTTTTTTTTTATTTTTGAGCAAGTTTCACATCCTATTTCCCCGTCCTAAATCATGCATCTCCTAACCTTAACCCCAGTGCATTCCAGGGCTATGCAACCCCAATTTGACATCACCATAGTAACTGATTCATTTCCACTTCCTCACATTATCTTCCTTGTAACCAGGGGGAACAATAATTTGTGATATGGCTGGGCAGGCTATAAACAGTTGATGGCCATAGAAGAGGAATAGAATTAAATAATACAGATGAAGCTAAAAATCATTACCTTAAGTCTCTTTGTTATCTCATTTATCTTATTTAGCTAGATAATTGACCTTACACTTTTAACACAAATTTAATCTTATCCATGTAGTTATTCTATTTAGAGTGGTGCAAATTGCAACCTAAGCATGCATTTCCTCCTTGTGAGTGATTCATCTCTGTGCCTTTTCACAATTTCCCAGAGAACACCCACCCACCCATGTTGTTGCTCTTCCTTTCAAAGTTTATGGATATAAGTGAAGCACTTGAGTTCCCCATCTGTTGTTCCTCCCTTTCACTAGAGGACTGGTCTTCCTCTCTTTCTAGTCATCCATATTGGATTTTTGATCATTTCTCAAAAGTTAGATCCTACACCGGTTAACTGTATGACTCCAGCCACAGAAGTACAAATTCTATCATCCAGAGCATAGATCCAACAACTCCTGTTTTTTCTCTTCACACTTTATTAGGCAACATATGTAGCAAGTTAAACTTCTCTTAATGTCTGAAATTCAAATATTTCTTTGTATAAATTTAACTAAATAGGTAAGCCTCATTTCTCTAATTAACCCATTTCAAATCAACAAACATTTGGTATTTTACACACATTGGGCATAATGAAAGCTATGATATGGGCATATCAAACATTATTAAGGAGTTGACACTCTAATAAAGCTGGTAATACCTTTTCCATCGCCTTAGACGACAGCTCCTTGCCTTTGATTTGATCTCGACCAGTTTCCAAATCCAGCTCTCTAATCACCAATAAAATCAGAGACCTAGTTCCTATTTCCATTGCAGTAGAAACACATACTCAATGTAGATTTTCTTTTTTCTTTCTTTGAGCTTCCCAAATAAGCTAAGGATCTTTTTCTATTAAAATATTGCGGAAGTTGCATTAGAGTCACTAATTACAATTTCCCTTCTGGAATTAACAAGCGATGATGGGATATGAGGATGTAATGCTGTTTGTCAAAGCAATCTTCCTTAACCATTGTTCATTTGGAGGGAAAAAAGTCAAATAGACTGGACAAATCAGTCTCGAGAAGGTTTCCTTATTCCATGAAGGGAAATTGTTCATACACATCATTTCAGCTATAAAATGACAGTTGGTGTTAATAATGACACTTGTTGCTATCCTTTTTTCTACAGGAAGACTTTCCCAACTCCTAATTTCAGTGCCTTCTTTTTTTGAAAAATTTTTCCTATTTTTACCATATATAGTGGTTTGTATATATTTGTTTGCTTATTGTCTCCCCCCAACATACGCATATCTCAGAAATGAGGAAACTCAGGTGAAAATATGTTGACTTTCTCATAGTAAGGAGTGGAAACGGGTTCAGAGCCCAGTTCCCTGGGAATGTGAAGCCCGCTAGTTTTCTCACACCATGACATTGCTTTTCTTTTCACTTAGAGTGATGGAAGGAAACATGTGGATTGTTTAATCCAATTCTCTTATTCTATAGCTGAAGAAATATAGAAAGATTTAGAAACTTTTCCAAAGTCAACCATAAAGTCAGCAATTAAACTGAGATTTTCAATATTCAAGTCCAAGTGCTTTTCCCTCTCATACCAAGGGGTATTATTTTCTGAGAATGAGACAAATGCTATTCCCTCGTTCCCTAGTCTGACCCTGCTCCCATGCTTGTCACTCCAATCTAGGTCTGTGAGTATGGGCATTGTGTATATGCTGTGTATTTGCAAAACAATGCCAGGACTTATGGGCAAGGAGCATGTCCAGATAATGGGACCTATTCTCTGCTACACAGCACTGAATAGTAACCTATTAGCCCCAAATAGTTGCTTTGGCTCCCTAAGCAAGTGAATTACTTTTAGCCTATAAAATAAGACATAACTAGCTATTTGGGCATCCCCACCAAACTATATGCATTCATTCTAGGTTTAAATCAGAGCAGGCCTGAAATATCAACTATTATTGCCAGTGACCCTTGGTGAAAAAAGGAGGGGCACAGAAAGAGAAATGGGAAGAAGTTACAGAAAAGAAAATATACTAGAGGCAAAGACAGTGGTCCCTCAATTGACCCTAGTGCTAGGAAGTGTCATCTCTCTTTTAAAAAATGTATGAACAGGCAAAGCACATGAACTAAATTATTGAATGCTGAAGATACATGGATAAAAGTTAGTGCTATAATAAAATGAAATTAACAGTCAAATTAATCTAATCCAATATTTTGACATACACACATATGTGTGTATATGCATGTAGATATAAATATATACATGTATTTGTATAATCACTCTTTTTCTCCATAGCATTTAGGACCTAAATATAAACTACTCACATCAAGGACATATTTTTTTGCAGAGCTGAAACTATCACTTCTAAAATAAGCTAAATGGAAGAGAGAAGAGAATTGGGCCCAAAAGAAGTTGCTTTTATGCCTTTTGGAGGAGCTCAGCACTCATAAAGCAGGGAACCTCCAGTAGCTGTTTCTTCCTTCTCCTGTGTAGTCATGATGCCAGAATTTTCCTTCTCTTTCCCCAGTTTTTCTGACCGCCCTAACTTAACAAAATGTGTAGAGTGATTTAAGAGAATGTCCCTGTCCCTCAAATATATTTCTTGTTCTGCCTGAAATATATTCCCTGCCACCTGGGAAGGTAGAACAAGAAATACTGATGGCAACCATAAAAGGACCAAATGGAGAAAGAATGAACCAACAAATGGTCAGCTCTCCAACCTTCTCTGATGTTTATTTCTCAACATAATAGATACTTCCTAGCCTAAGTTTATGACCTAACTTGTCTCAGTCCAACTTGTCTTAGTCCAATCAGTGTCTGGACTCTGCAGACATCTTATAGACCAGTAAAGCATTTTCATTACTCCTTGCCCTCCTCCCCATTCAGACTCATCTCCTGTGCCTCTGGTAGCCACTGCCCTTAGCCTTAGTCACATCAACTCTCCTACTCTATAAACTCCAGTCGCTCCATTTCTTAGCTAGGATCAAATATAAAATCCTCTGTCTGGTGTTCAAAGCCCTTTATAACTTAGTTACCTACCTCTAAAGCCCTCGCTTTCCAGTCTTCTTATATCTGATTTCTTTCCATGTAATCTTCAATTCAGTGTTTATAGCCTCTCTGCTGTTCCCCATACAAGACACTCCATTTCTCCTCCCCAGGCATTTTCTCTGGCTATCCTCCATGCCTGGAACCTCCACCAATTGGCTCTCTTGGTTTCCTTCGAGTTCCAGCTAAAATCCCATCTTCTATAAGAAATTTTTCCCAATCCCTCTTAATTCCAGAGCTCCCCCCTCTTAATTATTTCTATTTTTCCTGTATATAGCTTGTTTGTACATATTTTTTCCCATTGTCCTCATTACACTGCAAGTTGAACTTGAGAGTAGAAAATGTCTTTGCCTCTTTTTGTATCCACAACACCTGGCACAGTATCTGGCAGACAGGAGGCACTTAATAAATGTTTACTGACTGATTAGTTTAGGGCTGTCTAGAATCTGATATCTCCTCTGCTTCTTGATTGATTGCGATAGAGGCCCCTAACAAGTATCTACCGGTCAGTATAAAATCTGTGGAATCTCATTCTGATTCTTCCAACTTGGCAAGTTATAAGAGACTCACAGCTGTTTAATCACAAAATTCCTACCTTTTGGATCACAGAATCTGATTTGTAATGAAAAGTCGACCTTAGAAGTCATCTGGTCTAATCAAGCTTCATTTTACTAATAAGGGAACACACGGAGGTTAACTTTCTCAAGGACACTAGTAGCATCAGAGGTAATATTTGAACCCAAGTCCTCTGATTCCAGAACCCGGACAATTTCCATTGTACTACATTTCCAACATTAAAGTAAACAGAGGGAAACAAAGGTTAAGTAACTTGCTCAGGATCATAGAGTTAGTAAGGGTCTGAGGCCAGATTTTAATTCAAGTATTCCTGGCTTCAGGTTCAGAATTTTCTACCCACTTTACCACATAGCTGTTTTTACTACTTTAACTAAGTCATTATATATAGAAACCCTTATATCGAGGTACTATATATGTGTATTTAGTCACTTTATATTTATGATGCATATAAACATACACATAAATGTATTTGTCTCGTCCATTAGAACATAAGCTCCTTTAAGTAGAGATTGTTTTATGCTTTGTACTTGTATCTCCAAAACACTCTTAGATTGGTTGATGATGCCTATATTTTAGGAAATATAATCTTAAATAATTATTACAATTCCAGGTGAGCCAGATTGCATGGTGACATTTGGGCTTAAGAAAAATACATTTGGCAGTAATGTGTAAGATGGACAGACTGAGGCAAAGGTGAGGAAAAGATTGGGTAAGATGATAATTTAATAATCCAAGAAAGAAGTAAAAGGGACCTGAACTGAAGTGATAACTGTGATTAGAGAAAGGGCTAAATAGAATCTTATGGAGATAGAAATGTCACGATTTGGCAAGTGACTGTATATATGAAGAGATGGAGATTGAGAAGTTGAGAATAAAGCTGAACATATTAAACACAGAAGAGTGGAAGGAAGATAGGTCTTTGGATGGAAATAGAGAAGTTTTGAAAAAGGGGGTGTTTGGAGAAAAAAAAATCTTGAGTTCAGGGAATTCCTGTTTGAACATGTTATAAGCAGTGACCCTGTTTTAACTAAATTCTAAATTTTAATTTTAAAATAAATTTAAAAACTAAACTAAACTAAATTTCACTAAACTCCTCAGTGCCCAGTATAATGCACAGAGGAGTTGCTTAAAAAATGGTGGTGATATTCATTAATGTTTAGTCCATAATAAAATGAAAAAGACATACTATGCCATACCAACCAAAAAAAATGATGATGAGAAGAATGAATAACTGAATACCCAGAATTCAGAATAATAAAAGAATACACTAAAATATTAGTCCTTTTGAAAATCCTCATTAAGGTTAGATCCAAATCAAACCCAAATTGTAGAGTGAACTATACATCGTACTTGTGCGTGGAGTACCAGTACAATCACTGTTAAAGGCAAACGAAAAGAAAATGGTTGCTGCAGAGAACATACATTCTGATGATTAAGTGGGGCAGGACTGAAAGTAATTGACATACAATGAGCCTTAACACTAAACTAATGCACAGGATCATTGATTCAGGGCAGATCAGAAAATCTATGGCAAACAGCACTCAAAAGTCCACAGAAACCAGGTCACTACTGTGTAAACATTTTGCACTGCTTTGTAAACAGACAGAAAGATCACGTCAGTTTGGTGTAAACAGGCTAATAACATGCAGGAGCCAGGAACCTTCTCTGCAGAAGTTTTGTGGACACTGAACAGTCTCATGCATGCATTGCCACATTTGAATTCTTTCTCGGCATCTTTATCTAAGGCTACAGGTTGCTTTTCCTGAAATGTGATTGAATAGAGGCTTCTAACACCATTTCAGAGGAAAGGTTGATAGAGAATTTTTCAGCTTCTCAAAAACTTTCAAGATGTGCCACGGAGTGCTAACCCATCCCTGTGGCTGGCTACAGGTCTGAGCTTGTGCTATGACACTCAGGGCCGTCCATCCTGCTCTGAATTCTACAGTTATTTCATACCTTTTGGACACACCTGAAACCAGCCAATTAGTTCTAGTCTAGTTTAGACTAGACTAGACTAAAGTCAGTCCAGTAGACCTGAGTTTCTGGGACAGACAAAGGAGAAAAGAAGTCCATAAATAGTAATGATCATAACAATAAATAATTACTCATGGACCAGAAAAATAACCTAAAAAGCATGTTTACAAAATGCTTTACAGATTTTGCCTCATTTGAACTTCCTAACAAGCTAGTGAAGAATGATCCCCTTTTTATGGATGGAGGAAACGAGGCAACTTACTTACGATGTCCTGCAGCTAGTGATTCAGAAGGAACTTACAAATACATCAAATTCACTAGTCTTTAATATGGCCATATTCTATAAGTGCTACATTCTTCTAGCCCTTTGAACATCTTGGCTTAGATTTTTTCCCTTGAATCACTAATTCCATATATGTGTGTGTATTTGTATATACACATACATACAATCTACCACATATATCTATATATAACATATAGATACATATTTATAGATATATAATATATACAGGTATCTGTTTTCCTGCCTTATCTCCTAATTCTATTTATATATATATATATGCATATATCCAAATGTATATTTGGTATGGGTGTGTATGTGATTAGGAAACAATACACGAATACTTGTTTTGTGTGTGTATATATATGTATATATATAATTATATGGAGATATATTCATGCTTTATCACCGAATTTTATTCACATATAATGTATATATATACATGGGTGTGCATATATATATATGTAGAAATATATACACAAATGTAGAAATTCCTACATTTATAAAATATATTTGATTATTATTATAAAATTATAAAATATAATTGAAATATCTTTGCATGTGTGTATATACACATATACAAACACATATGTGCTTTATCTCTTAATTTCCTAATAGCTCCTTTTGGGCAGGGCAGGGATCTTTTTTCAAAACAAGTCACAAGGCTATAGAGGTCAGAGAAGTGACTTTCCATTTTTGGAGGTTCTGGTAATGGAGGGCAATTTTGAAAAGGTTTTCCCAAGATAGATGGGCTCCAAGTAGAGTTTGTATATATCTTGTCCAAGGACAAGCATAGCTAAGTTCATGCCAAACACTGAACCTTTTACGAAGATATAAAGAGTTTGCAAACTGCATCATTAGGAATGCTCATAGTGAGGAAATCATCCATATATTTACTTTTCATCCATCTTCACATCCATGTATTTACCTTTTTCTCTCTTGTACCTCCATATATTTACGTTTTTCCATCTTTACAAACACTGTGCGTGTGTATGTGTGTGAGATGGCACCCCTTAGCGCTCAGAATAAGGTTTTTAAATGTGTATACAGAATAGCTAGGATGCCATGTTCAAGGCACATTGGTTCTTTAAATTACTAGCATGAACTGGCACATAGTGGACAGCACCCTAAAGAGGAAGTCAAAAGACATGCTCAAGGTCCAACTCTGCCAGTCACTGGTTTTTGACCTTTTTCCTCTCTAGACCTCACTTTCCTCCTTTGAAAAGTAAGGTGATTTTTAAGACTCATCTCAGTTCTGTGATTTTATGAAATAAGAATTGTTGTATTTTAATTTTAGTATTTCTCAAAGTAATTCTTTATCCAAAAATGTGTATCTTCTCATCAAGTCATTCAGACGTTTTAGGTCACAAATGACACAAAATTCATTCTCTGCCTCTGTTCGAAGTTGGAATGAATTTTGTTGAATAAGGTTGAAGCCAGGAGATCTGATTCAGTCCCTGGAGGGGCTGTGAGTAGTTGATGCCATTTTGAAGTTTGGGATTCAAGCTGACATCCTCAAGAAACTGGCTAGTTCTCTGCTGGAACAAAAGTGCCCAACAAATGCAGATAATGAGTATTTCAACCATCTCAAAGTGAACATTTTAGTCACTGATCCAGTTGTTTTTCCTCATGTCCAGATGTTTTGAAAAATTTAAATGATTGACTGGACTTTCCAAGTGGTTTTGATAGGCTATAGACAAAGCTTGAGTGGTTAAGAGCAAAGGGAGTAGCTACAATAGACAATAGTAAGAGTTTTTTTAAAGTACAGGGAAATACCTTTAAAAATTCAACATCAAATTCTCATCATGGAGAGCACTAAGGGAATATTCCAATAATAATATTTTAAAAACAGAATATGGATGGATCCTTTGTAATTCTAAGACCAGAGGTCAGCAGCCCACACTGTCAGAATCATATGGCACCATATGGTCCAAAAAGAATTCAGAGAGTATGGATTAATATGCCACAGTTAATATTTCTGTACCATTCATTTTCTAAAGCAGCGTTTTTACCAACAGGGAACATCCATGGTAAAAAATGAAACAAAAAAATGTTTCACTTTACAACTAAGACACGATTGATGTTTCACTAAGAGAGGCTTTTCATAACACAACAGATGTCCTCTGACAAGAAAGTTATTGGTACAAGTAAACTACATTATTGCAATAATGTTAAGGTTCTGACTTTAACAGGGATGGGTAAAACAAGGGAGAGAGATGGAGACAGACAAAGAAAGACAGGCAGAGACAAAGACAAAGACAATGAAACATAGAGACAAAGAGAGACACAAATATAGAGACACACAGAGAGAAAGACAGAAACAGAGAGGTGAGAGGAAGGTGGGGAGAGATGAGAGAAAACTAGGAGAAAAAGATGAAGCTAAATGATGTAATAAATAGAATGGCTGCACCTGAACTGAGGAAGTCCAAACTAAAATTTCAGTAATAGACACTTAGTGTTTATATGACTCTAGGCAAGTCATTTAACTTTTCTCTGACTTAATTTTCTCATCTAAAATGAGAGTAATAATAGCACCTACCTCCTCTCAGAGTTTTTCTGAACATAAAATGTAATAGTAGAAATAATATAAAATTTAATAAATAAAATTACATACAAATGTTAATTATTATAATACATAATTTGGACTGACTTGATCATTAGCCCAGAATATTGACACACTATATGATATTACCATTATTTTATTTTATTATTCTGCCTTTCCTTAGATTAGATATAGGAACGTATATATATATATATACATATATATATATGTACATATATATATGTATGTTCCCCACAATGCACACATATTGTAACATTTCATTACCCTTCAAGTACTATATTCTTTTAGTAGATACCATTGCTTCACCACTTTGATACATTTTTTCCTAGCCTCATTAATATAATATATATACACTCTTCTGGCTGTCATAAAGTTAAAATATATAGGTATGTATGCATGTGCATGTGTGTAAATACACAATACAATGTGTAAACACTTATATCAACATATATACTTGTGTGTGTTTATATAGTGTATGTGCCTATTTGAGCTAGGATGAGTATATACACATTGGTGCATATTACATACCCATATATATGTATGTACATATCTTTATCAAACCCTAAGCTGTCTTTCCCATTTTCCAAGACCTCTCATTGTATATACTTACACATGAATCAAATGAATAGAAATAATCAAGGCCACAACTATTACCAGAAAAGTACAGCCAAGAAGACATCAACAACTATTGATCATGTGTCTACCTTCTCATCTCTCTATAAAATCTAAGAGAGTGAGCTGTCAGAGGTATCCTTGGTCAAAATATGAGAAGGGAACAAACAAGATTTCATAAGTGATTTTTGACAACAGACCTCACACTTACAATAACGTATTGATTAAAGGATATGAAAAATATAAGACTTTCTCATTTATGGATTCCAAGAATCTTTGGGTGAGTACCAGGCACATACAGCCTTCGTTTCCCTCCTCCAATAAGGTATCTCTCTCTACACTTTCTAGTTAATAAGTAGGTTCCTACCATATTAAAATGATGAAGGTATTCCTCTTATTCTGAGATTTAGTTTCAGGGAGTCATGAAACTTATAAGAGGAAGGAGCTTTTCACTATTTTGCTAAAATATAAGTTATAGTATCCTAACCCTTGCTGTTATTGAATTTTAAATTAAGAGGAAAGATTTCATAGGATTGTAAAACTTATAAATCTGTTGGAGAACACTGAATGCAAAATATAATCTTCATATGTTACTCTAATAAAATATAGCCCTTTTAAAATTACGAGAATCCACAATTTTTATTTATATTCTCCTAACTGAGGTCCAAAATTAATTTGTCATTGACATTTGATTCATATCTATTTTTAAAACTTATATGAATTTATTGTATTATATATGCATGTCATCTACCCCCTCATGAAATCCTCCCTTGTAACCAAGAAAAGGTTAAGAAAAATAGTCCAAAGCAGTGATCATGTATGATAGTGATGATAGTGCATTCAATCTTCACACATATTATACCCCACCTCTCTCTTGAGAGATAGAAATTGTTTAACATCTATTTCTTTTATCTTTGAGTTACCATATAGTTTTATTTATATATAACATACTATGTAATATAACAATAACATATCCTGACTTTCTATAAATATAAAATAAATTATAATAAATATGATTATCCAGGAGAAACAAATTCTCACCCTAGCTATATCCAAAACTCAATGTCTCATTTGTTTTTTCCCTTTCCCTCTCTCTTTCACACCTCTCCCCTCCCTAAGAAGGTAGTTGTGTATACATATTATCATAAAGTATATATTTACCTATGTGGCAGGAAACATAAAAAATTTTTACTGGAAAAAAGATAAAGACATCTGAAGTTGATGTGATTTCTATACATCACCAAGCTTGCATCCTGGCAGAGTTCAAAATCCAAGAGATCAAAAATGGTGATAAAATTTGAACTACCTATACCTGAGTGTTGTTGTGAGGAAAACACTTTATAAATCTTAAAGCAGTATATAAAATCATCATCATCATCACCATCATCAAAGATGCTTTCATAGTCAAAGAATTAAAAGGTATCCTGAAAAATGCCATGGATCTGGATGGTTGAGATGGGAGCAAACTCAGAGGGGTTGCTGGTGCTGAAATTGGATGACAGTCTAACAACCTAAAATGATATGCCAAATATATTGAGATGTCATCAAAGAAATATACAACTCAAAAAAAGGTAGGCCATATAGTGAGAGCAAAGGATTATTGACTGATATCCACACAAAATCAAGAAATCTAGAGAGATCATAAGCATTTTTAGTGGGTCCTCTGGGAAGGATTTATGGGAAGAGAATGGTAAAAGTCACATGAGATAGGTGGTCATGGATGAGATGCAATCAGTTTCAAAGATCCCTTATAGTAAGTAAATATTCATTCATGTATTAGTTTCAAAAATCAATTTCACAAATTTAGGAAGGAATAAGCAAGGATAGACAACAATATATGTGAAAAAAAAGAAAAATTTAAGAAAGGGTATTTAGTCACTTCAAAAACAAGATGAATTGACAGTGTGACTTTGAAATAAAAAAACAATTACAGGTTATTTACTAAGATATATTATTAATATATTTTTAAATTACATGTTATGTTAATATATTACATATCCATTATTATTAGTAGTATAGCCATTCTAGATTACATGAACAGAAACTTAGTGTTCAGGACAAAGGAAATTATATTCCTTCTCTATAATCTGCTAAAGTCATATCATATCTCCAGTACTGTATTCTGGTTAGGGCACCACATTTTAGAAAGAACACTGCCAGAATGCCCAGAGGACGACGACAAAGCTGTAGATTGTGTCACATGAGGATTGATTGCAAGATATGTTTAGACTGGAGAAGATAAAACTTAGGTTCTAACTAATAGGCATCTTCAAAATATACAAAGTCAGAGGAATTAAATTTAATCTGTATTTTTCAAAAGGGCAGAGTACTTGGTAGTAGTTATAGAGAAGCTTGAAGTAAGAAAGATTGCCTTACAATAGTTATTCAAAACTGGAATGGGCTGCTGAAGTTCTTCAAGAAGAAGCATTTCTCTTGCCAAGGATGTTATAAAACAGGTTCTTACCAAAGTAAAGGTTTGAATAGAGAGCTACTGAGGTTCCCTACAGTTCTGAGATTGTGCAATTCTAAAATTCTGAGGAAGCAAGAATGGTAGTCTGGATTGAACACTACTCTCAGTAAACCAGACAATGTGCTAGACAGAGAGTAAAGTGTTAGAATGAGTAAAAAGACCTAGAAAAAATTGAAGAAAATCACATGAAAGGGTGATAGAGAGTTACCAAGATCCCAATGCCCATAGTTTGTTCTACTGAAACATTCTTCTTTGGCACATTTGCTGGTGCTACCCACACCCTCTTAAATCGATTACACTCTAAATTTCCCCAGAAAAAGGTAATGGTATCCTGACAACAGTTCTTCAACCATGGAATTTCTTATGGATGGCTTTTTTCCCCTCTTAGAAACCTTCTGTTGGTCCCAGAGGCCATAACCCTGAGCAAAGAGTGAAAGTTGAAAAGAGACCAATTTGGGCTTCATGTCAGGAAAAACAAAAGCAAAAGTCTTCCAATCAATTAAGGAAAAGACATCAAAACTGGAACTGTGATTCCTATAAATTGTAACTAGCTAAAATTGGAATAGGCTGCCTTGAAAAATAATGTATTCTCTCTCTTTACAAGCCTTCAAAAGAGGCTGGATGACCCCTTCTCAGTTATGTTTCCTTTGGCCAGGATTAGATGGTCCCTAGGTTTCCAACTCTAAATTCTGTGATTTTGTGTGAACTAGATTGGGTAAGATTTTATTATTTGGTTCTTTAAAGTCTTCCCCCAACCCAAGCACTGAGTTAGGGGTGTGAGACCAATGTGGTAGATCAGGTAAAATCAAGGAAGTAAGACAAGACTAGACTAAATTTGATGGTATACGGATACAGATTTGTCTCTATGATGCCATATGGACATGAGCTTACATAGAGCACAATCTAAACTGACACCAACACTTACGTTACACCTTGCATAAGCTACCATGATTCAACATGAGGCATCATTTCATGAACAACCTTTGCCTCCCAGCCTCTTGGATATCTCTTTCCATTCCTTATACAACCTTCTCTCAGCATGTGAATGACACACTGCTTCTTCCCTGACCACCTACACCTTCCTCTGAACCAACATAAATATCATTCATTCACTTCTGTCCATCTGACACCAAAAAATTTCCTTATGTCTGGACACTCACAAGTAATCACATGGAATGATCATAAGCTGCTTGCTTCTTTTGCCAGCAGCTACTGCTTCTTTGTGGGTGAGATCTATGGAAGGACCTTCTTTCTCCTTAAGTGCTATGGACAGCAACACCTATGGGCCATTTCTCCCCTGAGTTCTGCAGTGTCCTGGTCTTCCAAAAACTTTTGTGATTATTTGTGTTTATACACAGAGTTCATAAAGTTATGAAGTTCATTGGCAAAGTGCTTGTTGACATCATTTCCCACTGGGGAACTCTCTTGGACTTCATCCTGGTCTCCAGAAACTCATCATCCTAAAAAGTGCATATTGATTCTGAAACTCATTCCTTTTCAGTATTGTCTGCCCCTGGGCATTCTGCCTCCCTTTGATTGGAGAGGGTGGAGAATGGATATCAAAGACCTCCATCCAGATCCTCCATCTAAGTAGGGCTCAAAGATTTTTAATTTAATAGGAATGCACAGGGCAGCCATCTCATAAATTCCCACCCAACTGCAGGAATTCATCATGCCCCTATTATAGCTATCCCTTCTCCCCACCTTATCTACTTCTTTTCATAGGTCATTAGATTGTGAGCTCTTTGAGAGCACAGGACTTTTTTCTTCTTTTTTCCTTTCCTTTCCTTTCCTTTCTTTTCTTTCTTCTTCTTCTTTTTTTTTTTTTGCTTTTATTTGCACCCCTTGTGCTCAACAAAGGAATTGGTATAGAGCAGGCACTTAATTACTATTTATTGACTGACAGACATCAGTGTTCAAAGTAATCTGAATAACTTTCAAATCCCACTTTTAAATAGACATTTCAAGGTTTGAGTTTAGGATGCATCCCCAATGTTTTCTCTTTCTTAATAAGTGAAGAAAAATGTAATGATTGGCTTAGCTCCAATCAAGAGATATGAGAATGCATCTTCTTCCCTTCTTTGCAGCAGTGGTGATCTATGGATGTGGAGCACTGCCATTTACTGTCAGAATTGATTGATATATCAGTTTTACTAACTTGCACTTTTTAACTTTTTCATTTTCAATCTTTGTTATAAAGGATGGATTTCTGGGCAGGAAAGAGAGAGATTCATCAGGAAATGAAAGTGATGTAAAAATGAAAGACATTAATAATTTTTTTAAATGGCGCTTAGTACACTCAGGGAAAGATAAGGCCATAGTTAATTAATTTTTCTAGCCTCATGTGGTCTTACAATTTTCTCTATAATTCAATATTACTGCCAACCAGGTGAGTTAAAATCAGCCAGTAGGTTATTGGTGATGCTTTGATTAGTCTGTTTAGATATTTCTGGAGTCTTTCTTTCTCCTTATCAGTACATTTCATGATGGAAGGCATGTGTTCTGTTGGGGGGTAGCTTAGTGGTTCTATTTTAGGAGGATGCATATTCATCAGTCATTCATGCCAAATATGGGAGATTAGAGGCAAGCAGTGCCAGACTGCAAGGCTAAGCCCTGATAGTGATATCTCTGGAGGGAAAAGATCTCTCCAGAAGAAATGACATTCATTACCTTTATTCATAAACTCCCCTTTATCTGGAAGTCTAGCTTGGCTTATTGCTTTAATGGCAACTCAATATTGTGATAGCTTATGTAAACCTGCTTATTTTCACACTGGCGTAGTTTTGTTTTCCCATCAGAAATGGTCTAGTTCAGCAGGCACTCAATTATTCTAATTAATGAAACTGAAACCATTTTTCCATTTTTCTTGTTTCAGGATATTGGGGCATGGACTAAAAACTTCAAAATCCCCTGTCAGTCATATAAATAAGACAAAGATTCTAAAGACAAGCAAGCAATGGTTTTGGCATCTTTCTAGTCCCTTATTTATTCCTCATGTTGTAGAAAGAGTATTAACTTTGGATTTAGAGAAATTGAGTTCTAAACCTGGCTGTTACTTACCATCAGTGTGACATTAAGCAAGTCACTTTGCCTCTCCATAAAATGTGATAGTTGGACTATATGCCCTCTGTAGTCTTTCCTAGTTCTAGATCCATGGTCTTATGAAATGATAATTGAAAATATAATGCTATGGAGGACTCCTGGGTTATACAACATATCCATTTTAACATTTCTTTTTTGGAGTTTTCAAATATTACTACAGGATAATGCTTTAACATTTAGCTTTTTAATCCATTTCTTAAAAAGGCCCATTTAAAAATCTATCTGAAGTTTCCTTCTCAAATGATCACATGGTCTTTCTGAATCACTTTTAATCAATGATTCTCCAAATAAAATCATCTCTTCACTCAAAAAATCCAGTCTCTCTGGAGCTGAGGTAAAAGGCTTTCTTACTTTCTAAACCCCATAGGCTAAATAATCCCATTAAAAGAACACAAGGTTATGATCTCAGCAATCACTCTGATGCCAGGGGATGCCAATCTATTTATTATATATGACACTACTCTATAACACCCACCATTGGGGTGCTGTGGGATGGAGATATTTTACTTCACATGCTACACTGCTATGAGGCACATTGACTATTTTCTCAGCCACAAATCATTCTCAGAATGAGGATGCAAAAAAATGGCTTTTAAAAAACCCAAAATGGGACTCAGACTAAGCTGAGGGCTACATACAATTATGTGAAGCCAGGGAGGCTATATTAAGGGGTATGAAGGCTTGCTCCTCAAGACCAAAGAACTGGGTAAAATTTGAATATATTAACTAGGAAAAAGATGAAAGGCCAAACATATTTTATGATAGAATCATAGAATTAGGAGCTAGATATCTAGATATCTGGGACCAGATGTATCAAAACAGACAGACTCTATAATTATAAGAAATCATTTTGTAAAACACTCTTCCCCAGAAATTAGAGAGTATTTTCAGAAGAGTTGTCCAGCCTGGCCTAGCATGAACAGAGAAAAATTAGAGAATAGCAGTGTATGTTCTCACCTGTAAAAGGTGAGAAAATATAAAAAGCTGAAAAAGAGGAATTAGAAAAGAAAAGATAGAGCAAGGAAAATAAGACAGTTTTTAGCTTCTATCAACAAATGTAATTGAGGAAATCATAGCCCCTTTAAAAGAAGTGGTAAGGACCCTGGCAGACAAAGGGACAATACAATGCTATTTCTGTGGTAAGTAAGGTAGAAGAAGTAGGTTTGATCACTTAAAATGTTTGTAAGTTTCAAAATCCAGTATCTCTGTCTGTCCTAGGCTGATAGGCCAAGATGTTTGGCTTCAGACCTGGATATCTCAAGAGCACAATCTGACTTCTATATTAAGTTGACAAAAGGTTTAATAAAATAAATAAACAAAGAAAGGGAATGGGGAGGAGGACTGAGATAATTCCCTAATATTAAAAGCTCTAATTCTCCCCCCCCACCACCAAACTAAAAGATCCACAGGGACCTGCCTTCTGCGACTTGCTGCTATCTGCCACCCTAACCTCGCTGAGATGTACCCCCAAATCCTAATATCTACCTTCCCTGACTAACACCACTCTGAACCAGTATTTGGGAAAGGTTGAATAGTTCAGGTCTGCTGGATAAGGACTGGTGACCAAAAGAAAGAGTCACCAAAGCCTGCAGGTTTCTTGGTATACAGACAGATAAAAAGGCTATATTCAGGCTGGCTTTCTTCTCAGGAACACAAAGGTAGCTTATAAATAAGTTCAGGAACACCAGGCAGGAACAGAGGTATAGATAAGTCCGGAAGCTGGAAAGCTGGAAAGCTGGTCCAACGGCTTCACCAGTCCACTCAGGGCAGGTCAGTTAACTCCTCAGTCAGTTAACCCTCAGAGTTCCAAAGGAAACAGCAACCAATTTCCTGCTACAGGCTTCAACTCCTCTCTTTATCCTGTTCTCACGTTCTTTTGGAACCCTCTCTTCTGCGTTCCATCCAAAATCCCTTTTCTTTGCACCCTGTATCTTTTTGAAACTTACCATCCTCTTTCCCTATTTTAATAAAGCCCAAATAGCTGTGAATTGTAAGAAGAAGAATCAGGAAAATAGGAACAGACATTGGAGGAATAATAGTAATAAAATCTGAAGTAAATCATAACTCAGACCATAACACCCTTCAAGGAACTTGTAGTCATTGTGGGAGACCACAGAGAAATGACCAAAATGACCAGAGGGATGGCCAGAGGGATGGCCAAAGGAATCAGTATTATGGCCAAAAGAATCAGGATTTCTGATTCCATGAGGAAGGGGAAGGAATTTCAAGAAGTCTAGAGGCGAATTTTACTCATTTTCAGACCACTATGTCTTGTTGATGTTAATTATTTCAGTCTGCTCCCCTCCCCCTAGTGGTAAAACCTCATGTAACACAATTATAAATGCAGATCTATATCCAGGAATAAAGGATTTCCAGTGCAATGGAGAAACTCAGCATTCCTGGGAAGGCCCTTTCTCTGTATTGCTAACTACTCTGACTGCTATCAAAATTGGAGAAAAAGACTCTTGGATTCATTGTTCTCATGCAAAGTAGGTACCATCTACTGACACTAAGTGACTGTATCCTGTCATACATATTGCATTTTATTGCTTATTTGTTTTTGTATTTGGTTTTGCTTCAAGTTTATAAATTAATCTAATCTAAGGTATTCTGTTATAGAATGTTACCATGATCTCAATTCATATACCCTTTGGAAATGAGGCATCATTATTGGCTATACCAATGGTCAGAGTTTTTGCTGAAATTTTAGTGTTTAGGGATCAGTATATTTGGAAGGATACTTGTATCCAAAGTGTTAGCCCCAAAAGACATTTATTAAGAACTAACATTTACAATTTTGATCTGAGACTTGAGATGCAATACTAAAAAATGACTCTTCCTGCCCTCGAAAATCTTATAATCTAGTAAGGTAATTTTGTTTTTATATTCCCAATGCTTAGCACAATGCCTGGAAAAATAGCAGCCATTTAAAACATGTTTGCTGGTGGATTGATTGTTTCTGACATATAAACAACAAATAGGTATATATATATATATACATACACACAAATATTTATGTGTATCTGCTTGCACATGTAAAAGAGAAAGCGGTAAATATGGCATGTGAGGCAGAAGAGACAATTTCTAAAAGGATAAAGAGATGAATCAAGAGGACATTATCAAGAAGATGGCACCTGAGTAGAGCCCTGAAGAAATAGAAGGATTTTTTTTATTTTAAACCCGTAACTTCTGTATATTGACTTATAGGTGGAAGAGTGGTAAGGGTAGGCAATGGGGGTCAAGTGACTTGCCCAGGGTCACACAGCTGGGAAGTGGCTGAGGCCGGGTTTAAACCTAGGACCTCCTGTCTCTAGGCCTGACTCTCAATCCACTGAGCTACCCAGCTGCCCAGGAATAGAAGGATTTTAACAGCAGTTGTAAGGAGAGAATGTGCTATAGGCATAGGGAACAGCTTGGAAAATGTATAGACAGTATAGAGAATGATTGGGGATAACTGGCAGTCCATTTTGTCTGGAACATGGAGTGTATGAAGGGGGAGTAACCCAAAATAAGTATAAAAATGTAGATTGGAGACAGATTGTGTTGGGGCTTATTTGTCTTTTTGCCATATTTAGGAGAAAGATGGTATTATGGAAATAAGAACCCTTTATGAGAAATATGTGTATGTGGACATATAAATCCAGATGTTCTTTTCCCATGAACTGAGCATGTAAGAGAAAGCTGTCCATACCTTTATTTTTGAATATGAGAGGTAGCTCATCACATCCCATAACATTCCACAAGGTAAAACTCTCAATTGGCTGTGTACAAAATGATTGAGTCATTTACAAGCTTTTCTAGTACTAATTCACTAAAGCTATATGACCTGGCACCAATTCTTACACTTGACACAAATTCTTGATCTCAGTTCTTTTGGAAATGCAAACACTCCCTAAGGCTCTGAATTCTGGTTTCAATTTAGAAAGAATGATGAATGGAGTTAAAAGGATGATGTGACATGAAATTTAAAAAAGAGATCAAAAAGTCTAAAATAAATTATGTGAAAACTCTAATTGCTCATGTCAATATTTTGTTTATTCCTTCCTTATAAAAAGCATGTGATGGGAGCAAGAACCAACTAATATTTATTATAGGGATAGGGACCAGGACTGTTACTTCATTAATAAAGAGATATCCCACATAGATGCAAAAATCTTAAATAAAAAAAACTAGCAAAAAGACTCCAGCAAGTGATCATGAGGGTTATTCACTATGATCAGATGGAATTTATACCAGGAATGCAAAGATGGTTCAATATTAGGAAAACCATGCACATAATTGACCATATTAACAACCAAATCAACAGATATCACATGATTATCTCAATAGATGCAGAAAAAGCCTTTGACAAAATACAACACCCATTCCTACTGAAAACATTAGACAGTATAGGAATAAAAGGGGTTTTCCTAAAAAATAATAAATGGTATATATCTAAAACCATCAACAAGCATCATATGCAATGGGAATACATTAGAAGCCTTTCCAATAAGATCAGGAGTAAAACAAGGATACCCACGATCACCTCTATTATTTAACATTGTACTATAAACACTAGCAGTAGCAATTAGAGAAGAAAAAGAAATTGAAGGTAATAAAATAGGCAATGAGGAGACCAAGCTATCACTCTTTGCAGATAATATGATGGTCTACTTAAAGAATCCTAGAGAATCAACCAAAAAGGTAGTGGAAATAATCAACAATTTACTTTAGCAAAGTTGCAGGATACAAAATAAATGCACATAAATCATCAGCATTTCTATATATTTCCAACACATCACAACAGCAAGAGGTAGAAAGAGAAATTCCATTTAAAATCACCCTAGACAATATAAAATACTTAGGAATCTATCTGCCAAGACAAACACAGGAACTCTATGAACACAACTACAAAACACTTTCCACACAATTAAAACTAGATCTAAATAATTGGAAAAACATTAATTGCTCATGGGCAGGACAAGCTAACATAATAAAAAATGACCATTCTACCTGAACTAATTTACTTATTTAGTGCCATACCTATCAAACTACCAAAAAACTTTTTTAATGAATTAGAAAACAAAAACTATAACAAAGTTCAGTTGGAAGAAAAAAGATCAAGAATATCAAGGGAAATAATGAAAAAAAAATGTAAAGGAAGGGGGCCTAGCAGGACCATATCCTAAACTGTATATAAAGAAGTGGTCATCAAAACAATATGGTATTGGGTAAGACAGAAAGGAGGATCAGTGGAATAAACTTGGGATAAATTACCTCAGCAAGACAATGTATGATAAAGCCAAAGAGCCCAGCTTTGGGGACAAAAATCCACTATTTGACAAAAACTGCTGGGAAAATCGGAGAACAGTATGGGAGAGATTAGTTTAAACCAACATCTCATACCCTATACCAAGATAAATTCAGAATGGGTAAATGACTTGTATATAAAGGAGGAAACTATAAATAAATTAGGTTAACATAGAATAGTATACCTGTCAGATCTATGGGAAAGAAAAGATTTTAAGACCAAGCAAGAGTTGGAAAATATTACAAAATGTAAAATAAATAATTTTGATTACATTAAATTAAAAAGTTTCTGTACAAACAAAACCAATGCAATCAGAATTAGAAGGGAAGTAACAAATTGAGAAAAAATCTTTACAACAAAAAACTCTGACAAAGGTCTAATTACTCAGATTTATAAGGAGCTAAATCAATTGTACAAAAAAATAAAGGCATTCCCCAATTGATAAATGGGCAAGGGACATGAATAGGCAATTTTTAGATAAAGAAATAAAAACTATCAATAAGCACATGAAAAAGTGTTCTGAATCTCTTATAATTAGGGAAATGCAAATCAAAACAACTCTGAGGTACCACCTCACACCTTGCAGATTGGCTAACATGACAGCAAAGGAAAGTAATAAATGTTGGAGAGGATGTGGCAAAATTGGGACACTAATGCATTGCTGGTAGAGTTGTAAATTGATCCAATCATTCTGGATGGCAATTTGGAACTATGCCCAAAGGGTGCTAAAAGACTGTCTGTCCTTTGATCCAGCCATAGCACTGCTGGGTTTATACCACAAAGAGATAATAAAGAAAAAGACTTGTTCAAAAATATTTATACTCACACTCTTTGTGGTGGCAAAAAATTGGAAAATGAAAGGATGCCCTTCAATTGGGAAATGACTGAACAAATTGTGGTATTGGTTGGTGATGGAATACTATTGTGCTCAAAGGAATAATGAACTAAAGGAATTCCACGTGAACTGGAATATCTCCAGGAATTGATGCAGAGTGAAAGGAGTAGAACCAGGGGAACCTTATACACAGAGACGGATACACTGTGGTAAAATCGAATGTAATGGACTTCTCCACTAGCAGCAATGCAATGATCCAGGACAATTCTGAGGGACTTATGAGAAAGAAAACTATACACAGTAAGAGGAAGATCTGTGGGAGTAGAAACACAGAAGAAAAACAACTGCTTGATCACATGAGTTGATGGGGATATGATTGGGATGTAGATTCTAAATGATTACCCTAATGCAAATATTAATAACATGGAAATAGATCTTGATCAGTGACATGCAAAATCCAGCAGAATTGCATGCTGGCTATAGCAGGGGTTTGGAAGGAGAGGAGAGAAAGAACGTGAGTCACGTAACCATGGGAAAATATTCTAAATTAATTAATTAAATAAAATTTAAAAAAAAATAAAGAAATATCCCAGGTGATACCTTCTCTGCAATTTATAGTCTTAGAAAGTTGCCTAGAGCATTGAATCATTAAATAATTTGTCTAGGGAGAGAGGACTTGAACCCAGATCCTCCTGGTTTTGAGTCTACCACTCAGGCATACCACTTAGGCCACCTTTCCTATAAGGACAGCTTATGCTTCCCCATAATAAAGAGAATTCTAGGAATGTTAATGCTGAGGAAAATCTGGATAACGGTTTATGCTGTCCCAACACCTTTTATTTTCCTGTACATCTGTTCTGATATGGATGGTAACTGTAGATGAGATTACTTCAAGGATCATTGATTTTTCCACCACTGCGGATCACAACCTTTCTGTCTTTCTTTATAATTAATTTTTTTCAGTCAGCAAAAATCTGCCTTTGCTCTTTCCTAACCATCATCCAATTGATAATGAAGAGAAAAGAAAAGCCTTGTTACAAACATGTGTAGCTAAGTGAAACAAATTTCTTCATTGTCTATATCCAAAATGAATGAAAAATATATATTCAAATATATGTGTATAATTTTTCACTCTGAGTCTTTCATCTCTCCATCAGGAGGTGGGTGGCATGATTAATAATAATTTATCTTCATGAATCATGCTTGGTTGATTGCACTGATCAGAATTCTGAAATCTTTGTCTTTATATTATCATTGCTATTGTATAACTTCTCCTGGTTTAGTTAGATGACTAATGAATTATTCTTACTTCTACTTTTCTGTTTGATTCTAAGAGACCTGGGTAGTTTCCTTTTAATATTTTTTCAATTATAATATCTAGACTTTTTTGTCACGGTCAATAATTCTTCATTTTTATTTTCAATTTGTGATCCAGGGCAGTATATTTTTTTGCCACAAAGTACCCTACATTTTCTTCTAATTTTTTAGGCTTTTGGCTTTGTTTTAACATTTCTTATTGCTTCATAGAGTCATTGACTTATACTGGGTCCATTCTAATCTCCAGAGAGTATACTACTTGAGAAAAGCAATTATTTGGGAAAAGTTTTATAAACGTTGTTGACCGTTCATTTCCATTCCCTATCTTTTTTTTTCCCCACAGCTTTCATTTCTTATCCATTTTTGCGTCTAGTGATCTCAGCCATTAAAATTTTTTTTAAATCTTGCTTCATCTCTTCTAGGAAGTCTAGTTGAATTTGTGCCCAAGCTGTGTTTTCCTTGGAGGCTTTAGTTGTAGGTGTTTTGTAGTCATTGTTTTCTTATGAGTTTTTCTTGAGCATCCCTGTTACCAAAATAGCTTTTATAATGGGACTTGGGTTTTGTTTAGTTATTCTTTCAGCCTTCTTCCCAACTTCAGGTTGATGCTCAGCCTCTGTTCACTTCTGTTGGAAATGTCTACGTTAGTCTTGCCATTGCTCTTGGGAATATTGAAGGTTATGTTGTTCAGAATCTCAGGGACGACTCAGGTTCAGGATCTTCAAGCTTTCAGCCCTCCCAAAGTGGTTTGATTCAGGACCATTTGATTTCTACCTCCTTGATCTGAGCTCTGACAGTTCTGGTTTAGGTCTGAGCTCCTACTAGTTTTGCTGGGTTCAGCTATTAAAAATCAGTTGGGAGAGTCAAGCCTAGAGACGGAAGGTCCTAGGTTCAAATCTGGCCTCGGACACTTCCCAGCTGTGTGACCCTGGGCAAGTCACTTGAACCCGATTGCCCACCCTTACCACTCTTCTAACTAGGAGCCAATACACAGAAGTTAAGGGTTTTAAAAAAAAGTCAGTTGGAAAGCTCCTTCTGGTTAAATGACAGAACTGTGAGCTTTGCTTTGGTCTGATATTTCTGCAAGCTACAAGTGGGAATCAAGACCATCTCCCCTCCTGTGGTCTTAAGAAACATGAGTGCTGCTTCCTTTGGAACCTACTTACTACTGGTCCTTATTTTAGGACTCCATCTCTATGATCAGGCCCATTCCTCAGGGTAACTGTAACCCCAAACTGCATATCAATTGCCATTTGGCACTTGCTTTCATATCCTATGTGAGGTCGAGTTACTTTTGTATGATTTGGCACCTCCTCTTTCTTGGTATATAATCTTTTCTTGCACTAACATGTTCTGTGAAGTTGATTTCTGGACAGAATCCACCCTCAGTATCCACAGACCTTTCTGTTCATCTTCTTAGGCAGACCAAGGCTGGAAAAATGACTGTGTGTGTGTGTGTGTGTGTGTGTGTGTGTGTGTGTGTGTAGGTACATATGTATGCTACTCTGCCATCTTGCATCTTGGGTCCTACCCCTATGTGACTTAGACTTGGTTTTGATAGTTGATGTAGCAGAAAAATTACCCAAAAGCCAATCTAAGGAAGAGTCTTTCCAAACTTAGGCTGGTCTTTGGTTGACAGACATACAAATGAATCACCAAACCAGTACTTGGAGCCAGTTTACACTGATTAACACTTATTAAAAACTGCACTCCCTTGCTAGCCTTTGAGAATTCAGGGTGACCTCCACAACATAATGAAGCATCAGAAAATGATACTGATACAGAATCTCAATTTATGAGTCATCCTCAAACAGTCATCTTTCACACATTACACACACACACACACACACACACACACACACACACACACACACACATAAATTTGTTTCCAAGACTTGACAATTTCATCTTTGCAGCATTTCTTGACTATGACCACTTTTTTTTTTTGCCACCAATAATCTAGTGCTGATCTCCATTGCCTCCTTATGTCTGTATTTCTGCAATAGACTGCTAGTAAGTCTGTCTGTCTCAAGACTCTTCCACACTCTATTCCCTCCTTCATTCAACCACCAAAGTGATTTTCCTAAAGTGCGGGTCACACACACACACACACCCCTATAATATACAACATTCCCTCTGGCCTCCAGGATTAAATTAATACAAAATCTTTTGTTTGGCATTCAAAGTCCTTTTTAACCTGCTCCCTCCTAACTTTCTAGTCATCTTTACTCCTCACTGTATATTCTTCTGTCCAATGACACTTGATTTTCTGGATGTTCTATGAATAAAACACTTATCTCTCACCTACAGGCATTTCATCTATCTGTCTTCCATGCCTAGAATGCTCTCCCTCCTCACCTCTGGCTACTATTTTCCCTTGTTTTCTTTAAGACCCAATGAAAATTTCAACTTTTATAGGAATCCTTTTCTAATCATTCTTAATTGTAGCACCTTCACTATTAATGACTTCCTATTTATCCTGTATATAACTTGTTTGTATATGTGTTTGTTCATTGTCTCCCCCCATTAGATTTTGAACTCCTTAAGGGCAGAAACAGGCTTAGTTCCTTTTTTTAAACTCCAGAGCTTAGTATAGGTCCTGATATAGAGTAGGCATTTAACAAATGTTTCTTGATTGATTGAAAAATGAGGGTCATTAGAGTGAAATAAAACAAGAGGAAAATGAAGAAGTACCTCATGGTACTTTGTAGCTGTATCAAACTCAAAATGGGGGCCACCAAACCATATGAATGGATTTTTATGGGTCACAAAATGACTTAAAAACTACATATTAATATTATCTATGTTCCATTGTGTTTCTATTTTATTAAGTATTTCATAATTACATTTTAATCTGGTTTGGATAATATTTTTATCACTATTTGATACTTCTGATATAGCAGAAGAGGCATTAAACTGAAAGAGATGAGACTAAGCTTCCTATGTATCTTGACTATTAAGTCACTGTATGACCATCAGAAAATGTACTTCCATTTAAACTTCTGGACCCTCTCTTTAAAATAAGAGTCTTGGAATAGAGGATTTAAGTTCTCTTTAAGTTATGAAATTGTCTTATTAGAAAAGGGCTGGTTTCATTGGAATTCAGTTAAATTAATATTTTTCTTCAAGTTTCAACATATTGGTGACAGGCCTTATATCCTTGACATGGCATGTTTGAAAGTCAATTAATGTCCATCCCATTAGGGTTACTCTGATATTAGAGATATGCACATTCTTTCTATAAAAGGAAGAGGTTTTCCTTCTTTTTTCCTGAGAATAGAATGACCCTTCCATTAAGAAAAGCAATAATTACAATGATGATGAGAACTAGTGCTTATCTAATCCTTTAAAGTTTGCAAAGCACTTCCCATATGTTATTTGATAGTTATTTAAAATGTAAAATCCAAAGGCCATCCTAGTCACCGTGTCAAAATCTTTCTTCCCGTCTCACACTTCATTTCTTTCATTTAGCAGGGAGAGGAGAGGAAGAAAACAGAGTGGAGGATATTATCAATGTAAACCATAAATAGAACTTCAGCAAATAGAATCTGAGTAAAGGATGAAGATTGAGAAAGGAAATCAAATAATCTGCTGCTGCCTGACTAATTCAAGATGTGCAAGCAGACATTATCTTTGCTATTCTAGGTTTTTCTAAACAACCCGTGTTTCTGCATTCATGATGGCTGTTAGGATAACAGCACCATCTAGTGTGTTCCAGCATTGTCTTAGGATGTATTCAAGAGACATGAATTTGCTACTGATGTTATTGGATAGAAGCATTCTGCATCCTGAGGAAGGCTCCATTACATCTGGCTTTGTTACAACTATGACCTAAGAAATCTGGAGTCACTCTAAAGAGGGCTTAAGATGAGTCTAGAAGAAAATCACCCTTCAAAAAATTATCCTAGTTCAGGGGCAATGAATTGAAGGGTATCGCTGTACTTCCAGGGAATAGAAATTCTATTACTGGAAACAAGTTATCTGTATGCAGGGGCAGGCAGGCAGCAATGTGCTTAATTTTGTTTTTATGGACAAAATCACAAATGTAAAAACCAAGCAACATGTAGCGTTACAGATTAAGCATCTTATGGAAATGTCAGGGGGTAGAAAAAGTCATTTTATCCAACTCAACTTTTCAAAGGAGGGCACTGAGATCAAGTTTTCCAAAATTGGCAAATGACAAAAAGCCAAGATCTGACCCACGTTTCTTGGTTCCAGGTCCAGTACTATCCCAGCAACAGCCATACTGTCTCTTCCACTACTAAGGCTAGAATAAGATTTCTTCTCTCCCATTCCCAATTATTCCTTGCTACATTATTTTCGCTACTGTGTCATTTTCCCTGCTCTTCTAGAGGTGTTAACCAAATTCAAGTAATGATGGGGACGATTATTTTTAGCATATTTAGTCCTAGTGACAGGACTTAGAGCAAACTATGCTAAGCCAATTCTAGCAGATAATAAGACCATGATATGAAGAAACCTATTCCAGAAACTCCTCGATTCATTTGTTCTCCTGTATTAGACTCTTTATTAATAACTAAGATGGTTATTGGGATGGAAAGAGAGGGTTGAAAGAGTCTCGGATGGGAAGGGAAGGAGATGAGAAAGGAAAGGGGGAAGGAAGAAGGTAGGATTACAAGAATAGAAGAATTAGAGGGATGAGTCAATTTTATCCCTGCATTCCTCAATAAATATTGCCTCTGCATTAGGGTCTCACCCCCGGTGCTTTTGACTAAATGGATAACTTGGCATTGTTGGGGAGCAAAGGGGGAAGAACGCCCAAAAGAATACAGATAAGTAAAATAATAAGCAATAGGAATGAGACCTTGAAGCTCTTCCTAAGCATTTCATGAGATACACAGACAGCATTTATTGAGCTTGCAACTTTTACTGTGTCAGCAGAGCTCCTAGTTTGGTACTACACAGTCAGCCACCCCCCCTAAATGTTTCTCTTTTTTACCTGTTTATGTATCTATAAAGTTGAAGCTGGCACAAATTAAAACAAACGACAGTATGTTTCCGGGCCAGAACTTCACAGGTGGTAAATTCTTGGGCTGAATGTTAGACCTGAGAGTGAAAACACATTTGTGATGTTTGCCCTTCTTTACTGGTTTGGATTTACAAGACTGGTACCTACCTTAGAAAGTTATTTATTTCCCTCTGGGTACTTTCCCTGTAAGTGGGGCAAGTTGGCATCAAAAGAAATATAATGACCTTGTAGACTGAACATTATGATAAGTATGGTTAACTGAGGGAAAGAATTTCAACTTATTCATTCTATATTCTTGAAATATAAATTATAATGAACATTTAAAATTTGAAATTTAAATCAGTTTATAAATTTGGTAACATAATATAAATTATAAATAAAATGTAAATAAATAATAAATGTAATATAAATTAAAAATAAAGCTTTTTTTTAAAAAGCAGTTAAACACAAATATTCATCATTTTACTTTAAAAATCTGATCATTTAGGAAAGAACTTGAAGGGATATAGGTACAATTTCGTAACTAATGAGAATACTAAGGACCTAAGTTCATCCTGCCTCAACCACCTAGTATATGAGTGATCCTGGTTAAGTTATTTATTTTCCCTCAACCTCAATTTCCTCATATGTAAAAGGGGGGACAATTATAGCACGAACCTCACAGGGTTGTTTCGAGATATCCTGTATGGTGCTTTGACAGTCTTAAAATTAGTTATGTTTCTGGTGGTATATCATTGTCTGGGCTAAGATGTACCTAATTTGGGATCCGAAGATTTCGACGGACAGATTTCAAGAGGTCCATAAATTTAGATGGGGGAAAAATTCTATATTTTCATTAACTTCTAACTGAAGAGTAGCATTTCCTTCAATTATGAAGGTAAAGAACAAACCGTAAGAATATCAGGCTTCACTAGACTTCCGAAAGGGAGCTCTGACACAAGCTTGTTTAAGAACCGCTGGTGTAGACAATAGACACTCTTCATCAATACAGATGTTCCCATGTGAACTGTTCAGTCAAACTCTTCTAAGTGATTATTGATCTCCCCTTGAAAGCTCTGCGAGGATATTTAACACACATCATTATTTCCTCCTTAGCTCTAGGTACCTCGAAAAGTCTAATGTGTTCAATGTAAGCATTCCCTTGACCAAGAGATGAGTATAAGTTGAAAAAAGGGAGAAAAGGATAAAGAACATAAACGATGATAAAAAAAAATTGGTAAATGTTTAACAACTGGATGTCTGGAAACAAATGGAAGCATAACACTTTTTATACTGAATTTGAATTATTCGCATTTTCTCCAATACTTTCTTAAGTTTAGACAATTACAAAACAATATTGTAGCGTGTGCTCTTTCCTGAAGTGTAGATGCTCACACTGAAAATTTTATCATTGGCTCTTTAAAGAGAGAAGCCAGCTTTTTGTGGAAACTGGCTTCTGGGAGTTTTGAAAAGATGACATTTAAAGAGAAAATGGGAAGAAGGAACAAGAAACTGAACATTGTATAATAATCACAAATTGAAGTAACAATCCATATAGAAATTTTGCTTTAAAGTGTTAAAAAGAGCTCTCCTAACAGCAACCCTGTGAGATAGGGTGGCTTCATCTACAGTTTTGTAAAGGAGGAAATGGAGCTTCAGGGACTTGAACAAGGTCATACACATATTAAGTGCCAAAGCTAGCAATCAAGACTGTCTTCTCTCTCCGAGACGAATCGCACTGCTTAGTTAGGGAGAGAGAGTATATTCTCAAAGCTAAATCAGAGAAAAACTGAAAAATATTGAAACCACTGGAATAAAATACGGTCCTCACAGTAAAAGGTTTGAGAATGGAAGGTAGTGTGAGGTTTAAATCTGTATCTTCTTTTAGGCTTTAGTTATTATTAACTGTAAATGGCAATTGAGCTGAGGCACTGTGTAACAAGTCCGGCCTAGTAAAAAATGGCTGAAAGTAACAGGCTCTTGGAGGCAGCTTATAAAAACAAAAGCTCTATTTAATAAGTATTAAAGGGTTTTAAGGAAAGGTAAGGTAGGTAATAAAGGTTGAGGATAGGATCCCCAAATCTAAAAAGGGGTCTAACATCCCACTCCCACACTATAACCCTGCAAGGGGCCTCTTCTGTCTGAAGACCAGGCCCTCTCTGATCTCCTTAATCTATCACTAATCCCAAAATCTATACTAAATAATCTATGCTAATTAGTATCCATATTCATATATATATACATATAGATATGTATATCTATATGTATATATATATTATTCACTGCCTCCTTGTATTCATTCAGCTCACTTCTTCAACTGTCAGCCTTCTGGGCCTAGACAGGTTTCGGCCTAGTCAGGCTCTAGGCCTGGTGGTCTAACCAGGCCTGCCCACTCCACAGCCACACAGAGAGGAAAAGGACAGGTTTCTTTCTTCTTTTCTGTTGGTCCCCTTTTTCCAGCTATTCCCAAACACTCCAACTTTTTCTCTTCTCCCAAGGGCCACTCGGGATTCTAGGTTTTCCCAGAGAGCCGAGTTCCAGCCTCCTTCCAGGGTAGATACACAATCCAGAAGAAAGATTTCAGTTGCACCCCCAACAGACTACCAGCTCCTCAAGATTCTTTATCAGAAACCTTTCCCCAAGGTTCTAACTGGGCTTAAGGTAAAACTCCTCTCAGCAGTTTCACCCTGCCCTTAGTTTACTAAACCCAAAATTTACCCCAAATCTATCAAATCCTAATAGTAGAAAATATATCTTTCTATGTGGAATGCACTGCATATAGCATTAATGGCTTGGTATACAGATTTTAAAAAATAAACTAATAATTCTAATTAGAAAAATCAATAACAAACAAAACTTTCCTTCTCCTGATTTCCTTTAACTAGGGAATAAACAATTGCTGTCTCACTAAGGATGTTCTCTTTGCTCTCTATAGTCAGTAAAATTATTAGCTTCTCTCTCATCCCAGGATAAAACTCTCCAGGGGCAGCTGGGTAGCTCAGTGGATTGAGAGTCAGGCCTAGAGACAGGAGGTCCTAGGTTCAAACCCGGCCTCAGCCACTTCCCAGCTGTGTGACCCTGGGCAAGTCACTTGACCCCCATTGCCCATCCTTACCAATCTTCCACCTATGAGACAATACACCAAAGTACAAGGGTTTAAAAAAAAAAAACAACTCTCCATTCTAGCTCTAGCATCTCTTCCATAATTTATTCATCCTATGACATGGCTGTCCCCAATAATTATAAAAACTAATAATATGGGCAATGAAAATATGCTTCCATTATTATCTTCTTATGAAAATTGTCCAGATAAATGTTACAACAACCAGGGGAAATCACAGATGTCTATGCTGAAGGCTCACCACTTGGGCTGATTAGCATGGACTTAAATTCATCAGTAATCATCAGCCTGAGGCAAGAGAAGGTAAAATTAATGAGGGATAAGTTTAGCATTTCAGGACTTATTTTGCTAGCTGGACAATGTCACTGATAAGGGCAACTGAAAATTTTTAACATTAAATACACATATTGTTGTTCTATAAAAAAAAAAGTGGATGGAATGAAGCAATTTGGCATAATTTTCAGCTCCTCCTGATATTAAAATGGCATTAGATGGAGGGCAGCCCATCTAATGGGGGTTCAGTGAATGGAGAGCCAGGCCTGGAGACTGGAGGTCCCGGCTTTAAATCTGGCCTCAGACACTTCCTAGCTGTGTGACCCTGGGCAAGTCACTTGGCGCCCATTACCTAGTCCTTCCCACTCTTCTGCCCTGGAAACAATACGTAGTACTGATTCTAAGACAGAAGGTAAGGGTTTAAAAAATAATAATGATGATGATGACTTAAGAGTTCTCAATAAGGACACAGTGAGGATTATTTCTGTCTTTTAAAAATTTTCTTGATGCTTTTCATATTAGAAAATTTGGCTTCCAAGGGGGGAAAAAGAAATTGTACCTCCCTTTCTCCTTTGCAGGAGTGGGGGACTTGGGGTGTGTTGCTATGAATATACTGTTGGACTCAGTTGATATTTTTGGTTAGTTTTGCTGAATTATTTTATTTTGTTTCTTTTTCTAAGTATAATGCTTTGTACATAGATGGATTGAACCTGGAGACAAGAAGACCAGAATTCCAATCAGTTACTCAGTAGCTATGTGACCCTGGGTAAGTCACTTGCCTTTCCTTGTTTATAAAATTGGGATTATATTAGCACCCAAATGATTTCTGCCTCAGCTTCTCCATCTGTAAAATTGGAATAATAATAATAGCACCTACTTCCCAAGGTTTTTATGAGAACCAAATGAGATAATAATTGTAGATCACTTAGTACAGTGCCTGGCACATAACATTAAAGTTAGCTATTATTATTCTATTACATGTAAACAATTAATATATACTTTTTCATCCATCCTTCTAGACATTCTTTTTTTAATCCTTACCTTTCATTTTCCACTGAGACACTTAGATGTTCCCTATTCCTTATATTATAATTGCAATGTTGTTGTAATGCCAGTACAAGCATGTTTACTTATTAATTTGTATACTCCCTTATTTATCTGCAGTTTCCAAGTCTGTGTTAAGTATTTTCTAACCAAAAATACTGAATAAATAAGTAATACTTTATGAATTTGTTTGTGCTTCAAGATATGAGGAAATACTTCCCAGCTGTGTGACCCTGGGCAAGTCACTTGACCCCCATTGCCTACCTTACCTCTCTTCCACCTATGAGTCAATACACAGAAGTTAAGGGTTTAAAAAATTAAAAAAAAAAGATATGAGGAAATAGATTATTTCAAAGAGACATGGAAAAATGAATATGAACTGATACAGAGTAAAGCGAGCAGAATCAGAAGAATGATTTATTCTATAATACTGATATCATAATGATGAAGAATTTTGAGGACTGATGAAGAATAAAATAAGCAGAACAATTTCTATAACAATACTTAAAAACAAATTGTAAGAACTGTAAGAATTATGATCAATACAATGATTATTAATAATTCTAGAGGACTGATGATGAAATGGGACAGAGACATTACAGGGGAGGGAGGGAGAGAGATAGAGTTAGAGACAGACAACAGAAAGAGACAGACACAGAGAGAGAAACAGAGAAAGAGACAGAGAGAGACAGAGTGAGAGAGAGAAACAGAGAGACAGAGAGAGACAGACAGACAGAGACAGACAGACAGAGACAGACAGACAGAGACAGACAGACAGAGAGAGAGAGAGAGAGAGAGAGAGAGAGAGAGAGAGAGAGAGAGAGAGAGAGACAGGGAGGGAGGGAGAGGGGAAGAGACTGAATGAATTCATTTTAAGTGATTATGCACATTTGTTTGACTGCATATATAGCAAACAGTTAATTCTCTTCTTTATGCAGTGGAGTGGGGTACAAAGAGAGGGAGAAACATTTCTGTTCTCTTAAAAATGGGGTGGAGCAGAGTATTAGAAATTTTAAATGTTGCTTGCACTTTTAGATCATGTTATGGAGTTAATTTTATTTAACTGTTTTCCTTTGTTACTAGAGAACTGTTAAGTGAGGGTAATATGAAAAGGTGATATAAAAATAAAATATTAATATCTTTTTTGTTAAATAAAGGCAATGTTTTCTTTTTTTTAATTTTTTTTTTATTTTAAACCCTTAACTTCTGTGTATTTACTTATAGGTGGAAGAGTGGTAAGGGTAGGCAATGGGGGTCAAGTGACTTACCCAGGGTCACACAGCTGGGAAGTGTCTGAGGCCGGATTTGAACCCAGGACCTCCCGTCTCTAGGCCTGACTCTCAATCCACTGAGCTACCCAGCTGCCCCCGAAAGGCAATGTTTTCTAAGGCTATATCTCTATCTATCCACGTATGGTTCAATTGGTTATTGGTCATTGTTCATCAACGTGACTTCAAGATTCTTAAAAATCCACAATCTAGTTATAAATATACTGTTCAGATGACTACTGTTGGTTCCAAAGAACTATCTTAATTGAGTTCTCCCACTTGCAAAGCTGGCCTATTTTGTTGAAATCCAGACTTTGATTGTGAGCACCTGAACACCTGTCTTATGAAATGACTCTATATATACAGCCTTACACAGTTCTCCATGAAAATGGCTATTTATTCATTCAACAAACTTTTTACTCAAGGCCCATAATGTACAAAATGCTCCTGGCACTGAAGGAGATACAAAGATAATTAAAGTGCTAGCCTCACTTTCATGGAGTTAACAGTCTAGCATAGTGGGTATGCAACCCCTACACAAATATACAATATCAGGCAAGAAATACAAAATAATTATAATAATTATAACATGTATCATAATACATAAATAAAAATAATTATAATATAGGAGCATACAAGCATACAAGGGCATGCACTGGACTAGATGATTGCTAAGATCTATGGCTCTAAAATTCTGCAGTGATCAGAGCAAGAAAAGATCATTTCCACCCAAGGTGGGGCTAAGGAAAGGGGAGGCTGGGGATGGGAAGAGGAGGGCAGGCATTATGTAAAGTGCTTTAAGGATAAAGCAGTATTTGATCTGGATCATGAATCATGGGTCAGGTTTGCAAAGGTAGAGAATAGGGTGGATGTGGAGAGAAGAGAGAATATTTCAGGCACAGAGAAGAGTATAAGCAAAGACAGAGAAGTGTGAAAACAATATATTTGTACAATGGAGGGTTAAGTAATCCAGTTTGTAGTATTGTTGGGGCGAAAATGTGTAGTATGAGATAAAGCTGACAAGCCTAAGACATCAGGTTCTAGAGAGCTTTAAATAAAAGACTATGGATTTGGAGTTTAATCAAGCACTTTGAAAGGCAAGAAGGCTGAAAAAGTACCTCATTTCAAGCCCTACCCCTGACACCTACTGGCTGTGTGACCCTGGACATGTCATTTAACTTCTCATTATCCTAGGTATTCACTAAGACTATAGGTAAGATTTCAATTTGCTACATTTCTTTCACAGATGAAGCCTCAGGTCTAGGTGTGTTGTTTGTTTATTTCTTAAGGCAATCAGTAAAATTTTTTGAGCAGAGGAGTGATCCAGATCAGATCTGGGTATAAGAGAAATTATTCCAACAGTATGAAGGATGTAGTGGAGTTAGGAAAGCATGAAGGCAAGGTAAGAATAATGATGAGGCTGCTGGAATAATCCAGGCATGTGGGTTTGAGATCCCACTGCAGGATAACAGCAGTAGGAATAGAGAGAAGAAGATCAATGTGAGAGATTCTATTTATTGGTAGAATTGACAGCATTGTTTGAGATTGACAGCAACTCATTGAAAGCAACAAAGCTAATGGGATGGGGCGATGTTTTGCTTTGTGCTTTGTTTTGTGAAGAAGCAATAGAAAAGGGAAAGGAGTTGTTCCATAAAGGCAATAATAATTTGGATACCAGAAAAAACAATTTAGGGTCAAGCTCTTACCTGAGAAATCTATAACCTCACTCAAGTCCCATTACTATCTCCCTCCATTCTTATTCCATTCTTATTTTATAACTCATCTTACAGATATTTGTGAATTACTCATCAATAAGAATATGATGCAATACTATGATGGGGACATATACAATATAAAAATAAATATTCATATAAATTATAATAATATGAAGTAAACAATTAGATGGCTCAGTGGCTAGAGTGCTGGGTCTAGCATTGGGAAATTCAGTTGTTCAGTTGTTTTCAGTGGTGGTCCAATGTTTTATGACCCCATTAGTGGTTTTCTTGGCAGAATTACTACAGTGGTCCGCCATTTCCTTCTCCAACTCATTTTACAAATTAGGAAACTGAGGCAACAAATCTGGTCTCAGACATATACTGATCATGCGAACTTGTAGTTTGCCTAGGAGGCAAATAGGTGACTCTGTGGAAATAATCCTGAGCCTCCATTCGAGAAGACCCAAGTTTCAATCTAGCCTCACACACTTCCTGGCTGTTGGATCCTGGGCAAATTGCTTATCCTCTGTTTGCCTTAATCCACCGGAGAAGGAAATGGCACGACACTCCAGGTTTTTTGTTATTTGTTTTTTGTCAAGAAAGTTAATGGAGAAAGAGGTCCAGAGGGTCATGAAGCATTAAGCATGACTGAATGACTGAACAACAACAATAAGAATGTGATGCCCCATTCTATATTACCTGGAAAACAATATAATTATGTGGAGACAAGGTCATATGATTATTATGTCTTCATAAAAACACATATTCTTTACTTCACATAAATGACATATCAAAAGAATGACAAGATATCCAAAAAACTAAAGAGAACTTAGTTTATATTAGTAAAAATGAAGTCCTGAGCAATGTAAGCAATAGGCCTGTATGACCCTGTCCTGGTCAGACCCAGCTAGAATATTGCATTAAATTTCTGGTTTCTAATTTTAGAAAGAATATAAGTAAGCTGGAGAAGACAAAGATGAAGGTGACCAGGATTGTGAGAGGACCAGAGGCTAAGCTATAGAATGAATTTTCTCTTTTCCTCTCTGAAGGAGATAAAATTTAGGAGGAAATATAAAAATGGCTCCCAAATAGTTATCATGTGACAGAAAATTGAATTTTTTCTGGTTGTCTACAGATGGTGGAACTAGAATCACTGATTGGAAAGTGTAGAGGCAACGTTTGCCTTTCTACAGAAAAAAAAAAGTTCTGATATTCAGAACTATCTAAAAGTGGAATAGACTGTCTCAAGACATAGTAAGTACACCATCACTGAAAGTCTTCTACTAGATCCTAAATGACCATTTGCTGCATCTGTTTGTAATTGAATCAATACTTTGGGCATAATTTGTAATAGACGGCCTCTGAGGTCATTTCCAGCTCCAAGATTCTACTAAACATTCTTCAGAAATGCATTTTTATAAACTGAACCATTTCCTAATTCCTGTTCCTATATTCCTAATTCCCTATTATCATTTTTAAAAAAATATGACCATCAAATAGTAAAAATCAGAGATAACATGTGGGCATCCCCATTACATTGCTATAAAAATATCAAAAGAATTGGAGAAATAATTATAAATTTAGAACTTAAAAAGACTTTAGAAGTCAGAGAATCATCAAGATAGATGATGGAACAGCTAGATGACTCTCTGGATTGAGTCAGGTCCATGGATGGGAAGTCATGGGTTTAAATCTGGCCTCAGACATTTCCTAACTATTTGACCATGGACAAGTCTTTTAGACTCAATTGTCTAGCCCTTACTGCTCTTCTGCCTTGGAACAAATGCACCAAGACAAAAGATAGGGGTTTAAAAAAGATAGATAATATATAGATAGACAGATAGAACATTTATTAAGTAATTACTATGTCAGGCAGTGTAGTAATTGCTGAGGATACCAATACAATCAAGCAAGACAGTACCTACCCTAAAAAAGGCTTTGAAGAATCATTGAAGAAGACAACAGATGAATAGAAAAGAGGGGAAGGGTACGTCTACTATAGAATGTTTCTGGGCAAGTTAGGAAAAAATCTATCAGTCTGAGCCTGGAATCCAAGGGCTAGCTCAAAGTTCCAGTAAGAGTCAGGGAGATGAGGATGGTGACCAGAGTGTGGCCATAGAGATGGTCTACAAGTGATGAGCTCACTCTTTGGTGCTGGAAGAGATCTTAAAGATTCTCAAGTTTAACTTCTTTACACATGAGGAAAGTGAAGTCTCAGTAATTAAACTTGCCCAGGGTCAGCCAGTTAGTAATGTTTGAGGTGGCACTTGAACCCAGTTCTTCTTGGCTACAGGTCTGGAACTCCATTCATTATGCCCTGCTGCCCCCAAGAGATATCATTTGAGCTGTGTACATTTTCTATGGAGTGTTTCAGAAAACATGGTTAAGAACTTCACAAAATGAGAAAGATAAGGAGAGAATTTCCCATACTGATGAAATCAGGGACTGTTCAAGATATCAAAATACATATAATGAACTTCTCAAAAATATAAAAACAATAAATTAATTAAAGAAAATTGAAATAAAAGAGTTTCAAAGAGATTCTAATAAAACCTGAATTTGTTATTTCTTAAATCAAGCATCGATATCTAAATAAACAATAAGCCCCCAAAAACACATTTATCAAAAGAGATAGAATACTTTAACAAAGAGAAAGACATTAAGTATAAGATAACACTTAGAATGATCAGTGATCTTATAA
Organism: Gracilinanus agilis; assembly: GCF_016433145.1. Lineage (NCBI taxonomy): Eukaryota > Metazoa > Chordata > Mammalia > Didelphimorphia > Didelphidae > Gracilinanus > Gracilinanus agilis. The sequence continues at coordinate 87,716,279 of NC_058135.1, forward strand.
CATTCAAATATTCTCTGAGGTTAAGAGGAATTTATATCCTCCAAGGAAGCAGGCCTTCCTATTTATATATCACTAAGTGGCTCATGTTCAAAACCTGTCCACAATTTCCTGACTCCAAAGAAGGCTTGTCAATTCACAAGCTCGACAGTTTCCAAATGCACTGTTTTACAATGGCATGTTGCAACAAAATCCAAACCAAAAAATTAATCTCTCTCTCTCTCTCTCTCTCTCTCTCTCTCTCTCTCTCTCTCTCTCTCTTTCTCTCTCTCTTTCTCTTGCTTACTCTTATATATATCTTCTGTAAACTTTACTTTTTTTGTCTGATTTTCAGGAACTTTATTTTTTTAAGTAAGTAATTAATAATATTTTAAAAAGAAATTCAAAAGAATGTGTTCCACAAATTTTCTTTGTTAGGAAATGCTTCTTTCTTCACCATAGCGCTATTGATAACAATTTCTTATCATCCTCCTGATTGGGAGATAATGGAAAGTATTGGTTAAAGTGCTGGACTTAAGATAAAGATGACCCAGGTACAAATCCAGTCTCTGATATTTATTAGCCATATGGCTACAGGCAAGTTACTTTATCTTTCTGAGACTCAGTTAACTACCTAAGACTTGAGGTAAAGATGGGTGATACTTTAGAAAAAATTCTTACGTGGACAAACTCATAGATCTTAGATATGTTTTTAACTGAAAAATAGGGAAAAGGAAAATAATGACAACATATAGCAGATGAGAGGAGGAATGAGAGTCTAGGCTTTAGAAGACACTTTAAGATTCTGGGAAGATGGTGGCATAAATGGAGCAAATCTTAAAACCTCCGCACCTTTTCCACACAGAGATGGAAAACAAAGCTCTTCAAGAAGAAAGAGGACCAAAAATAACAATAGGACAGAGCAGGGGGAATCCTACTGCTGGACAGCTCAAGAGGTACAACAAGAAAAAGGCTTGAATTCTTGAATTCTTGGGTCCAAGGGTATAGAAGGGGAATCTCAGGACCCCTCCCCCATGGGTTGTGTGGAGTTTTCAGTGGCCCCTGAAATCTCAGGGCTGGTGGGCTCACTGGCCTGGAGAGAGGGCCTTGCTGGCACCAGACTCAGGGAGTTGAGCATAGGTACTGGGGAGGTGATTAGAGGAGAAAGCCAGAGAGACACAGCAAAAAAGCTTGGAAGATGTTGGCTTAGATGGAGCAAAACTTCAGATCTACAACAGGACAGAACAGTGGGACCCTACTGCTGAACAGCTCATTAAAAACACTCCATCTTGCCTTGTTACCCCCCTTTTTTTCTTTCTCTCAAGGTTTTAGCCTTAGGGCACATTAAGCAATACAGGCTAATATAGGCTTAATCTCATTATTGGACAGACAAGAAGTCTTCAGAGGGCAGGAAAATCCCACACCCCTCTCCATAAACTGCAGAGAAAGTAACTACAAACCTCCATTGCTAGCTGGGGGAAGATTTTTCATCAAAGCTCATTAAATCCATCTGTTTAAACTAGAAGAACAGAGAAAGAAAAATATATATGAGTAAACGACAGAAAAAGAGAAAAGAAAGTACAATTGACAGCTTCTTTCCAGGAAGCAAAAAAAGAGCAAATTAAATAGAAGAAGCCCAGGAAGATCCAGCAAATTGGACACAGGTTTTGGAAGATCTCAAAATTCAATTAACTCAAGAACTTCAGGATCTCAAAAAGCAATCAAGAGAGGCTGAAGACAATTGGAAAAAGGAAATACATGAACTAAGACAAGAAAATAAGGTATTAAAAGCCAAAACTGACCAGCTCGAAAATGAAGCAAAGAAGACAAAAGATGATCTACAAAGAAAATCAGACCAGAAGGAGAAGGATGACCAAAAAGCCAGGATGAAATTCAGTCTTTAAAAAATAGAACTTAACAACTAGAAGCAAATGACTTCACAAGGCAGCAAGAATATATAAAACAAAATTTAAAAAATGAAAATTTTGAGGAGAATATGAAACACCTCAATGACACAACCAAAGATGTATTCCTTTTTGCCCCTATTTATTTTTCTCCATAAATCTATTAACTCTAATTTTTCTAGGGTTTCATTCACCTCTCTTATCTCTTTCTTATTTATTTTTTGCTTTGATTTATCTAGATCTGATAGGGGAAGGTTGAGGTCCCCCACTAGTATAGTTTTGCTATCTATTTCATCCCATTCACATTCAGAGTTATAATTATCAACTGTGTATTCCCTAACATTTTGTAGTGAAGTAACACTAGGAAGGGAGGGGAAGGGGGTAGCTTAAAAAGATCCCAAGGAAGAATGAGAGGGGAATAAGAAGGGAGAAGGGAGAAAGGGAAGTACAATAAAGGAGGGGATTAGGGGAAATGATTAAAAACAAAACACAGGCATAGAAGGAAATAGTGAAAGAAAAAAAAGTCAGGTCAAGGAGAGAGAATCAAAATGTCTGGAAATACACAGTTGATAATTATAACTCTGAATGTGAATGGGATGAACTCACCCATAAAAATGGAAGCAAAAAGCAGAGTGGATTAGAAACCAAAATCCTGCCACATATTGTCTACAAGAAACACACACAAGAGAGTCAGACATACATAGAGTAAAAAATTAAAGGCTGGAGAAAAATCCACTGGGGCAGAGAATTGATTTGTGCACTATAGAGAAGGGTAACAAAAGGGCTGGTGGGAAAAGAAGCAACACTAGGGAGGGAGAGGGCAGAGGGATAGCTGAAAAAGACCTTAAAGAAGAATAAGAGGGGAATAAGAAGGGAAAGAGGAGAAAGGGAAGTACAATAAGGGAGGGGATCACGGGAACTGATTAAAAACAAAACCCTTGTATAGAAGGAAATAGTGAAAGAAGAAAGAACAGGACAAGGAGAGAGAATCAAAATGTCTGGGAATACACAGTTGATAATTATAACTCTGAATGTGAATGGGATGAACTCGCTCCCCATAAAACAGAAGCAAATAGCAGAGTGGATTAGAAACCCAAATCCTACTATGTGTTGTCCACAAGAAACACACATGAGACAGTCAGACATACAGACAGTACAAAAATGAAAGGATGGAGAAAAATTGATTGGGCTTCAAATGAGAAAAAGAAGGCAGGGGTTTATTATTTTTAAAAATGATGAGACTTCTTACAAAAACCTACAGGATGCAGCCAAAGCAGTTCTAAGGGGAAATTTTATAACATTGAGTGCATATGTTAACAAATTAAGGATGACAGAGGTCAATAAATTGGGCATGCAACTTAAAACACTAGAAAGTAAACAAATAAAAATCCTGAGATGAAAACTAAATTAGAAATACTAAAAATCAAAGGAGAAATTAATAAAAGCAAAAGCAAAAGAACTATTGACTTAATAAATAAGAATAGAAGCTGGTATTTTGAAAAAAACAGATAAACTAGACAAAGTACTGGTAAATCTAATAAAAATAAGGAAAGAAGAAAACCAAATTAACAGTATCAAAGACGAAAGGGGAGACCTCATCACTAATGAAGAGGAAATTAAGGTAATCATTAAAAACTATTTTGCCCAATTATATGGCAATATATATAGCAATCTAGGTGATATGGATGAATATTTACAAAAATATAAATTGCCTAGAATAACAGCAGAAGAAATAGAATACTTAAATAATTCCATATCAGAAAAAGAAATTGAACAAGTCATCAAAGAACTCCCTAAGAAAAAATCACCGGGGCCTGTTGGATTCACAGGTGAATTCTATCAAACATTCAAAGAACTACTAATCCCAATACTATACAAATTATTTGACATAATAAGCAAAGAAAGAGTCCTAAGAAATTCCTTTCATGACACAAATATGGTACTGATTCCAAAGCAAGGCAGACCAAAAACAGAGAAAGAAAACTACAGACTGATCTCCCTAATGAACACAGATGCAAAAATCTTAAATGGAATACTACCAAAAAGACTCCAGCAAGTGATCATGGTCAGGTGGGATTTATACCAGGAATGCAAGGATGGTTCAACATTAGGAAAACCATCCACATAATTGGCCATATCAACAAGCTAACAAACAAAAATCACATGATTATCTCAATAGATGCAGAAAAAGCCTTTGACAAAATACAACACCCATTCCTATTGAAAAAACCAGAAAGTATAGGAATAGAAGGACCTTTCCTAAAAATAATAAATGGTATATATCTAAAACCATCAACAAGCCTCATATGCAATGGCGATAAATTAGAAGCCTTCCCAATAAGATCAGGAGTGAAACAAGGATGACCATTATCACCTCTATTATTTAACATTAGGTGAACACAGAATAGTATACTTGTCAGATCTCTGGGAAAGGAAAGATTATTGATAAATGGACAAGGGACATGAATAGGCAATTTTCAGATAAAGAAATCAAAACTTTCAATAAGCACATGAGAAAGTGTTCTAAATCTCTAATAATTAGAGAAATGTAAATCAAAACAACTCTGAGGTACCACCTCATACCTAGCAGATTGGCTAAAATGATAGCAGGGGAGAGTAATGAATGTTGGAGGGGATGTGGCAAAATTGGGACATTAATGCATTGCTGGTGAAGTTGTGAATTGATCCAACCATTCTAGATGGTAATTTGGAACTATGCTCAAAGGGCTATAAAAGAATGCCTGCCCTTTGATCCAGCCATACCACTGCTGGGTTTATACCCCAAAAAATCATAGGGAAAAAGACTTATAAAAATATTTATAGCTGGGCTCTTTGTGGTGGCAAAATCCTGGAAAAAGAGGGAATGCCCATCAATTGGGGAATGGCTGAACAAATTGTAGTATTTGATGGTGATGGAATACTATTGTGCTCAAAGGAATAAAGAACTGGAGGAATTCCATGTGAACTGGAAAGACCTCCAGGAATTGATGCTGAGTGAAAGGAGCAGAGCCAAAAGAACATTGTAAACAGAGACTGATACACTGTGGTAAAATAGAATGTAATGGACTTCTGTACTAGCAGCAATGCAATGACCCAGGACAATTCTGAGGGATTTATGGAAAAGAACGCTACCCACATTCAGAGGAAGAACTACAGGAGAGAAAACACAGAAGAAAAACAACCACTTGAACACATGGGTTGATGTCAACATGATTTGTGAAATAAAGTCTAAGCGACCACCCCAGTGTAACTAGCAATAATATGGAAATAGGTCTTGATTGATGACACATGAGGAAACTGATGGAAATGTGCATTGCCTATGGGGGGGGTAGAATGGAAGGGATGAGGGGGGTGGAGGGGAGAGTAAGAACATAATCATGTAACCATGGAAAAATATTTTTCTAAAAATTAAAAAAAGAAGACATTTTAATCTTTTATCAATTCTGACATAAACCTGATGAGACAAGAGAATGAATAAGAATATACATAGGATCAGAAGGGGACTGGGACAGCAGAAAGAAATAGCTTAAAATTGCTTCTTAAGAGAGCTAAAGTTTAATCTTCATTCAGAAAGAAGGCTATAATTTAAGAATTTTAAGTCATACTTAGAGTCAAATAAAAGCATGACTTCATCCATATAAGTATTCTTTCTAAAGTATCAACCATCTATAACTCATTAAATAATTGATATATGCCAAACTGAAATTGTTTATGTCCTAACCCTGCATATCCTGGAAATCAAAATCCATTTTCCTTAATATAGATATATATCTTCAACTCTGCGTACTACTTTTATGAAGCTATTAAATTTAGACAGTGACAGAATGTCATTGCTTTCTTGTTGACCTTGGTGATCAGGTCCAAGGAGTTTAATTATTAAGTCTATGCTGATAAACCCCAGATCTATATACATAGGCCCAGGCTCATCTCCAAATTTCCATCACCAATTACATATTGAATATTTCAAAATGGATTTTCTGGAGACGTCTCCAATTTAACATGTCTGAAAGAGAACTTATCTCCCTCTTCCATACATTTTTATTTCTGTTAAAGATACCCTAATTTTTCTAGTCTTTGAGGTTCCTAAATCTTGGCATTACTGTTAACTTCTCATTTTTCTTCACCTACATATCCAGGCAATTGCCAAATCTTCTTTCTATCTCTACCTCTTTTCCCCAACTACTTCTCTCTATTCCTCTCACAGGTATCATCTTAATTTGAGCCCTCCCTCATCACCTCTTGCCTAGATTATTACAATAACTTTGTAGATGGTCTCCTTTCATGGAATGTAAATGAAATAACGAGTTAGCCCTTACATACAATATTACTTTATTTGATCCTCACAACAACTTAGTGAAAGATGTAATAAAAATCTAATATCCACCATTTTATCAATGAAGGAACTGAATAAGTTTCAAAGAGTTTAAGTAATGTAAGGTCAGAAATAAATGGTAAATCCAGGACCAGAAACTAGGCCTTTTGAGGAATAATGGAAAGAATATAGCATTTGGAGTTAAGAGCACCTGGATTCACTTTCTGGTTCTGCTCTATACTATCTTTGGAAACTGGTGAAATTATCTAACATCTCTGGATCTCCATTTCCTCATTTGTAAAAAGAGGGATTTTGACTAGATAATCTAAACTCTCTCCTAGCTGCAAAATCTATGAACCTTCTGCACAAAAATCTTCTCTACTAGACTGAGTAACCTTCCATGAACAGAAAAGAGGTTGGTTGTTTACATGGCACCCAATAAAATGCTAATTTTAAGTGCACCTGTTTCTAACTACAGCTAGAAAGAGGCAATGTCCCATTTTTAGAGCAATAAGGGACCAAGCTGTAATTTCTCAAAACCATTTCCATCTGCATTCTCTATTTATCCTGTTCATGTTATTTTAATTAATACACAATTTACATACATTCATCTGTTTACTTATTTATACTAGCAGTGATATTTCTAATTTGAATCCTAACATTTTAATTACTAAAACTGGAAGCATAATACCATCTCCCATATTTCCCTGAATATTCACAGGCAAGTTAATATGGCATTCTGTTCAGACAGGCCATGTGTTTAATTGCTACCAACTGGAAAAGAATGAATTGACACATCATTATCAAAATATTAACAGACAATTTCTTCAAGGGGCAGAATTCAAAATTAACAAGGCTTTCTTCATTTGGACCACTTCATATAGTTAATAATGGATAATTACCTCTTTACTTGTGCATTATCTTTGTATCCATCACTTTATCTACATATATTTCCTTTTACAATATCACAGTCCATGAAAGAAGCAGACTACTGTTTTTAGAAGCAAGCCTATTCACACAGCCCTAATGCCCAGGTTCTTTTGTCCTATATATAGCCCTATCATAAACCTAATGGACTCCTTCAAAGGTAAGATATAAAATATAGCTTTTTTGCACATCTTGACCCTGAAAAAATTCAATTCCTACAATGTATTTGACAATGTCTCATTCTATCTTTGTCGACAGGGAGAAACATGGTATGGATGAATTTTTCTAAGGGATGAGGAAGTAATTGAACGGATAGATCCAAAGACTAATGATTTATCTTATACTTGAAGTAATTCTCCCTGTAGAATTGTTCTTGGTTTTCTTCTCTTCAACATGTTTATTAATGATTTCGATAAAGGTAAGGATGGCAAATTTCTCAAGTTTGCATCTATTACCAAACTGAGAGGAAGAGCTTACATTCTGAACAAGAGAAATATGATTGAAGTGGCAGCTGCATGACTCAGTGGATTGAGAGCCAGGCTTAGAGAGGGAGGGCCTGGGTTCAAATCTGGCCTCAGACGCTTCCCATCTGTGTGACCCTGGACAAGTCACTTAATCCCCAATGCCTAGCCCTTACCACTCTTCTGCCTTAGAACCAATACACAGTATTGATTCTAAGATGGAAGTAAGTGTTTATAAAGAGAGAGAGAGAGAGAGAGAGAGAGAGAGAGAGAGAGAGAGAGAGAGAGAGAGAGAAATAAGATTGAAAGAGATCTCAGCAAGCTAGAAAATGGCTTAAACCTAATAAATTGAAATTGAATTCAATCATCCAATTATCTTATCTAGCCATTAGTATTTACCAGGCCATTTTCCTAAGCTCTGTGAAGACTTATACAAGCAAAAAGAAAGATGGTCCCTGCCTTTATGGAGTCTACATTTTAATATGGAAGACATAATAAGGAAGCTAAAAATTAGGCAGAGTATGGAGAGAATGGAGACTTGGGAGCAAAATCTGGAGAGTCAGAAACATAACTGACAGAGGAATGTGTAATGGTTGGCTTAAAGCCCTTCCTCAAATTCAAGGTTTCAGGAAGAATGCACCAATTTGGAGAAAAGGGATGATATGAGTAGAGGGATGTCTCAGGACAAGAGAGCAACTGAAACACGGTAGTGAAGTTTTAAGTCAGAAGCAGAGCCAAGAAAGGAATAAATGGGATAAAAGTAAAGTCCTACATTTGAATTAAAAAAAAATAAGTTAACTGTGAAAGTTTGGGTTGGATAAGATATGGTTACATAACCATACACATAAAAAATAACTGGGATTTTTAGCAAACTACAAGGTAAGTATGAGTAATAGTCTGAAAGCTGCAGAGAAAACTCTAGCCTGCATCAATTGAGGCACAGTACCAAAAACAGTAGGTAGGGATAGCTCTATTGTAATTTGCCATCTCTTCAGCCATCTGGACTATTATGTTCAATTATGGCTAATGCATTTCAGAAAACACATCTGGAGAGGCAAGTATTACAGTGAGAGGACATCAAACCATGCTATGCCAGGATTGATTGATTGAGGGAACTATATGTTTTAGCCTCAAAAAAAAAGATAGCTTTGGAGAGATATGGCCCATCTTCAACTTTTTTTTTACAAGGAATGACATACCTATGCATGGAATGAATCATTTTGCCTGATTTCAGAATGCAGAACTAGGAGTGATTGGCAATATTAGTGGAGAGGGAGACAGAATAAGTGGTTTTAGATAGGGATAGGAGTACAACAAGGCTGTATATTGTCATCTTGTTTGATGTACATGTAGAACGCATCATACAAAATGCCAGGCAGGATAAACCTAAAACATGAATTAAGGTCTCTAGGAGTAATACCATTAATCTCAGATGTGGATATGATATCCCTCTGATAGCAGAAAGTGAAGAAGAACTAATAAGCTTCTTGATGAGGGTGAAAGAGGAGAGTTGCAAAAGCTGGCTTGAAGCTTAATATAAAAAAAAACCCGAAGATCTTGGCAAATGGTTCCATCACTTCCTGGCAAACAGAGAAGAAACCGAAGCAGTGTAAGATTTTATGTTCTTTGGGCTTGGGGATGACTGCACATGATCACTGAAGTCATGAAATTAAAAGACATTTGCTCTTCAGAAGAAAAACCACAGCAAATCTGGACAGTATATTAAAGAACAGAGATTTCATCTTGGCAACAAAGGTACATATAGAAAAAGCTATTGTTCTTCCAAGAACAATGTCTGGCCATGAGAAATGCCCAATAAAGAAAGGTGAGCATCACAGAATTGATACATTCAAATTGTGGTGCAGAGGAAGATTTTTGAGACACTTGCACAGGAAGGAGATCAAATCAGTCAATATTTAAAAAAGTGAATTCAGAATATTCTCTGGAAAGTCAAATGCTGAAGCTAAACCTTAAATGCTTTGGCCACATGATGAGAAGATAGAATTTGTTGAAAAAAGCCCATGATAGTGTTAAGACTGAAGCAAAAGAAAGGACAGAAAAGGATCAAGTGGAGAGATGGTATCCTGGAAATAATGAACATGAACTTGGAAGATCTTGAGAGATAATATAAGTTCGAAGGGCCAAGCATGCCATGGTCCATGGTATCAGTAATGATCAGACATGACTGAACAACGGAACAACAACAAAAAGGTTTTAGCTCAAGATAAGGTGAAATTTCTGATTAATAACCTTATTTAAAGCTCTCTAAAAAGATAATCAACTCCATCATCATTGGAGAACTTAGGAAGAAGCTTGATAATTACTTGTCAAAAAGATGGTATTGGAATCGCTATAAAGCCACAGATTGGGGTGGATAGACTCTGAGATCCCTTAGAACTCTGATTTTCTGGGATTCAGATCAACATCTAATTTATGTACTTGTAAAAACACTCTTCTTTTTTCCCCTAAATAATGAAACTAATTCTATTATATTAATTTTAGAGTAGTTCATAGGGCATGAAGTTACTCATACTATTTTTTTCAAAAGAGTATAGTCTATAATAGTCAAATTTCTAAAGCCATCATCTCTTTAAGGTTCACTACTATATAGAACATGAATTGATGAATATGTCATTATGGACCAAAACAATCAATCAAAACAAAGCAGTAGCCTATTTCTATCATTCTATTCTCAATATATTTTAATTTGAAGCAACCCAAGGTTCTTTTTAAGCTTTTGACACAGCTTCCCTTCATTGGTATGGTATGGATTTGGGGGCTGGTGACAAAGTGAGGTCAGAAAATTAAAAATCCTTCAGGATTTATTTTTTAAAAACTTACTATTTAAATATACATATACTATTATAAAAATAATATTTACTATTCAACTGAGGTTTCCATGGTCAAAATTAATAAATTTAATTCTTTATTATTGTAAGATTAAAATTAATATCCAATAACTCCAAGTATTATATTTTATAAAGTTTATTAATAGTCACTTGAAGTAGAAAGAAAATTAATGAAAAGAAATAGAAGTTCAAACCTGATTATCCAACAAAAAGTAAACCTACATGTGTAGATTCTCCTGCCTAGCTTAACGGCCTCTTTCCCAGCCGTGATCAGGGGAAAAGAGTGAGAGGGCAGAGCTACACAAAATTTATATCCTCCCTACGTTAGCGTGTAATGTGAGAAGGGGCATGGGAAGCTGGGAAAGAGAGTTTCTGGGGAGCAAATTCTAATTACACATTTTCTTGGTAGTGATGACTTAGAACTTGACATATGACATATTTATGCCAAGGAATCCATGGCACATATTTTCTTAATGAAATGGTCAGTGTTATTTAAGTCAATCAATGGTCACTCTGAATTGCAAGTTGGACAAGCCAACTGTGACCAGTGAAGCTTTGGGAATAACAAATTCTAATTTCCTGAAGAAAACACAACTTCAACTACCCAGAGGATAACCAATAACACCTTATTTGTTCAATGAAAGCAGACATAATATTTTTAAATGACAGAAATAAAAATAAGTTTTTGATGAACATGTGTTAATTCTGCTCAGAAACAGAAGTCCATCAAAGTAAGAAAGGAGTCGTCTGGCTTAAGCTGTTAAAAATTACTTTTACAAATGACTAACTGTGAACCTCTTAAGAATAGATATTCTTCTCTTGTGAATGGAAAAACAAGTAAAGTTTTCCCCACTAAAACAATCATGGGACAGGAATCACAGTCTAACTAGATAGCCATTAAAGATCCTTCCACTTTCCCAAACATTTGACCCATTAATAGGATCAAGAGGTTTCATTCTCCTTACTCATTGCTTGAATTGCTGTGATTTTATGGATGCCAATATTCTCTCCTCATACTGAGAAAGATTACAATCCACCTATCTGGGCTTTAGTGGATTTTTTTAAACATTTATCAATATTCATTTTTAACATGGTTACATGATTCATGCTCCTCCTTTCCCCTTCAACCCCCCCCC
>NC_058135.1:87742598-87745290 GCF_016433145.1 Gracilinanus agilis
TTTCCTCCACCCCCACCCCCATCCCCATCCCCACCCCACACTACCGTGAATCTTCTCAGATTCAAAGTTTCCTCCTTGGTGTGGAATTGGTCCTTCTATAGACCAATCCCTGACCCAGAAGTGGGTTGGGAGGAGGCATGACCCCTCCCTGGCAAGAGTTGTGAAAGGAAAGCAAACCTTAATGAGGATCCCTCCTAGGTATAAGGTTGACTTGACTTTACCATCTAGCAATCCATTTCTCATGTGAGCAAACCTATAGGATCAAAAATTGCTTCTTGGGATTTATCATAGATCCTGAATACTCTAAGCTAGTGATGGGCAAACTACAGCCCACTGGCCAGATGTGGCCCCCTGAAATGTTCTATCTGGCCATGCCACATTATTCCTAATCTGAGGAATACAATGAGTAGGATACAATACAATGAAACTTCAAAAGACTTGCCTTAAACACAGACTGACAGATGAGCATTTCCTTTCCTTTGGCCCCCTCTTTAAAAAGTTTGCCCATCACTGCTATAAGCCCTTTTCCTTAAAACAAGTGAATTGATAATAATTGATAGCACAGTGTCAAAAACTCTATTTATCGTATATGAATAGGAGGTTTCTCTCCTCAGAAATATGTGCAGGCTTTAGTTATTAGAAATTACAAATACGTTATAGTTTATAAGACCAGCTTTCTCTGATCAAAATATACACTCCGACCAAATGAAATATTTGAAAGTGAGTTACCATGATCTTCCCTCTTTAAACTACCTCTGCATTCTTGAGAAAATAAGTTGCAAATATTGAGGGAGTCACCTTGGATTTTAAAATTTCATCCTTTTTTTTTTTCCTGGACTACAGTCCAAGTATTTTTAATGCCAAAAAGCATCAATATGTCTATTGGTCTCCATATGTTTTTGATTTGAGCCTTTGTTTTGTTTGGGAGAGGGGTGTGTGTGTGTGTGTGTGTGTGTGTGTGTGTGTGTGTGTGTGTGTGTTTAGACCAAAGAAACCAATAACAACACAAGAGAATTTTTCTTTTAACCTTTTTTTCCCCTCAAAGCAAAAGGAGGAATAAAATTGATTTTAGTGGGTGTGGAAATCACCACAGGTCCAAGGTTTACTTTGTGTGTGCATTTTCAGAGTGTAATTTGAAACAACGTTCTTCTAATTTTCAGGGGAGTTAATGTGTCAAAGCAGCTGCTGACCTTGAAAAAAATCAGCAAGTATAAATAAAAACCCTTTGAAAAAAAAACAACTGTCTTTGGAAATGAAGGTGATGTGAAAACAAAAGATAAGTTGTTTTTTTTTTTTAAAAATAAGAATAACATTACCATCATTTTCAAATGAGGAATATAACTTTAATTCCAAACATGAAAATTTGTTCAAATACCTGTGTATGTGATTCCTTCTCCAAGATATATCCCCTGATATTCATTTAGAGCACCTATTTGCAAAGGTCTTAGTCATTTTCCCCCAAGTCTTTGTGATTCATTTGTTTTACTCCTTAACCTCATTAGTGACAATTAATTGCCCTGTCCACAAAATTATAATCCATACCTACCATTGCTGAGATTACAAGAAGTCTATTGCTCTATTAATAAAAGTTTTTTCAGTTCATTTTTTTCTCCCCTGAACTTTTTTTAAGCCTACCAGGAACACACAGTGACTTTTAAATATATAATTTGGAAATCACTTTTTTAAAGGTCTATGCTTCTTCGCTTTTATTTATGATAACCAATATCTGCAGGAAGATTTTGGCATTTATGGAAAGCCTTCAAATCCCAAGAGATCAGGAAGTCAAGGAGCATTCCTCACTACATCTGGAAGTGAACAGGAAGTGCCAGCCCATAGGACCTCCACCTATTAGTTGTTTGACAGCCATGAGCAAATGAATGAGGGATCAGACAATGGGGAAACCTGCTGGGGTCATCCTCCTTGTAAACCCATGAAACCCAATAACGTGACAGATTTTATAGCCTTGACAAGAGGGGAACTCAAGAAGGGAGTGAAAGGAAAGCAAATCTTAATGAGGATCCCTCCCAGCTTCCCTTTAAGCATCTTCCAGGAATTTTAGACAAAGGAATCTTCCGATAGTGCTTTTAGGCTCACAAACCAAGGTCTAGAGAAAAATTTTAACATCTATTATACATTTTATAGTAGTTTATAATGCCCTTAATATTGTCTATCATTCAAGGTCATTATCTAAATCTTAATTCCTCCAACAAATATGGGGCTTTCCAAAAGTGTTAGTATAGTTTTAAGCCATTAAAGCTTTAAGGACATAATTGCTTGACAATCTACTAACATACAGAGAATAGGTCTTGTTTTCCCCTTAATGTTCCTTTTCACTAAAAATATTTTGAACTTACTAATTTTTGTGTATGAGTATTGATACAGCATTTTACTTCCATGTGAGCAGTACTTTTAATTTGCAACCAAATTCCTTTTAAGGATTTATTTCTCAAGCAAAAGGAAGAAGGCCCAAATAAATGAGTAAATCACAAAAAATCATAGGGATAAGGAATGACCCCTACCTGATGGTATTCTCAAAGGTTTTGTCTTGTAGGTCCTAGCCTTCTTCTCCTTCTCCTTCTCCTCCTTCTCCTTCTCCTTCTCCTCCTTCTCCTTCTCCTCCTTCTCCTCCTTCTCCTCTTTCTTCTTATCCTTCTTCTCTTTCTTCTTCTTCTCTTTCTTCTTCTCCTCTTTC
>NC_058135.1:87745376-87762877 GCF_016433145.1 Gracilinanus agilis
TCTTCTTCTTCTTCTTCTTCTTCTTCTTCTTCTTCTTCTTCTTCTTCTTCTTCTTCTTCTTCTTTTCTTCTTCTTCTCTCTCTCTTTATCTCTTTTGTCTCTCACTGTCCTTGTCCATGTCTCTGTCTCTCTCTCCATCTCCATCTCCATCTCCATTTCTGTCTCTCTGTCTCTGACTGTTTCTCTGCCTCTGTCTCTGTCTCTTTCTATCTCTGTCTGTCTGTCTATCTCCCCCTCCCAATACTGCCTGTTGCTTTCCATGAATTTAACTATCACCTCTACAAAAATGACTTACAAATTCATATAACCTTTGAGCTTCACTCTCCTTTCAGTCTCCCCTTTGAGCTTCACTCCTACTTAACTAATTGCCTTTTGAACATTTCCAACTTTATGTCTTGGAGAAATTTCGAATTCGACATGCCTAAGATCATACTCGTTATCATATCTTCCAAAACCCTCTCCTCTTCCAAATTTTCTATTTCTGTCACTACCCTTCTAGTCTCCCAGGGTTTGAACTTTTGCATTATATTCACTTCTTCACTATCCCTCATCCCACACATTTAATTATATACCAAATCTTGTCATTTCTACCTTAACACCCCTCTCTTATCTTAGCCTTCTTCCACACTTACCCCATCTTAGTTCAGACCATCATCACCTCTTGCCTTGATCCTGCCTCAGTCTTTAAATTGATCTTCCTGCTCAAATTCTCTCCCCTCCAGGCTGCCCTAAATAAGGATTCCAAAATAATTTTTCCTAAGCACAAATTTTACCATGAGATTCCCCAAATTCATTCAAGTGTATTGGCTACACTGCTACATTTAGCTTTTAAGGCTTTGCATAATCTTCCCCTAACCTACATTTCCAGCTTCATCAGAAACTACTCCCCTTTCCAGGCTCCATGATCCAGCCAGACTGACCTTCTCTCAAGTCCATAACTTGACTCTGGACTTTTGCTCTGGACTTCACAAATACCAGAGTGCACTCACTCTTAATTTGAGCCTTAGAGAGTCTCTTCCTTTATGAAGAAGATTACCATCTTCTGTATTCCTCTAATTGTTCCTCCTGTACCTCCTAACTATCTTAACTGTAACTACTTAATATATATAAATATATATTTGTATTCATTCATTCTTTATTTATTCAGTATGTATTTCTAATGTCCTTATTGACTGTCTCTTCCATTAGAATTTAAGCTCCTTGTGAGATGAGATTTTTATTTTTTTTCTTAAAACATAGTAAGCAGTCGATAATTCTTATTTGATTGGTTGACAGGGAACTCTAAGATGAAAAGACTGCTTCTTTTCATTTAAATCAGCATACTTTCTGAGAGTTGCCAAGAGTAATGAACTTGCCCAAGGTCACACAGCCTTTATATGTCAGAGGCATAAATTGAACCCAGATTATCTTAGCTCTGCATATGGATATTATTTAAACTTATCTTCTATTTCAGTATTAGTTCTAAGACAGAAGAGCAGCAAGGGCTAGGCAATTGGGGTTAAGTGACTTGCCCAGGGTCACATAGCTAAGAAGTATCTGAGACCAGATTTGAATCCAGGTCCTCCTGACTCCTAAGCCAAGCATTCTATCCATTATGCTATTTAGCTGTCTTTGCATATGAAAATTTGTTCATATACTTGTATATGTAATTACTTCTCCAAGATGTATTTCGCTGGCATTCATTTATAGATCCTATTTATCTTTGTCCTTTTTGCAGATCATTGTGGTAAATCTACTACACTACTAAGCCAATTGCTTTATTATAGTTGACTTAAAAATCTCAAGGATATAACTGATTTTCCTCATGGTAAAATAACCCATATCTTGTACATATGCCTTTAGTAACATCTTGGAAACTCTGAACATAAATCTATTATTGAATAACAGTTATCCAATCAAATTAATTTATATAAACATTTTATATTTATTTGTATTATTTATACCATGTTTTAAAATTTATAAACACCTTTCCCCCAAACTCTGAGATATGTCATGTAAGTAGTATTGTTCCCATTATGTAAATAAATCCTAGACAGAGGCATTGATTTTCTTTTAGTCACAAAGCTCATAGGCAATATGCTGTGATGGAAAGGTATCTTGCATTTGGCATCAGAGAATGTGACTTGAAATTCTGGCTCAGCTACAAAGTACCTTGTGAACCTTTGACAAGTCACTTTATCACCTATGCCTCAGTTTCTCCATATGTAAAATGAAAAAGTTAGACCAGAGGCAGTGGTTTTCGAAGTGTGATCCTATTGGGGGGCATCTATAAGATGAAAACTTTAAAAAATAATATTGCTGGGATATTTAAATTTCTACTATAGTAAGTATAACTAGATATAGTCCATATGAAAGTTCTTGCAAGTCTTCAATAACTTTAAAGAATGTAAAGGTGTCCTGAGAACAAAATATTTGAGATCTGCTAGACTCTAGACCAGCACTGGAGAAATATTGGCATGTATACCCAGCCACCACTTGGGGAGCTGCTCTGTTCCCGGTTTTCCCAGTACCTAAGGACATTTTTTGCATGCACCATCCCTCTACCCAGCTGACCAAAGGAAGCACTTCTTCCCTCCCCTCTCTCAGGTAATGCAGAGCTCACAGACAGCTTGAATTTGCCCTCTGAGCACTCAAACTTGAAAATCTTAGCCAATGCTGCTATAGACAGATAAAACCTTTATTATATACTTATACTGTGCTAGGCATTGTGCCGAGGATTGGGGAGACCAACACCTGCAAGCCAGACTGTTCCTGCTTTCAAGGAGTTCTCTGATGGGGAAGATAACACATAATGAGAAACTGCAGAGAAGGGTTCAGTGCATGGTGTGGACATGGCCAGGAAATGGAGTAGCTGCCTGATTACAGAAAAGGAAGAGGAAATCTCACCCCTCAAAGCTCAATGTCTCAGGAACAGAGTCCAAGATTCTAGGAGTGGAGAGATAGGGATGATGATCCGACTGTAAAAGGCATAAAAAGAGCCAACGAATGATCTCAAGTGTGTTGAAGTCAAAATTTGTACCTAAATCTCTTGAATCCAAGCCCAAGTCTCCTTCTCCTATACCACTGGCACTTGGACATCACCAATTCTATTTGTGTTCTTACTTGGCAATAGCAATGATTGAATGAGTGCTGAGCTATGATCTCATTAGTGGATCAAAATATCAAGTGACAGATGCCTGAACGCTCTGAATTTAGGTTCTATTTGCCAAGAAACAAATTAAATCCTTCCTACCCATCCACCATTTTTCTTTTTTCTGGCAGCACATGGCACTCTTTATGGTGACACTTAGTGGAACATGTCTATAAACCAGCTTGCTGAATGGTGACAGTTAAGACACATTTATTATGTAAAATACATCTAGAAGCACAAGGAAAAGATTAAGGGTCTTCAGGACAGTGAATAGTTACCTCTATCATCATTCCAAAGTTTACATTTTGTTTTCACTGCCTACCACACAGAATGTGGTTTCAAGAAAAAGCATGAACTTGCATGGTACAGAGAGCTTCAAGCTTTGGGTGGTTTGAAGGCTTTTCTGACTGATGATGATAAAGGAGATGAGGCTCTCTGGGAGCAACCACTTAGGTCTTCTCGATAATAAATGAGTTACAATATAAAGAGAAAGCTGTTACACTTACCCTCAAGGAATGATTCTTAAAATCCCTTGGCAACTGATATATCTGTTCAGTCTTCTAGCTGCCAGTATTCTTTCTAATTTTTTAAGCTATACACCAACATCCATGGCGCAGGAGTAGGTGACGTATGCCACATGAACAACAAACTTTGAAGTGGAAACATGGAGTAATGGAGAGAGAGCTGGGCTCAGAGTCAGGAAGATCTCAGATCAAATCCCATCTCAGATAATAAAGAAAGCCAAGTCAATAAACATTTATTAAGTGATTGTTTTGTGCCAGGTGCTGTGCCAAACACTGTTGATAAAAATCCAAGTGAAAAGAAGGACAATTCCTCTTCTCCTGGGGCAGACAGAAAATACCTATAGGGAAGGAATGGTAGAGAAAGCCCAGAGAGCCAGGATTGCAGCCTGGAGAAATGAAGGCATGCCTGGCCCGAGTATTTCCCTTAATATGGAGGTTCTGGGAAGAACCAACCAACCAGATGAAGGGATACAAGGAATAGCAAGGAGGCCACTGCCACTGACCCAAGTAATTGCAGCTCATTAAGGTGTAAGGAGACTGGAAAGACAGGAATGGTCAAGTTGTAAAAAGCTTTAAAAACCAAACAGTTGTTATGGAATTTATGTACATTTGTATGTATGCATGCAAGTACACGTGTGTGGTAGATATTTTAGAAAACAATTGTAATAAAAGTGCTTTGAGGGATAGTAAATATATATGTATGTGTATATAAAAGATACATACATACATAACATGTTACATAGAATACTTAAAGAAAATATATTCCAAATGAATATAGAATAAAAGTGTGTGTGTGTGTCACACACACACATATATATAAAATATTTATTGGGTATATTCATGTATTTGCTATCCTTCAAAGAACTTCCTTCATAATTACTTTCTGAAATAAATATAATCATCATTTCTATTCTCATAAATAGAATGAAGGAACTAAAAGTTACTAAATGAAATAACATTAGAAATTTTAAATGACAAAACCAAGATTACAGCTAGTAAACTTTTTAAAAATGAGATTTAAACTCAAGTGTTCTGACTCTAGTTTTGGCATTTTCCAATTTATTATATTGCCACCACGTGTAGATGTAGTACAAGAGTTTCTAACTTTTTTGAAGCTATTGAGCACTGTGGCAGTCCAGTGAAGCCTACAGATCCCTTTTTGGTTCAAAATAATTCCTTTAAATGCACAAAATACAAATGATAATAAAAGAAACTAATTATCCTTTGTTACAATGATCAATGTAAAACAAATCCAAGTTTGTGGACCCTGGATTGGGAACCCTTGATCTTGCAGAGCTAAGGCAGAGAAATAAAGAGAAAGATTAGCGAATAGAAAATTGGAATGTCCAAATCTGGACCATGAGATTGAATAGTTATGGATAATGGACATTCAAGAATAAGGATGAAAGTATAAGGGATAAGAAAGGGGGAGAATTATCACTTCACTTACAGTGATTATAAATCACAAAATATATGGGAGGAACTAGGTATCTGCCTGCCACAATATGGGAAATGACCAGGTGATAGAGAGCTCTGTTCTCTAAGGTCAGCAATAATGCATGTGGTGTGAGCTAAGGTCACTTAGCAATTCTTCTCATTTCTAGTGACCCAAGATCTCTTACAAGTCTAAGATCCTTGAAATGGAGGGAAAATATGTGACTATTGGGTCCCTAGGAGCTGGGCTGAATATATACTATACAGAACTATACATTCCAGAATACTGGAATATGAGCATAGCCAGAAGGTACTCTGAATATAGAATAGTCATTCATCTCCCCACCTCTGAGTGCCCCAAAGAAAAACCCACCTCATAAATCTTTGGTGTGCTAAGCCTCAATATCTATGATGTTTTAAGGTGCTCCTACAAAAGGTTCTTTTATTCCACACTATTCTCTTTGATGCATTCTACACAAACTAAACTTCTATAACTACAAAAATATCAGAGGCATTGTAATGCTGTTAGAACTAAAGTCTGAACACCCAAGTTCAAATCTCCACTCACTGATCTTCAGTTCCTTCATCTGTGAAATAGGAATAATAATGATTGCACTATCTACCAGAAGAAAATAATTGTGATGAAAGGACTTTACAAACACTATAAATGTGAGTTATTATTATTTGGCACCTCCATAGGCTGGTACCCCACTTTTATCTATTTCCACCAATAAAACCATGCCTCTGGTCATATTCTTCTTCCCCTGAAAATGTATATCCTTCCCTGCCCCCTTTACTTTAAGAATTTTCTACTACTAACTTGAAAAACAAAACAGTGCTAAGACTGTAATATGGTAGTAATTTTTAAAATTTGCTTCTCCTCAAATAGAGAGAAGACGCATGGTATGATGAAGAAACAATGTACGTTGAGTCAGGAAAACAGGGTTCAAACCCTGTCTTTGACATTTAATAACTGAGTGACCATGGACAAAGTACTTCTCTTCAAGCATAAGTTGTATTATCTGTAAGAAAATGGTGTTATAGGACATGCTATTATTAATATATTTGCACTTTAAAAGGGAGACTTCTAAAGACATGGCCTGACTGACTTTCAAGAACTGAGGCACTGTGGGACACCAAAGGGGAGTAAAGGTTTCAGTGGCAGATCTTTAGCACAACTCAAATCACAATATAGAGGGGAGGCAGCCATGCATTCAGTCTATGGGTAGAGCAAATTTTGTGGATAAGGCATAAGGGAACAGAGTTTTGACTTGCAGAGGGACTAAAGTTGATCCAACTTTTTAAAAAAGGCACCCATTGCCAGCAAATGTCAAACTACCATTCCAGGGAAATATAATGGAAAACTGAGCACCAAACTACAGAAGAGCAAGGTCAGAAATACAGAAGATCCAATTTCCTTTTTTAGCTCATCTCAAAAGAAATAATACTTTGGCTTCATTATGCATTCAATGATAATGAACATGAATATTGGGGAATAGTGATTAGGTCTCATGATGGGAGAGACAGACCTCCAAGAGTTGTCATGTTAATTAAAGCACAAATCTGACTTCTCTTGGGGTAAAAAAAAAAAACAAAAACTGAGTCCAGACAGCCTGGACGTTCAGGTCACAAATGGACGTTTTGACTTAGCTAAATAATCTTCTCTCATAAAAGAGATTTTGCAGAAAGATCAGGGTTTTGACTATTACAAATCAGCCTAGCCTATCTTTTGTCCTTCCTTTCAATTGAATTCACACTGGGGGCATTTAATCTTTTAAAATCACCTTTTGGGAGACCCACTTCTAAGGTATGATCTACTAGGCTGGCTTACTGTCCCTCCAGCAGTATATTATGTAAGTGTTAATTCATCATCTGAGAAAGGCATAGTGACAATGCATTGTAGAAATTCCAGCACTGTAAGTGGAACTATAGCACCAGAATCATATTCCCTTTAATATTAGAAAACAACAGTCAACCAAACTCTAAGAAACCCATGTTAAACAAGGGTTATTCAAATGGGCTAGCTATTTTCCTGGACCCACATAACTGGAGAGGATTTCATTCATTCATTTCACTGGTAAGGTGACACAAAGGAAAATATTCTCAGTGCCAGATTTCAATTTAATCTTTAAGGAGGGGAGATCTCATGGTACTAGCCATCAATAAGCATTTATTCAGATACTTCTCTATACTGGAGATACAAAGACAAAGAAGCATTCAAGGAGTTTATATGCTGCCAATATGTATTTCTATAAAGCTACACAGAATAAACATATGCATAGTAAATATAAAGTAGTTGGACAGAGCATGAACAAGGATGATAGGATCAGAATAGACATTACCACTTAAGACATGTCTAAAGAAAGAGAAGGATTCAATAAAATAGCCAATGGATAGAAAATGGAGTGCTTTGCGTAAGAAACAGAAAAAATGAGATGGAGTTTATTGTAAAATGTGGGAAAGGGAATAATAATGACCACTTTAAGGTCACTTCCCGTGATGATAACTAATAGGGTTGGTCACTAGGAGCAAGATATTTTTGGCCATTTTATAGTTACACATATCCTCAAAGGATTTCTCATACCAGTTAAGATTTGAAGTAAATCATCTTGGATAAGTCAATTAACCTCTTGTGCCTCAGTTTCCTCATATGCAAAATGGAGATAATAATCTTTGCTTTATATAACTCAGCATTGTTGTGAAAAAAGCATGTTGGAAATTATGAAAGCATGATACAAATGGGATAAAAGGGGGGATGGTGAGAAATGTTGTGGATTTAGAATCAAGAGATTCCAACTCTGACACATTCTACCTGTGTACCCATGAACATGTCACTTTACCTCAATGGCTTGAGTTTTATCTATAAAATGTGGTGGTTAAACTACATGAAATGTATTCTCTTTCTTTTGACTTCTCCATATAATTTATCTTTTCTTTGCCTTCTGTAGACTTCAGCCTGACATGGAAAAACATTGAACTTTGATCCAGAGAGCTTCAATTTAAATTCTAGCTCTACTATTTATTAATTATATGACCTTGATCTCATCACAGAACTGCTGTGGTATTTTCCCTCTTGTAAAATGAGGGATGAGTGGACAGTATCTCTTCTAACTTCCCTTTTTGCTCTTTATCAATAATCCTCTAATAAGAATGGTATTCTTACCCTATAATTCTTCATACTAGAAAGTACAATCCCATTTCCAAGCTCTGTCAGTTTAACTCTACAAAAATGCCCTCTTCAGTAGAAGTCAGTGAAACCTAAGGTGCTAATTTCCTTTGGGGCGTCACTACTTTCTTACATTAAATAACTGAAATTATGATATTCAAGAACCTTGTTGAAATTTCCACTTTGAGTTTTTTTTGTTTTTTTCATGAAGCATTTTTTTTGTTCCTGGCCATTTAAAATACTTCTGAGTGCAATTTATATTTCTAATGGATTTCTAACATTATTATAACTAATTTCTGATATCTAAATTATATTCTAAATGGATTAACATCATTAACAATAGATATTTATACTAATCACTTATGGGCAATGCTTTTTCTCTTAAAAATGTTTTTGTGCAACTCTTTGTGATACCATTTAAGCTCTTCTTGGCAAAGATTCTAGAGTAATTTGCCATTCATTTCTCCAGTTCATTTCACAGATGAGGTAACTGAGGCAAACAGGGTTAATTGGCTTACCCAGGGTCACACAGCTAATAGGCTAGGAAATGTCTGAGGCTGAATTTGATTCAGGTCTTCCTGACTCTAGACCCAGTGCTTTATCCACTGTGCTGCCTACATGGCTTTCCCCCCTTCCCCACCTAAAACAATTTACCCATAAATTAAAGAAAATGGTGAGGTAGAGGAAGTAGTTTTGAAAGTAGTT
Source organism: Gracilinanus agilis (assembly GCF_016433145.1). Taxonomy (NCBI): domain Eukaryota; kingdom Metazoa; phylum Chordata; class Mammalia; order Didelphimorphia; family Didelphidae; genus Gracilinanus; species Gracilinanus agilis. Next base: position 87,754,336 of record NC_058135.1, read on the forward strand.
TTGAAAATTTTGACATCGTTTATTTTTAATTACTTGAAGAGCCAAGGAAGATGGACAGAAAGGTGTTATTTTAAAACTCATGATGTTTAAATATGAACCTTTGTAAAAGTCAAAACTCAGCTAAACCACAGATGTACAATAAATGAGCAAGATATCCTATCTCTGAACTCGTTATTCAGTTTTGTTGAATAGGACTCAGGAAAAATGGATTTAGATTTAGAGTAAGAAGAGACCTTAGAGATCATAGGGTACATCCCCCCTCTTTTAAAATATTGAAACTTAGGTCCATAGAAGTTCAGGGACTTGACCAAAGGCATGCAATTAATGAGTAGAAAATCCAGGATTCAAACCCAAGTCTTCTGGTTCTAAGTCAAAATACTTTGCAGTCAAGGGAGCAAGGGAGAAGATATTTTATAGCAAGGTAAAGGAAAATCTCCCCCCTTAATGGTAATTAGAGTAATTATGCCTATTATACTTGATGCTTAGGGTTGTCGAGGCTGATGGATTGCCCTAGCTTAGGTATTCTGAATTTCAAGCTGATTTGACATCCTCCATACTAAGTCAGTCTCCAATATGGTAACCTTCCAAGATGGGAGGATACAGGTCACTTAAAAAAAGGATGAATTAGTTTAGGTCAAAGCTGCCATGACAATCAGCAATAGGATTGGATCAATGAGTGAGTATTGCATTTCCTATTGAAGTGAAATAGAGGAATCAGTGTCTAAAAAAAATGGTCACCTCATGGTGTTTATTAAACATTCTCTCTGATCGAGGAGGGAGGGAGAGGGCACAGGTGCAGAAAAGAATGACCCAGTTCTACTGCTCTCCATTCTTCAATCATTCTAGGCTAGGTTTTCATCCCGAGTGTCTAGGACACCCAGGTTCCTTTGTATCTTGTGGCAACGTTCTAACCTGAAAGGGATGCCAGTATTCCATTTCCTATCATTGTTCCCTGTTCCTAATCTCTGGGTAGAAATCACAAGTGTCTGTTTTCATTATCCTTTTTATGTTGAACCTAATGGAAGGGTGGGTTCAGTTTCTAGGTTCCCAAGTGTCACTGTGATGACAGTGAACAGCGTCTTTGCTACTTTAGTGATTAGGAAAGCGTGTACAATGTAAGATGAATAGGATATCCTGTCTCCACCCTCCCCAGCCTCCCACACATACCCATCACGTAAAGCTGCCCACCTAAATAAATACTCCCTCTCATGATTTACATCCATTGAATTTAAGGGATGAATAGGGCTTTATTTCTTCAAACTAAAGTATTTTGGGGATGCCTCGCAAAGAGTCATTCATTTCAAACACTGCTCCGATGAGAAATAAAATAAGTGTGGGGTCTTAGAAAATGGCATTGTTTTATTTCAATGAAGGGAAAGGGAGAAGTGTGGAAACTCATCCAACTCACCCTATGGAGAGTTACCACGTGAAGTTTGTTCCATGAAGCCAGAACTCTTGGAAAATGGCAGGAGCAGTCAAGTTTGCAGACCATCCACATCTTTTCTGTGGTGGGTAGTTTTCGTGGGAAAAGATGGTTATGCTACCTATAATAGGCAATTAGGCACGTGTTTGTTTGTGCATGTGTGGGTGGTGAGATAGAGAGAAAGAACCTATCATATAAACACATTTTAAAATCATTTTGCCAGAGGCTGAGTTGGCAGCTCTTAACCGACTTGTGTCTTGGGGATAAAATTGCAACTTGGTCTTTTTTAAGTTCTTGTTTAAGATCATAGCTTCCGATGTGAGCAGTGTCCACCTAGCACAGCAAAACAATGATCGGAGCCCTGAGACTTTGGGGATGGGTGTTGGTGAAAAGATTTCCTTGAATTATTTTTGTGAGGTTTCCTGCTTGCCTCCTCACTGGTGATTAAGTTGGAAGTCAGAGAACACAAGTGACTTTTATGAAGCACCTTGCAAAATTATTTCCTCTGAAACATGATGAATTTGCACCTCCCCAGTCAGAGCCCAGCAGGGTCTTCTTTGCAATTAGCAACAAATGGACCGGGATGTGCGTAATCACAAAGGTCACAGGGGAAAATAGCCTGAACCCCTGTCTGATAATCTCCCATGGTCATGGATAGAGATCTCATTGTCTTTTGAGGTCACAGATGCCGCTGCTAGCTGGGCTTTCCTGTGTGAGGTGTGGTTGAAAAGAGTCATCCTTTCCCAATGTCGAAAATATGAAAGGCAGTTACAGATAATGGATGCGACGTTAGACAGAATCAAAGAGCCTGAATTGTTGTCCAGGCTTATGGAGCTGTATGACTCTGGGCACGTTCCAAACCTCTTTGAGCCTCAGTTTCCCCATCTATGAAGTAGCAATGATCTTTTTTCTTTTTCTTTTTAAAATCCAGACCTATGACTTCATTGGTTTCAAAGCAGAAACTCCTTTTACCAGTGCAGATCAACAACTCCTCTAGTACTGAGAGTCTCTGAAAGCTGTCTAGGAGCCCTGAGACATTAGATTTGTCAACAATCCCAGAGCCAGTGTGAATTGAGGGAGGCCCTTCTTTTTTCATGGACAGTTCCTGAATAGCCTGAATCTTGATATACTATTGTAGGGATATGACAGGGTTATATTATTAAATAAAAACTTTTTATAATGTGTAAAACACTAAATATATGTAGCCCATCTCCCACCAGCTCTGGAACCTTCATGGATTAGGTGTTTAATCATGGAAGATCCTCAAGAATACAGCATATAACCTGTCTAGTTTTTACTCAAATCTAGTTAGAAAAACAGAAAACTTCTGAAGCTAATTAAAGTCCCTAGCGCAAGTAATAGTAACTGGGAGAATAAAGGACTTGTGAGAAAGATCACATCAGAATGGTATTTTGAAGTAAAAAAGGGTTGCATGAAAGCCATAAGAAACTCTCATTGCAAAGGCATGGAGGAAGGATCCTTGAACCTAGCTCCCTTTGCCTTTAGCTTCAGGACTGTGTCTCATGAACCATCTAGTGGGTGACACAATGGATACCAGGTCTGGTATCGGGAGGACTCACTTTTCTGAGTTCAAATCCAGACTCAGATACTTACAAGCTATGTGACACTGGGGGAATCATTTAACCCTGTTTCCATCAGTTTTCTCATTTGTAAAATGAGCTGGAGATGGAAATGGCAAACCACCTTGCCAAAAAAAAATCAGATGGGGTCACAAAGAGTAGAAGATGACTGAAATGACTGAATAATAAGAAATAATACTGGAAAGGTAAGTGAGAGCAATGTGATGGGAGATGTTAAACACCAGGCTGAGACTTTCATATTGTATCCAAAGGCAACAGGTGGGCATTGAATATTTTTGAGTAGAAGTATAAGATGGTCAGATCCAGAGGCATACTAGAGTCAATTCCTACTAACTCTGAAGAGCTATTTTAAAATTTTTTTAATGTTTTTATATCTCAGAAATCAATCAACAAATATTTCAGTTCAGGGTTTAATTTATTGTTTTATTTACTGCACAGATTTTAGAAAGTGAGGGACAAAATGTTAATATTGCAGATGAAACTTGAAAGTATGTCATATGTACTTTTTCTGTAGAGTCAACTGTTAAACCATTAGCAGTACATGTTTGACTCAGAACTATGCTTTAATAATGTCATTTTGGCAACTCTGTGGAAGGTAGATCAAAGAAGAGAGAGATCATGAGCAGGGAAACCAATTAGAAGGTTATTAAAATAGTAAAATTGAGATTTAATGAGAGACTGAACAAGGGTAGAGGCTGTGTAAGAGAAAGGAAGGAATAGACTACAAGAGATATTATGAAGATAAAAATTGATGATATGGCAAATGACTGGCTCTGGAGAGTAAAGGAGAGTCAAAAGCCAAACATGACTCCAAGTTTGCAAACAGATAATTGGAAGGATGGCAATTTCTTCAACAAAAGCAATTCAGAAGAGAGATGGTTTAGGGCAATGAATTCTGTTTTAGGCATTTTGAGTCTAAGTTGCCTATAGAGAATCTAGCTAGAGAGTTATAATAGGAAGTTGTTACTATAGATCTGAAATACAGGAGGGACATTAAGGCTGAACATATTGGTTTTTTAGTCATTTGTATAAAGATGTTAACTAAATGATACAAGGACATGTATAGAGAGAAAAAAAAAAGAAGAGAGTCCAAGCCAGAGGCCTAGGGAGCACTCATACTTGGTGAGTTAGAGGATGATGAATAATTAAAAAAAAAGAGGCTAAGAAACTGTTAAAAAAAAAGACTAACCAAGAGGAGAGCAATTTCACAAAAAGCCAAAGTAGGAAAAAAAGGGGAAGAGAGGAGGTAGTTATGTCAAAAATTTCAAAGAGGAAAAGTCAAAAACATTTATTAAAACTTATCATGGTATGGAAACCAAGAAAAGAACATTATAAGAAGAAGCAGCACGGTATAGTAGAAAGGCTATGGACATGGAGTAAAGAATATTTTGGTTCAAATCCTATCTTAAATACTTACTAGCCGTGTTATCCCGCTCAAGTCGTTCAAACTCTGTATCTTGGTTCTCTCATCTGTAAAATGAGGAGGGTAGATCCATTGGTATCTAAGGTACCTTCTCAATTGAAATATCTAATCCTATGATTCTGTGGTTTAGCATTTGCCAGATCATAGGCAATCTTGGGCAAGCAGTTTCAGTTGATTGGAGGGCTGAAAACCAGTTTAGAGAGGTTGAGAAGTGAATGGGAGGTAAATCAATGGATGTAACAAGTATAAACAATCATTTCCTAAAGTTTTGCTGTAAAATGTATGAGATACAGCATGATAATTTGATAGGATGTCAGAATTAAAGTTTATTTGTTGGATTTGGTCATCAAAAAAACCCCATGACCCAGTTGTCCAAGGAGAGCACACTCTCAGCATCTTGTGTGTACTCCTGGATGGACCTCATCCCACTATGAATGGTCCCAAAAAGGTCAGAGCACTGAGTTACTCTTCTGACTCCAAGATCTCACAAATTAAATGATGTGTTATGAACACACAACCTCAGGGAAATGGAGTCCTTGGTAGCTTAGTTGCTATAGAACTGAATAAAATTAATTTAGGTAATGCTATTATTTTTATATTGGCTAGACCTGCTTATGAGTCATTAATATTCCTCTAAATATAAAGATATCTTTATTATTACAAAGTGTTTTGTACAGTTTTTACATAGTTCCTATGTAGGATAATAGGTAAATTTCCAAGAATTTTATACATTGTGTAGCTATTTTCGATGTAAGCTCTCTTACTATATCATCTTGCTATGTTTGATTGATAATATATATAGAAATAATGATTTATGTAGATTTAACTTATCCTGCTAAATGTAATCTTTCAAGTAATTTTAGTTGATTCTGTAACTAAATTGTCATATCATTTATGATGAGCTATTTTTCTTTCCTTTTTGCCTACAGTACTTATGCCTTTAATATTTTTTTCTTTTCTTATTACTGTATCTCATAATTCAAAAAAATATTCTTATTAAGACTGGTGGTAATTGATACCTACATTTTTCATCTGAACTTTAATGAAAAAGCATCTAGTTTATTGTCATCTCATATCATGGTGGCTCTTGGTTTCAGAGAGATGCTGCTTATCATATTAAGAATAGTTCATTTATCCCCAATGGACAGATGTTAAATCAAAACTATCAATAAGCACTTGAAAAAGTGTTCTAAATCCCTCCTGATTAAAGATATGCAAATTAAAACAGCTCTGAGGTACCACCTCACATCTAGTAGACTGGCCAATATGGCAGCAAAGGAGAAGCGATTAATGTTGGAGAAAATATGACAAAATTGGGACACTAATGCATTACTGGTGGAGTTCGAATTGTTCCAACCAGTTTGGAGGGCAATTTAGAAGTATGCGCAAAGAGTTTTAAAAAGACTGGCTATCCTTTGACCCAGCCATACCACTTCTGGGTTTGTACTCTAAAGAGATATTAAGAGAAAAGACTTGTAAAAATATTTATAGCCATACTCTTTGTGGTGGCAAAAAAATTGGAAACTGAGGGGGTGTCCATTAATTAGGGAATGGCTGAAAAAATTGTGGTATCTGATGGTGATAGAATACTATTGTGTGGAAAGGAATAATAAACTGGAGGAATTCCATGTGAACCAGAAAGACCTCCAGGAATTGATGCAGAGTGAAAGGAGCAGAGCCAGAAGAACATTGTACACAGAGACCGATACACTGTGGTAAAATAGAATGTAATGGACTTCTGTACTAGCAGCGATGCAATGACCCAGGACAATTCTGAGGGATTTATGAGAAAGAACACTATTCACATCCAGAGAAAGAATTGTGGAAACAGAAACAAAGAAGAAAAACATGTGATTGATCATATGTTTCAATGGAGATATAATTAGGGTTTTGATGTTAAAAGATCACTCTACTGCAAATATGAATAACATGGAAATAGGTTTTGAACAGTCAGCTCTGGGAAGGGTGAAGGAAAGAGGGGTAGGAAAAATCATGAATCATATAACCATGGAAAATATTCTAAATTTAAAAAAAGAATAGTTCATTTCTTCCCATTTTCTTTCAACACAAATAGATGTTATTATCAAAAGCTTATTTTTGCATTTATTCATATAATTATATAATTTTGTTGTTCATGACATCAGCATATGACCATTTTAAAGTACCTATTATATGCTGGGCTCTGTGCTAATTGCTGGGGACAGAGAAAATTTAAAAACACACACACACAGCCTCCTCTCTCAAGAAACTCATAGTCTAAGGCAGGGAGAGGGGGACAATATGCAAACAATTATGTGCAAATTAGACATTAACAAGACAAACTAGATATAATTAATAGGGTTGAATAATTTGGTTATTAATATGATCTACAATGTTTTCTATTTTCTTAATGTTGAACCAACCTACATTACTGGTATAAATACAAACTGCTCATAGTATAAATAAAATAAGTATTATAGTAGAGCTAAATTTGCAATCTGCCTCAGAGACTTACTAACTGCATGATCTTAGACTAGTCACTTAAGTTTTACCAGTCTCAATTTCAAAATCAGTAAAATAGTTATGATTATCATCATTGGTTATGTTAGAATAACTCTTTATTATTTTAATTTTTGATCAGTGACAATAAGGGATACCGTTCCATAATTTCCTTTTCCATTTTGCCTTTTTCTGATATTGATATCAAGATACTATTTGTACCATGAAAGGAACTTGGCAGGATATTCTTTTCGCATTTTTTGTAAATAATTTATATAATATTAGCATCCACTTTTCTTAAAATATTTGATAGAATTTGCTTATAAGTCTAACTGCATCTGAGTTTTTTTTACCCCCTTTGGGATTTCATTTGTAGCTTATTCCATTTCCCTTTCTAATAATGTTTTCGTTTTTTAGTTCTCTAATTCTTATTCAGCTAATTTTGGCATTTTGTATTTTTGTAAATACTATCCACTGAATTTAAGTTGTTTGTGTCACTTGGCCTTAGCTGTCTTAGTTTCTTATCACAATAGTTTCTTATCAATAATAAAAAGACAGTCAGTGGAAAAGTTTAGATACACAAAATACAGAAGCAAATGAACATCAGTGCCTAGCCTTCAGTAAACCCAAAGAACCCAGCTATTGGAGTGAAGACACACTATTTGAAAAAAAAATGTCAGGGAAAACTGGAAACCAATCGGTCAAAAATTAAATTTAAACCCATACCTCACACTATATAACAAAATAATCTCCAAATGGTTAAGTGACTTAGATATAAAAAGTCACATCATAAACAAACTGGAGAAACAAGGAAGAAATTACATTTTACATCTAAAGATAGGACAAGAGATAATGATGAAAGAGTAGAGAAAGATCACAGAAGATAAAATGGGTAAATTTGGTTTGATAAAATTTTTGAATAATCAAAATTACACTACTAATGTCATAAGAATGATCTGTTTTCTCAGAAAACAGCTTTGCAAGAAGTTCCTTTGATTCAGATCTATAATGATCTGAATTAATTCCTCAATTAATGTAGTCAAAAGATACGAAGAGGCTTTTTTCACAGGCAAAAGCCAAGCTATTAACAACCATGATTTTAAAATGCTCAAAATGTTTCATAATTAGAGAAATAACAAACTAAAGCAATTCTGTAATTAAATTTTATATTCATCAGATTGGTAAAACTGACAAAAAAGGAAAATGATGAATGTTGGAGAGGCTGTGTATGGGCAGTTATACTGATGCATGGTTGGTGCAGTTATAAATCGGTATGGCCATTTGGGAAAGCAATTTAAAACTGTTCCAAATGTTACTGAATTTTGTATATCTTTTGATCCAGTGATACCATTGATATTTCTATAAACCTTCCCAAAAACAAGATCCAAGAAAGATAAAAAGGACTCCTATGTACAAAAATATTTATAATAGTTCTTTTGATAGTTATCCATCATTTTGAGAAATGGCTAATATATATATATATAATATGTCAAAATGATGTAACAATATTATGCTATAAAATTACACAAGGCACTGTGTCGAAGAAACATTGAAAGACATATAAACTGATGCAGACATAAGTGAGCAGAGCCAAAAGGAAATATATATATATATATA
>NC_058135.1:87767827-87861542 GCF_016433145.1 Gracilinanus agilis
GAGAGAGAGAGAGAGAGAGAGAGAGAGAGAGAGAGAGAGAGAGAGAGAGAGAGAGAGGGAGGAGGGAGGGAGGAAGGGAGGGAGGGAGAGGGAGAGAATGTGAATATCTATGGGAGGTTTCTATGGATAAAGAAAATGACCCATTGGACCCCAATGGATTATTCTGTGTTTTGTGTGCTGTTTTTATCTCTCCATCTTTATGTGTAATTTTCCTAAAATAAATTTTGAGAGAGAAAAAACAATCCATTTTGAAGTTTGATATGATTTTAACTGGAACTGTTGTAAGCATTCTAAATGATTCAGACAGTTTGAAAAACTCCAATTATCCATATCCTCTTCTGAAATGAGGGTATTGTAGCAAATACTTATCATAGAATCATAGAGATTAAGGGCTGGAAAGAGTTCCAGAGCTAACCTGAAATTAACCCTCTTCTTGTGTAGAGGAAGGAACAGAGAGTCAAAGTGGTCAAAAATTCAGCCATAGAGATCAAAATCATTTGGTGGAGAAAAAAAAGGAAGGTATTTGAAAGGGGATGTAGTACCCTTTCAGGACATACTGGCATGTGTAGGGCAGTGATTAATAGTGAATGTTCATTTTTCAAAAATTTCAGCACCTCAAAATTGAGTCCTGGGAAAATAATATAGATGAGTAATGAAGGCAGGCTTTTTTTTGAACCACATTTTAAAATAATATACATTTGGAAATGTCACGGACACACCTTTATAGACATCATCTTGAACCCTTTCCTTTTTCTCAAGATATGAAGTGGAAACATATGTGTTGAGGGCATTAGTGTAAAGCGAGGTAGGGAATGTCACAGGAAAACTCAATAGAATCTGGGTTTGATTTGACCACATTTGATGCCATGTGGTTGCAATTAGTCCAAAAGCCAGGCAAGCACATGGTTCCATAATCTTAAGTAAACAAGATGATGAGGTTCAGCCCAGGCCTATCTCAACATGATTGTGCACATTTTTCAGTCTTTGTCCACTTTAAAAAACAGATGGACAACTAAATAACCACCTTGTAGGGAAACATACATATTTAGTTGGGGCAGGGGGTGACAGAAAAAGGGAAGAGGAATAATATGACAAATGACATCACTCCCTGAGATTAATAAGAATTCATGAAACAACAATTTAGGAGGCACTGAGATTCTGCAAGGCTAACGGAGCCATTTCCTAGGTGCAGAACATTATGTAATGGTGTTCAAGAAAGTGATAGAATTGTAGTGGAAGGTCAGTTGCTGCTAGTGTGCTAATGGCACATTAATAATCACAAGAAGAAATTTGACATTTGTATGGCGCTTTCAGGTTAACAACGTGTTCGATGTGTATTATCTCATTTGACCCTCAAAGTCCCCTTCTGAGGTAGGCACTACCTCATGGCATATCTTCATGTCTGGCTTGGTAGTGAGGTCAGGACAACTTACTCTTAAATATGTGACTGGTTTATGTTTGTTTAAAACCATCCCCCTAACCATTTTTAAAGCTTTCTAAAAATTCAAGTGAGCAACACTTCTTTTGAAAGGTGGAAAGTGTCTTTCGACGTGCCTCACTTCAATGCATTTTTTAATGTGATGGGGAAGTCAATCCAAAATAAGAAATTCATTTTTTGAGTTATTTTACCTTAGACAGTATGGAAATGAGGGATAGTATAAAGACTATTAGGATTGGACTCAAAGAATATGGACTCAAATCTCATCTCTATTATTTTATTATCAATGCAAACTAGGACCAGCCATTTAATCATCTTGGTCCTCAGTTTCTCTATCTGATAAATGAAGTGACTCAGTTAAACTACCTTTGAGGTTGGCCCCAGTTCTAAATCCATGATCCTATGTGGCAATACATAAGTTGCTTTAGGAGAAATTATTTCATCATTGATCTTCCCAATGTGAGTTAAATTCATTTATCTCTTGCACCTTCACGCAATACTTTAAAAAAAAAAAAAAAAGAAAAGCATTTCTCACTAGGAATTTTACACAATGAAAAATTTGATATTCATTGATTAGAGCCCTTTAAGGCATGGGGAATCTGAGTAGATTGAAAAGCAAGGAGAATTCTAGGATAATCCCTGTCCTCAAGAAACTTACATATATTTATAGGGATTAAAAGTCACCTGTTCCCCTGCTATGTTTCTAGCAGGATATTAGGTGCCACAATTTCTACTAATATAGTAGAATTATTTTAATTCAGATACAATTAGAATGATTGGGGAGTAATATATAATAATAGCAGAGGAAGAAAGACACACACGCATTTGGAAAAAAACACCTCACTATTTGACAAAAATTACTGGAAAAATTAGAAATCAGCTTGGTAGAAACTAAGGAAAGTCCAACATTTCACAATATATACAAAGATAAGGTCAAAATAGTTACATAGCTTAGACATAATGGATAATAAAATGGGCAAATTAAGGGAGCATAGAAAATTTTATCTGCCAGATTTAAAAATAAGGTAAGAAAGCCATCATGGGAAATAATTGCATAATTTTCATTACATCAAATTCAAAAGGTTTTGCACAAACAAAACCAATGCAGCCAAAATTACAAAAGAAAGCAGGAAATTGAGGAGGAGGAAGTGGGAATAACAGCAAGTTTCTTTGATAAAGGTCTCATTCTCAAATTTATAAAGAACTGAATCAAATCTATAAGAAAATTTTCAAATGATCAATTACGTGTTTTGATGGGGATATGTTTAGGGTTTTGGCATTAAAAGATCACTCTGTTGCAAATATGAATAACATGGAAATAGGTTTTGATATATACATCTATAAGCCAGTGGAATTGCTTGTCAGCTCTGGAAGGGGGGAGGGAACAGGAGTGGGGAAAATTATGAATCATGTAACCATGAAAAAATATTCTTAATTAATTAATTTAAAAAAGAAAGTATTTCTTCCATGACTAATAAATGGTAAAAGGATAGGAGGGGGTAGTTTTCAGAAGGGGAAATCAAAGTTATCTTCATTCATATAAAGAATCTCTATATCACTATTGATTAGAGAAAGACAAATTAAAATGACTGAAGTACCTTGTCACACCTATCAGATTGGCTAATATTTTTATTTGAATAATTTTATTTAATTAATTTAAAATATTTTCCATGGTTACATGATTCATGTTCTTTCCCTCCCCTCCTCCCACCCCACTCTCAAAGCCAACAAGCAATTTCCCTGGGTTTTATATGTGTCATTGATCAAGACCTATTTCCATATTATTAATATCTGCATTAGGGTGATCATTTAGAGTCTACATCCCCAATCATATCCCCATTGACCCATGTGATCAAGCAGTTGTTTTTCCTCTGTGTTTCTGCTGCCACAGTTCTTTCTCTGGATGTGAATAATGTTCTATCTCATAAGTCCCTCAGAATTGTCCTGGGTCATTGTATTGCTGCTAGTAGAGAAGTCCATTATATTTGATTTTACCACAGTGTATCTGTCTCTGTGTACAATGTTCTTCTGGCTCTGCTCCTTTCGCTCTGCATCAATTACTGGAGGTCTTTCCAGTTCATGTGGAATTCCTCCAGTTTATTATTCCTTTGAGGACAATAGTATTCCATCACCATCAGATACCAAAATTTGTTCAGCCATTCCTCAATCGAAGGGCAACCCCTCATTTTCCAGTTTTTTGCCACCACAAAGAGAACAGCTATAAATATGTTTGTACATCTTTTTCCTTATTATCTCTTTGGGGTATAACCCCAGCAGTGGTATGGCTGGATAAAAAGGCAGACAATCTTTTAGCGCCCTTTGAGCATAGTTCCAAATTGCCATTCAGAAAGGCTGGATTAATTTACAACTCCACCAGCAATGTCCTAATTTTTTCACATCCCCTCCAACATTTATTACTTTCCTTCACTGTCATTTTAGCCATGGATTGGCTAATATGACAGAAAAAGAGAACAACAAATGCTGGAGGGGATATGGAAAAATTGAGACACTAATGAACTGTTGTTAATGCATCATGAATTGATCCAGTGATTTTTGGAGAAAAATTTGGAACTATGCTAAATGAGCTATAAAACTGTGTATACTTTTTGTCCTAGCAATATCACTATTAGATCTGTACTCCCAAAAATATCAAAGAAAATGGAATTATATGTACAAAAATATTTATAGCAGCTCATTTTATGGTGGTGGCAAAGAATTGGACACTGAGGGGATTCCATCAATTGGGGAAGGGCTGAACAAGGCACAATATATGATTGTGGTGGAATACTACCACTGTTTTTTAAAGTGACAAGTACAATGGTTTCAAGGAAACCTGGGAAGATTTATGTGAACTGATGGAGTGAGTGAGAGTGAATGAAATGAGCAGAACCAGAACACTTTCCATAGTAACAGCAATATTGAAAAATGATCAACTCTGAATGGCTTTAGTATGCTGATTAATACAATGATTAAAGATAATTCTGAAAGACTTAGGTTGAAAAAGGCTATCCATATCCAGAGAAAGAACTGATAAGAGTTTGAAGTATAGTTTTTTTTTATTTCTTTATTTTTATTGGGAAAGGGTTTTTGGTCTATATTTTCTTTTGCAACATGGCTAATATGGAAATATGCCATACATGATTTCACACGTATAATCATTATCAATTACTTGCCTTCTCAACAAAGGGGCAGTGGAGGGAGGGAGAGAGAATTTAGTACTCAAAATTTTTTTAAAAAAGAATAAATAATTTTTAACATATAGTTGAGAAATATTTAATGAAACAAATGAAAATACATTTGGAAAAATATTTGCAATAACTTGAATTCATCATACTCTATAATGTAATTCAGATTTCAAATGAAAAGTTCTATGGTTGCCGAAAAATAAAGCATTGGATCAGCATTCATTTCTTCAACAGAAAATTATTAAGTACTCATTAGGTACAATGTATTGTGCTATAGGTAACCCAAGGAAAATGCAAAAATTAAAGACATAAAGCTGCTATTTTCAAGGAGTTAAAATACAGTCAATCTGGTAGGAAGGATAAAGTACACACATAAGACATTAAAGAGGCATCACACAGCGGAATGGAAAGAGCACTGAATTTAGAGTTAAATGACCTGGTTTTGAATTCTGGATCTTAGGTCACTTCACCTCTTTGTGCCTCAGTCTTCCCCTCTTTAAAATGAGAAGTTGGATTCAACTGTCTTTAAGTTTCCTTCTCGATGGAAAGCTATGAACCTATGACAAATTATGACAACAAGAATGAGAATACAATAAGAGCAAAAGAGGAGCATAAAGACCCAAGAATTCAGGTGGCGGAATTGCAAGACATCAATAGATATGAAGCACTATGGATCAGCTACAGACATTAAAGATATTCCAAGGAAGTAAATTTTTATGCATCCATGAAATTATGCATCAGAGTGAAATTATGGAATAGGAAATAAATTGTACCTTAGTTTTCTTGAGAGGGCTGAATATATGTAGGAATCATTTGGAAGAAAATGAGATTCTGGTAAAATAGAAAACCTAAAGCTAAAATATCCTTCTAGCCATCATATTGCCCACTGCCATCAAAACACTTAGAAAAATATAGGCTGCTCTGAAAGGCCCCATCATTTCCACATGGTACACATTTTAGCAACTGAGTTAGAGTTGATGGAATGAGACATCTTCTTAAATGAGCTCCTTCAGGGTAAACATAGAAAATAACTGGAGTTCTAATTCAAGATCTGAAAAAGCATCACATAAAGGAGAAGAACAGCATACAATCACAGCCCAGATTCATAATTTTAGGGGAAAAAACTGTTCTCTCTGCAGACATTAAGAATGCAACACACTTTGCAAGATGAAAAAGCTTCATAATAATTCATATTTACTGTATTCACTTGAATAGAAGCCATACTTTTATACCGGCTGCTATAAAACCTGAGTGTGGCCCATATTCAGGGTTATTTTTCAGTAAATACAGGGGGGATTTCTGATTTCATCAGATGGGAACTTCTCAATGTGGGAGCTCTTTCCACCAATCCAGTTTTAAACCATTTCTAAATTAGTTGATGAGCCATACAGAATTATCTGAGAGTCAAGGAGGTTAAATAAGAGGGAACTAGGTGATGCAGAGGATAGAGTGCCAGGTATAAAGTCAGGAAGATCTGAGTTCAAATACCTACCTTGTGACTTTGGTCAAGTCACTTAGCTTCTGTTTTTTCATCTGTAAAATAATAGCTGCTCTCTCTCTCATGGCTGTTGTAAGGATCAAATGAGATCATTCTAAATTGCTTTCCATAATTCTTTGTACATAGTAAGTGCTATTGTTACTAAATGACTTGCTGTGCGACACTTGGTTATCAATTGCTATGCTTGAACTCAGTCCTTCCAATCTGATCTCAAATCTAGAATTCTAGGTATTTTTCCATGGCCCCTCTCTTTTAAAGTTTGAGATTTAATGCCCAGGTCTCTCCTCATTCAAAATTCAACAATCTTTCCGTTACCCCAAACTGTCTCCCAAAGTGTTTCCATTATAGTAGGTGAAGAAGACAAAAATTGATCATCCCAATCCACTACGGATCATGACCCATATTCTGGAGAGCGAGGTACCACGGTGTGAAATCTATGAACGGTGCTAGAAACTGTTTCCCTGTTTGGCCAGTACAAATACATAAATGGACATAGCATAGATTACCCCACGTTTGAGGATAGCCCTCATTCTTCCTCCCACAACTCAGTAATTAACAGAGTAGCTCTTAACAGGAGTTAAAATTTAAAAAAACTGAAATTTAATAGTAATGAACACAAAGTTTCCCATGGATTCAAAAACTTGATTTTTCACACACAAGATGGGTAAAGGGGAGGATGTGATAGTGACTTGAAAAAGTATCTGCATGTTCAATATGAGAAGATATATATGAGAAATATGAGAAAAGTCTATGTGATTGCTCTTGGGCTACATTAAGAAGGAAATAGCTTCTATGAAGAAGTTGATCATATCACGGTACTCTGCCTCAGTCAGACCCCATCTGAAATATTTTCTTCAATTCCTGGCTTCATGGTTTAGGAAGGATGTGGACAGGCAGTAGAGGATCCAGAAGAAAGTTGTCAGGATGGTAGCAGGCCTTGAGTCCCCTGCACGTAAGAATCAATTGTTGAAATGGGTGGTTTTAGCCTGGAAAAGAAAAGAACTCAGTGAATACAAACATTCCAAAGATCATTGTGTGAAAGGACTCAATTTGTTCTATTTGACCACACAAGGAAAAACTAGAAAAGGAGAGTTATTGTTCATCTTTTATTTATCTATCTATCTATCTATCTATCTATCTATCTATCTGTCTGTCTGTCTGTCTGTCTGTCTGTCTGTTTATTTATTTATTTAAACCTTTACCTTCCATCTTGGAGTCAATACTGTGTATTGGCTCCAAGGCAGAAGAGTGGTAAGGGTAGGCAATGGGGGTCAAGTGCCTTGCCCAAGGTCACACAGCTAGGTCAGATTTGAACCAAGGACCTCCCATCTCTAGGCCTGGTTCTCAAACCACTGAGGTACCCAGCTGCCCCCCATCTTTTATTTTTGAAGATGAGCAATGGCAAAATCATCAGCTTCACTCACTCTTCAGTCATCTACATCCAGTGCCAAGATGAAAATCAAAATGATGGTGCAGAATATAGCGGATGGCCTTGTTATCTTCGGTGTCTGGCCAAGCTCTACGTGCTCCACCATGCCTTTTTTATCTACCTTCATGGTTGTTGAAATGAATTGGTCTCATCTGCCTATTCCACAAGGGGATGTCTTCATATGCTTGAGGCGGACATCCCCCCTAGCTCATCAGTGGGGTTGAGGCTTGTCTTTTAAGGTTATCTTCAGCACGGTTTAGCCTCTCTGCTGAGAGGGCTTTCCTGGGGTGTGGATGTACACATTCTACAGCTTCTTAAAACCACAGATGAGAGTGGGGCGACAGGTGGATCCCAAAAGTGGAGAAGGAGCTCTGAAAGGGCTCAGCAAGCCCTCACACCAGAGGTTCTTGACCTCCCTGAATGCCCCATATACAAGGAAAATAGAAGTTATACAGTCGTATTTAGACTTCATAATGAGTTATATTCAATAGTGTAAAAGGGGCTACTTTCCAGAGGCGAGGGTCTTCCTGGACCTACAGTCTGGTCTTTAAGTAGAGACTAGATGGTCTTTGTTAAGTGTTATGACAGAGAGGCTTCAAGTTCAGGAGGGGTAGAATGAGAGGTCCTCTGGCCCGAGGATCACTCTAACTCAGAAATTCTGTTTCTACCTTTGTGGAAAAATTCTTCTTCTACCTTTGTGGAAATGTCCTAATATGGCTACACTGCAACTAGTTAACATGGAAGCAAATTGGACCAAAGGGAAAATTCGTGTTTTCTTACGGGTCATGGAGTGAAACAAAGTTCAACATACCCTGTGCCTTGCATATATTGTTTTCCCATTTCTATAGCTCCTTTTGTAATAGGGAAAAAACAGTTTTGATAAAAAAAATAGCTTTCAGCAAGCTGTCTAAATATGCAGAATTATGTCTCCAAAATATGAACCACATGCTTTTAGACTTTATCCCATAGTCTGTACTACATCATCAATTTTAAATACAAGGAACATGGTGTACCCTTAGTTGGGAATTTTAAACTCTGTTGTCCTTCAGAGTTCCTCTGACTCTCCAGGAACTAAAAGCTTTTTCTCTAATGCTTTTTTTGTATTGAGCTTGCCCTGAAAGAGCTACACTTTCTCACTTGGTTTTTCCGTATCCACCAGCAAGCATGAATTTTTGAGATGGCGAACTCAGAATAAGGGTCCAACATGGTGGCACGAAACAGAGCAGAATTTATCTTCTCCAAAGAGTGCCAAACCCATAAAAGAAGTCTCATTAGGATTATGCCTTGACCAACTAAGCTCTCACATTCTGTGGATTAAATATATGTTGCCATCCACAGGAAATGTCATTTAAGCAGAGGTGCCATGGCATGAGAGAAAGACTTTGGGATTTTGAGTCAGAGAACTTTTCTTGCCTCTCATGCTTACTACCTCTGTGACCAAGGACAAGTCTTTAAAGCTCTCTGGGCCTCAGTTCTCCATCATAAAAAGATTGGTAAGCCTAGATGACTTTGAATATCTCTTTCAGCTCTATATTGATGAGCTCACAATCCTCCTATCCCCCAAAGGTGCTTCAAAACCCAATTGACTTGAAGGCAAGCTAGATAGAAATTCAGTGGATAGAAAGTCAGACATGGAGGCAAGAAGTGCTAGGTTCAAGTTTAGCCTCAGGTGACCCTGCACAAGTCACAACCTCTATTGCCTAGCCCTTAACACTCTTCTGCCTTGGAATAGATATTCATTATCAATTCTAAGACAGAAGGTAAGGTTTTTTTTTAATCAATTGACTTCAGCAAACATTCATTTAGCACCTTCTAAGTGAGAGAATTGTGTTTATTCAGAGGGGAGATAAAAATTTTAAATAAGATAGTGTCCCTGTAGTCTCTAAGTTTATTGTCTAGTAGGTCCTATGGTACATACACAGAGACTTTTGTGTATGTGTGTTTACATACATTTATGTAAATATAAGTATGAAACAAAAGCATAAAACAAATGTTTTATAAGATGTTTGTAAGCAGAGCTCATTTCTAAATTTAAGGTTTGGGCTAACAAAAATCAATGAAGGATGTGGCATTTATGTTGGACTTCACATGAGGAGTAGGATTTCAATAGACCAATTTTCAAAGAAAAGAGAAAACTTTGCAGTCAGGAAAGAGCAATGCTTTAGAGAAAATAAACTCTTGGGGCTGACGGAGGAGGGGGGGTTGTTCGAAAATAGAATCATTCAAATGAAGCATAGATTATGAGGACAGAGAAGTAATGCAGTGAGTAGAGCATTTGGCCAGAGGCAGGAAGATCCAAGTTCATATCTAAGCTCAGACACTTCATAGCAGTGTGATCCTGGGAAATGACAACCTCTGTCTATCTCAGATTATTTATCTATAAAATGGGGATGATAATAGCTCTTACTTCCCAGGGTTGTTGTAAGGATCAAATGAGAAAATAATTGTAATGCATTTTTTTACAGAAGAGGGGAGGTAGGATGGGGAGGGTGCCCAGATTATGTGAGGAGTATCCTTGGCAAATCACTTTTTATTTCTGAACATCAGTTTACTCATCTATCAAAAGGGGATAATTTATTTCATACAGTTGTTGTGAAGGATCAAGTGAGATAAGATGACAGATAGGATAATAAAGCATTGTATAAATATGAGCAATATTTAAACAATGTTCCAGGTATCTATACCTCATTCTTATATAGCATCTTTGTAAATTTTTAAAATTTATTCTTTTCAATTAATACACATTTATTTTTTCTTCTTCTCAGACCTCAAATTTAAAAAAGAAAAAGAGACTCTCTATAAAATTACACATAGCCAAGCAAAATAAATTACTATGCACACCATGTTCAAAAAAAGCATATGCCATTTTATATCTCAGGTGCATTACCTCTCTGCCAATAGCAGGGTAACACGGATTATCTCTGGTCCTCTGTAATCATAGCTGGTCACTGTAATGATGAGAGTCCTGAAGACCTTCAAAGTGACAGAGAGTTCTCTTAATCAACTTTTCATCACTCAAAACCACTTTCTTTTCTTATCCCCATTTAAGACATTTGTTCTCCTTAGTATTTCTACTTCCTTACACAGGACTTCATAATCTCCAGCAAATTCCTTCCAGTGGCACCATTTTTCCCCAACTGAATCAACTAAGCATATAATCCAGCCTTGTTTTGCATGTTTCTGATTCCAGCTTTTTCCTCTGCAGAAATGCCAGTTCCTGTGCCAATCTTGGAGTATTCATGATTGATAACTTTACCACCACTACAGTTCTTCTTTACATTCTTTGGGTTAACTCATTGTTTAAGTTGGTCATTCCCTTCTGGATCCAGTCTCCATACTACCTTCTGGCTTCTATGAACCAGAACCATACCTGAGCCAAGTCTTTTTTTTTCTTTTTTTTTAAATCCTTAACTTTTCTGTATTGGCTCCTAGGTGAAAGAGTGGTAAGGGTGGGCAATGGGAGTCAAGTGACTTGCCCAGGGTCACACAGCTGG
The DNA here is from genome assembly GCF_016433145.1 of Gracilinanus agilis. NCBI lineage: Eukaryota > Metazoa > Chordata > Mammalia > Didelphimorphia > Didelphidae > Gracilinanus > Gracilinanus agilis. The sequence goes on from NC_058135.1 coordinate 87,778,872, forward strand.
GAAGTGTCTGAGGCCAGATTTGAACCTAGGACCTCCCGTCTCTAGGCCTGACTTTCAATCCACTGAGCTACCAGCTGCCCCCTGAGCCAAGTCTTGAAGCCTTCCACTCTAACTTTTATAAGGCTCTTTAACTGATGCTTACCTTTCATGGACTCTTGACTGATCTTTTTGGGCAACTTATTGTACTACAAGTATCATAATAGATTATAAGTTCTTCTTATACTGGCAGTAGTTGCATAGAGCTAATATTCATCTCTTTTAAAACTCTATCTCTTAAAACCTATATAAGATAGCAAAAAAAAAGGGACCCTGCCCATTCAGGTTAAATGCAAGATTTCTCAAAAGCTTTAGTGTAGTTTTAAGTTACTAAAGCTTAAAATGTGTGCTAATACTTCTGGGACACTCCATTTAATTTGCTCTCTACCTCAATTTCATTTATAAATGGCATAAAAATGTTTGCTTCCCCTTAGATTACCAAATTTAAAATTTCTGCTCCCTTCCCAACACTGTAGACTAATAGACTGCATTAACCTCTGTGGGGATAGGTAGAATACTATGATTGTGTGATATTGTTATAATAAATGAGAAGTAGTGCTATCTGGGACATCATCTCTTTCCAACAAATTACATGAAAATTTGCTTTTCAATATTATTAATTTCCTAAGGCCCAAATTACATTTAGATGCTTCATTTTCTAGTCCTCTGAGCACTCATGTAAATGAGCAAATATATTTTTTGCATGATCTATCTATGTTGCATGCCATAAACAAGATTTTGGGAGGGAGGGAAAAAAGCATAATTGTACACAATAGCTACATCTCCAGTGTTACAAATGTTTAATTTATGATAAGTAGTCTAAGAGCAGATCCAGGGGGACATTGGTAAGAGAACAAAAAAAAAAAACAAATACTTTATGCTTATTTCTTTAGCAGACAAGGAAAATCTTTTCAACTCTTGTACTTCAAAGGAAGATTGTGATCTTCCAGCATGATTGGAGCCTTGAGCTCTTGAGTCTCTTAAATAATTTGTCACAGTACCTGGCACACAGCAAACACTAAAATGCTTGTTGACTGACTTACCAAAAGATTATAAATTGAGACAAAACTGAATGGAAATGAGTAGCAGGGGTATATTTGGGGGGAAAGAAGTTCTTTACACTTCCTTTGACAGATTCCCCACTATATAGAAAACCTAGGAAAATTTCCATCTTAACCAACTTATCCATTTGTAAGGATGCCAACCATAGTAAAAAAAAAAAAAGTTTAAAATATGGTAGAGGAAGTTGAGATCTCTCCACATTCCCTCTTGAAATAACTTTAAAATAATGCCTCAGGTTGATAATCTGGAGTGACAAAGCCAACAAAAGGTCAGATTGAGACTTTCTTCCAGCCTAAGACAAGTAAAGAAATAGGAAAGAAAGACCTGTGAAACAGTGATGCAGATTAGCCCAGAATGCACTTAGATATACCAGTGGTAGGACTAGGCAGTGGCTATCGAAGCAGTAGTGGCTTTGGGAGTTCTCAAGCCAGAAAGGGTGAAAGGACTTGCAATTGGTCAGAAAGGGATTATATGTGACCCTGCACTAGTCCTGAATGCAGAAACAAACGCTGTTTGGCAAATTTATTGCTTATATCCACTTTTGGATTAGAGTTCAAAGGAAGATAGGAGCACTTCTGGTTGAAAGAGAGAGCAAGAGTCCTGAAGAGCATTATCACATTTGATCTCAAGGAATCAGGGACTCTGAAGAACAATATTGTTGTCAATCCCAAGGGAAAAGGAGTCTTTCTTGGATAAGGACGAGATCAAAGACAAGGATCATACCATCCTAGAAACACTGAAAACTTTAAAACTTCAGAATTTGATCTGAAAACAATGGTGTAAAAAAGCCTGAAGCTAGAGGACTCTTCAGGAGCATAAAGTTCAAAATTAAGAAATAGGGGAGAAAAATGAGCCAGCAAGCAACAACAAAAATAACCTGGCCATAAAAAGCTACTATTGTCATTTGGAGTATCAAGATATTAACTTAGAAGGAAACAATGAAGCCAAAGCAGGCACAAGCAAAGGCTCAATGGGGAAAAAAATTATAAATTGGACAGAAAACCAAGAAGAATTCCTGGAAGAGCTAAAATATTACTGAAATCAAATTAAGAGCGGTAGAGAAAAAAATAGGTATATAAATGAGAAAAAAGGAAGAAAATTGTGAAATCACAATTAGCATCTTGGTAAAGGAAACACAAAAAATATTGAATAAAATAACACCTTAAAAGTGGAATTGGCCAAATTGGAGAAAAGAGGCACAAAATATCACTGAAGAAAATAAGTTCTTAAGAATTAAAAGTGAGCAACTATATGCTAATGATTCCTTGACACCTCAAGAAACAATGAAACAAAATCAAAAGAATGAAAAATATAGAAGAAAATGTCACATATTTCATTGGGAAAATAATTGACCTAGAAAATGGAACCAGGAGGAATCATTCAATAAGTATTGGATGATCCAAAAGCCATGACCAAGGAAATAATCCAGAAATCATATTTTAAGACATAAAATATTACAAATAGCCAGAAAGAAAGTAATCAAATACCAGAGAACCACAGTCAGAATTACATAAGATATAACAGTTATCATGTTGAAGAAGTAGAGAGAATGAAAAATGATACTTTGCAAGGCAAAAGAGCAGGAATTTCAAACAAGTATTATCTACCTAGCAAAACTGAGTGTTATCATACAAAGGGGAAAATAGATATTAAATCAAACAGAGAACTTTCAAGCAATTCTTAATGAAAATACCAGAGCTGATTAGAAAAATCCAGCTTTCAAAAACAAGATTCAAGAGAAACATTAAAAAAGTAAACATGAAAGAAATTACAAGTTTTTTTTTAAACTGCTCATTTTTCTATATGGGTAAATGATTCTTGTTACTTCTAAAAACTTAATCATTATTAGGGCAGTTAGAAGGAGACTATATAAAAAGAAATGAGTCAAGTATGTTAAAATGAATTTTTAAAAATAGGTGAGAAAGTTGAATGTCCTGGAAGAAAGGAGAGGAAAAATGGGGAAAATAATCTCACAAAAAAAGAGACACACAAGGACAAACTTTTACAGTGAAGGGGAAAATGGTGACTTACATATAGACTAGTTAAGGAGGGGAAGTATATAGAGATATAAATACACAGAGAGAGTAATTTGGAGAACAATTGAGAATTATGCCCAGAGAGTTATAAAACTGTGCATACTCTTAGATCTAGCAATACCATTTTTGAGTCTGTTGCTAAAGATGAACAAGAAAAAAGGAAAAGAATCTATATGTTCTGAAATATTTATTGTAATCTCCCTTTGTGGTGGCAAAGAACTGGAAATTGTGGGGCTGCCCAACAATTGAGAAATGACTGAACAAATTGTGGCATATGATTGCAATGGAATACTACACTATAAGAAATGATGAACAGATTAATTTTTTTAAAAACATGGAAAGACTTACAAATCGTTTAAAGTAAAATGAATAGAAGCAAGAAACATATAAAGCTACAAAATTAATGGCCAAAGAATAGCTTATGAAAGTCTATATCCAGAGAAATAATAAAGTTCATATATACATATATATTTATATATAGTGAATGGATGCCTTCTCTAGATCAGAGGGGAGGGAGGAAATAAGATAATTGGGGATTTTGTTTTAACTAAAAACAAAAACAAAAATTTTAAACATATACACAGGGGCAATAAGGGGCTCAGTGAATTGTGAGCCAGGCCTGGAGATAGAAGATTTGGGGTTAAAATCTGGTCTCAAACACTTCCTAACTGTGTGATCCTGAGAAAATCATTTAATCCCATTACATAGCTCTTGTCACTCTTCTGCACTGAAACCAGAAGATAAAGGCTTAAAAAAAAGTAAATACATATACCTAACAGGAAAGAAGGAGGGGAAAGGAATGAGAGAAGGAGGAGAGATGGTAAAAGGAATGGCAGATAAAATGAGTAAATGGTCAGTAGCAAAATGGAATTTAGAGGAGCACATCTCTGGTATAGACCTATATTGTTTCTAGGTCAGTGAGTAAGGGCACTTCAGTAACTTTCTTTTTTTCTTTCTTTTTTTAATTTTTATTAAGAATATTTTTTCATGGTTACATGATTCATGATCCCCCCTTTATTATCTCCCTCCCACTTTATCCTCCCCACTCCCAAAGCCGAAAAGCAGTTCCACTGGATTTTATGTGTCTCTTTGTTCAAAACCTATTTCCATGTTATTCATATTTGCAGTAGAGTGATCTTTTAATGTCAAAACCCTAATGACATCCCTATCATACTATGTGGTCGATCATATATCTTTCTAATGCATTTCTGTTCCCACAGTTCTTTCTCTGGATGTTGATAGTGTATTTCTCCTAAGTTCCTCTGGATTGTCCTGGGTCATTGCATTGCTGCTAGTAGAAAAGTCTATTACATTCGATTGTGCCATAATATATCAGTCTCTGGGAACAATGTTCTGTTTCTGCTCCTTTTGCTCTGCATCAACAACAACCTGGAGGTTGTTCCAGTTAATATGGAATTCTTCCATTTCTTTATTCCTTTCACACAATAACCTTCCATCACCAATATATACCACAATTTATTCAGCCACTGCCCAATCAAGGGATACTCCCTCATTTTCCAATTGTTTGCCACCACAAAGAGCACAGCTATGAATATATTTGTAAATGTCTTTTTCCTTATTATGTCTTTAGGGTACAAACCCAGCAGTGGCATGGCTGGATCAAAGGGCAGGAATTCATTTAAAGCCCTTTGGGCATACTTCCAAATTGCCCTCCAGAATGGTTGGACCAAACCACAACCCCAACAGCAGTGTATTAGTGTCCCAATTTTGCCACATCCCCTCTAACATTTATCACTTTTCTTCGCTGCCATATTGGCCAGTCTGCTAGGTGTAAGGTGGTTCCTCAGAGTTGTTTTAATTTACATTTCTCTAATCAGGAGGGATTTAGAACACTTTTTCATGTGCTTATTGGTAGTTTTGATTTCATACTGTGAAAACTGCCTATTCATGTTCCTTAACCATTTGTCTATTAGGCAATGGCTTGATTTTTTGTAGATTTGCCTTAGTTCCTTATATATATGAGAAATTAAGCTTTGTCAGAGAGTTTTGTTATTAAAAATGTTCTCCCAGTTTCTTGCTTTCCTTCTAATTTTTGTTGCATTGGTTTTGTTTGTATAAATTTTTTTTAATTTGATATAATCAAAGTCATTCATTTTACATTTTGTAATGTTCTCTACCTATTGCTTCATCTTAAATTCCTTCCTTTCCCACAGATCTGACAGGTATACCATTTTATGTTCACATGATTTATTTATGATTTCACTCTTTATATTTAAGTCATTTACCCATTTTGAATTTATCTTGGTATAGGGCAGTGAAGTCAAACATTTTAAAGAGGGGGCCAAAGGAAAGGAAATGCTCATCTGTCAGTCTGTTTCTAAGGCAACTCTTTTGAAGTTTCATTGTTGAAAGAGTACACTCAATTTTGCTGGATAGGTGATTCTGGATTGTAAACCCAAATTTTTCACCTTTCTGAATATCATATTACATGCCTTCCAGTCCTTTAATGTAGAAGTTGCTAGGTCCTGAGTGATCCTTATTGTAGCTGCACAGTATTTAAATGGTTTCTTTCTGGTTGTTTGAAGTATTTTTTCCTTGGCTTGGTGGCTCTTGAATTTAGCTTTTATGTTCCTAGAAGTTGTCAATTGAGGATTTCTTTCTGGAGGAGATCTGTGAATTCTTTCGATTTCAATTTTATTTTCTTGTTTAAGGATCTCTGGACAGTTTTCTTTGATAATGTCTTGTAATATGATATCCAAGGTTTTTTCCTTCATCATGGTATTCAGGTAATCCAATAATTCTCAGATTTTCTCTCTTAGACCTGTTTTCTAGATCAGTTATTTTTTTCAACAAGATATTTGTTGTTTTCCTCTATTTTTTCATTCCTTTCATGCTGCTTTATTGTTTCTTGATTTCTTATGAAATAATTAGTTTCTAGATGGTCAATTCTGATTTTTAAGACCTAGTTTTCCTCTGTCAGCTTTTGGTTCTCCTTTTTCAGTTGGCTCATTTCTTCTTGAATCATTTTCATTTCTTTTTGCATCACTTTCATTTGTCTTCCCCACTTTTCATCTACCTCTAATAATTGGGTTTTGAAGTCTTTTTTGAGCTCTTCCAAAATCTGTGTCCAATCCATATTTTTCTTTTGGACTTTGGGTGTATTTCCTTTGTTTTTCACTGACCCTTTCGGTATCTGCACTTTGCTCTTTGTCTCCATAAAAAGTCTTTAGATTTGGGTGTTTTTTGATTGTTTGCTCATTTTTCCTATCTAATTATAGGTAGATTCTTTTTTGGAGGAGTTGGGGTGCCCTCTTAAACTTCAATCCTTCCTTGATGTTATTTTTGACCTATTTTCTGGGTTGTTACTAGTTTACCAGATGGTCTGAGGGCTGAGAGCTCTGAGAGTCCCCTCCTCCTCCTAATTCAATTTACCCTTGAGATGTTGACAGCTTAAAGACTTTCTTCAGGCTTGGTTGTAAGTTTTTGATCTCATTCTAAAATTGATCAGATGAGATGTCCATCAGTTTCTAGCCCTATGCTTAGTTTCATGTTTTTTGTTTTTTGTTTGTTTCTTTGTTTTTTGGTTTCAAGGTGTTCTTGATTCAATTAGGCACACTCTTGATTGCCTTGTCCTGGAGTTCCACCCTTAGTTCTGGGCAAAATGATTGGCCAGGATGGGGGTGGGGCTCCCCCTGAGAACTGTGTCTTCATCCCAATCTGTGGATTATGTACTCACTCCAAGCCCAGACTGGGATTCCTGGTTTCACTCTGGGCCTGGATCACCCACCTTCAGTCCAGACTGCCTTGGGCTGGGGCTCAACTTCTCAACAGGTTTGCAATTTCAAGGGGTGTTAGTTGGCTTGGATCACTATTTACCCAGGCAGGATCTCAGGGTCTGTCTTACCTTGTGAGTTTGGAACCTACAAGAGCAGATATGTGGGGCAGTGGCAATACAGTTTGCTCTTGGCTTGCTTTTCACTCATTGCTATGCCCCCTTCTAGTGTTACTCCCCTTTCACCTCATTTCTCCAGATGATCTCTGCCTACCTTTAGGGTTTTTCTTTTTTTTTTTTGAAAGTTGTTTCCCTCTGTCTCTTTGTTGGTTCTTTCACTCTTATATTCCTTTTGTGGTGATATTTTACTCTTGGTTGGAGAGGATTTTCATGATGAAACAGTATGCTGCTCCCCTTGTTACTCCTCCATCTTGGCTCCCTTCAGTAACTTTCTAATATAATTTCAACTTACCCTTTCAATTTTATGTCACATTAATACCCTGACACCTTCTGTATTCCAGCCAAACTATACCAAAGTTCTGTTGTCTCCTGGATCCATCAGTACACTTCTTATTCATGTGAATTTTCAAAAACCATCCTTCTAATGTTGAAATACATTTTGAAGAAAGAGAAGGAAAATAAGGGGAAGAAAAGAACATAATAATAAAAATTTATAATGATAATTTTAGACCAAGTACTTGACAAGAAATTACAGAAGAACTGTATTGATGCCAGACTTAGTAATTATTTATATTATAAAAGAAAATGGTAGAAACCATGCAACTCATCATTTTAGGCTTATAAAAATGTATAACCTACAAATACCTAGTAAGGCATGATCAAGTGGATAGAATTAAATATGAGAATCTCTCTGTGTTTCATACACTGACAGATGGCAAATCTCCTACTATAAATATATACCTCAAAATATGCAGAAGAACTGAACCAATAAACCATAGTAGAGCCAGACAATTATTACAGACTGAAATATTGGGTACAATTTCCCAGACATAATACTGATCCATTAAAAAAACAACTTAAGGATAATGTTTCCTTAGCAAACACTCATAATCTCCAAACCATGTAGAATTAAAAAAAAACTTTTCAGAATATAAAGTCCTAGCTAAGGAGTTATGAAAAATCATATAGGAAAAGGAAATATACAATGCCAGTTGTTTTGTCTGCTACTGAAGAGGTACAAAGGATGATATTAAGAATACAAAGATTACAAAGGATGTTTCTCCTCATACTAATATTCAGCTACCAAAACACCAGCTATTTTTATGTCCTGTGCAATAGTATATAAAACATTAAAAATAAAATAATAGCAGGATAGCATCTTATCCTAGAACCATATAGTCAGAAAATGGTCAGACTTTGGGGTAATGGTTGGATTTTTGTTTACATTCAAGAGTCAAACATAATTGAAGCAACTAGTTGACAATGTATGTCTACATTTAGGAAGACCTGAACTCAAATCTGGCCTCAATATTTACTTAACTGCTGTCTGCTTCAGTTTCTACATCTGTAAAATGAGGATAATAATAGTATCTACTTCCCACTGTAGTTAAAATAATAGAGATGATGCAATTGGGTTCCTGTATTTGCAGAGGACATGTTCCAAGAACTATTATGTGTCTGAAACCTGGCTACAAAATACCTGCTATTAACTGTAGGGAACTGAATCAGCAAATTACTGAATCAGCAGATATGTAGGGTAGAACTACCCTACCAGCCTTACTAGCCTTGGACTCTTGAGCCATTGTTACAGTAAATAAGGGCTTTCTTAAACAAACTCGTTTAACAAACAAACAAAAAGTTCTTAAACACTACAAATGAATGCAATCACTAGAGAACACTAGAGGAAGACTGGAGCAAAGTTGCACATGACAGCATGGGTACTAGGACAAAGGGAGATGGAGGGTTGGAGGACTTCTACTTGCCATAGCTTGTGCTCACTTGGAAGGAGGTTTGAAATTTATGAACTTTTGTTTTTGTTTGTTTCTGAAATTTCTGATGTTTTTCTTTTTTTTCCCCTCAATTAATCACAGGTTATTGAATCAGTGTATACCAAATCAGTAGATATGGAGGCACAGCTGTACTTGTAAAGTGCTTTTGGAAATCTTAAAGCACTCTATTCTTGCTGGCTATGATTATCATTGTTAGTTGTGTCTACCTGAAATAAAACTTGTTTGAAGAGGACTTCTAATTTAATTATGTAATTATTTTTTCATATTCTAATATTTAATTAAGTAGAACAAAATACTACCTTAAAAGATGATCTCTAATGAGTTTTATATAATTTTCCAGAATTTTTCATTCATATACAAAAATTATGGGGGATTACTTGAAAAGTATAACACAAATGAAAACCTTGTTTGTCGATCATTAATATAGAGTAAGGAATAAAACAGGATGATGCATGTTTCCCAGAATTGTTCACCACTGTTATCAATCAGATCTAGTACAGAATCTAAGTTCAGGAGTGATTTTTCTATGGAAAATGAGGTCCTCCAGATAATCCTGCTTCCAGATGGTATTGTTATGTTTCTATCAAATTCAAGGATGTGCAGAGTCTTCTAGACAAGATTCATAACCACCAAAAAGAATTTGGTTTCACTATCCAAATAGGAAAGAGCAAGTGAATAAAGAATTATGATATGCAGTGAAGTAGACAACCTATAGACTTCACCCATTAGTGTATGTGCTGTGTGATTTTATGTCATGAACTATAACAATCTTCAAAGAATTAAAAATGAATATAACTCATATGGCTAAATAAAAAGAGACTATAATGGAGCATAAGGAACTATGAAATATTTGCAATAAAGGATATCATTAATTTAAAAAAATTAAGTATGACCAAAAAAGAATCAAGGGAAACTTAATTTCCATGTGATATCCAAAGAAATCAAAGAAGTCAAATCAAAGAGGATGGAATTCCTGAAACACACTTATGAGAAGTTATAGAAAAGAGTTAAAGAGGATGGGTGGCAATTGGCAACACTAGAGAAGATTTCTATGCTGATTGATGAGGAAGAGGAGAAAGATGATAATTAGTATTTATGTAGCATCTACTATGTTCCAGACCCTATGTAAAGTGATTTATAAATATTATCTCATTTGATGAAGACACAGGTCTATTGGAGCAGTTGAACAAGGACATATCTTATGTCTGTCCACACTGTGGCATACCAAATGTCCTCTAACTGCATAATAATCTTACTTCTTATATCATTCCTTCTGATGATACTTCTTTGACTGGCTCCATAATTACTGTTTGTTTTTCTGCTTGAAATTCCACCCCCTCCAATCTATTCAGGTAAAATATTTTATAATCATACATATTTCAAAAGAAAAGTCATCAATTAATTAATAATAATTTATTCAGCAAATACAATATATCAGATACTCTGCCAGACATTGGAGAGACACAAAGATAGAAACAAAATGGCCTCAAGGAACTTCTATTCTATTATTAGTGACTATATGTCTATGTACAAAATATAGACAAAATAAATAAAAAGGTATGGACTAAGAAAACAGGAAATTGAATTCCTCCATAATCAATTACATCCACTTTTGTGATATATATATATATATATGCATATATATATATATATATATTTTCTACCATATTCATGATTCCTCCTTGATTCAGGAGTTGAAGCCAAAAAAAAAAAAATCACCCACTCTCCAATGATGACTCTTCCTAAGTTGTACTAGATTGATGTTGAGACAAAAAAACAAATGGTTCATCACTTGGGCTGGTTTTCAAGAACTTTATAGCTCAGTAGGTTTTCTCTTCACTGATAATCTAAGGATGCAGGGCTACATTCATGTCATGAGGAAGCCAGAGTAACTCTCATTCCTGAAATTTAGCCAAATTTTACAGAATATTGTTAAAGCAAAGGTAATTATATTCACACGTAAGTATTCCAAGATTATTCTTGTGTCTATTATCCAAGTTACTAAAAGTTCCTATTATTTATCAAAAAATGTTAGCTATTATCCCCATGGCAGAGAGCTAGTCCAGTCATATATGAAAGAGAAAAGTTGTTCTTTTTCATTCCTAATTCCACTGACTCAGTAATTCATTTCATTTGGGAGAAGATTGCCTTCTTACGAGGTGCTGACAACAGATTTATCCTCCCACAAGCTCCCACCTGGACACATTTATATTTCCTTCTCAGCTTTGAAAAATAATAAAGGTCATTTCACTGCTTTTGACTTAAGAAATAGAAAGGGAACAAGGGAACTAAAATTCTCCACAGTGATTTGGATTAGAATCCTAAAAAGCAATTAGTCACATATTGTAATTATTTATGAAGAATTCAACTTGAAAATGCCCTTTGAAATTCATAGAAAGATTTACAATGAAAACAAGGCTTTTGCAAGTCATATAACCTCATAAATGAATCTGCAATTAAGAACTTGAGATAGATTCAGGAAAGGATTGCTATATTAGCAAATTGTTCTAATAACCATAATGAACAAAGTTTTCATTAAGCCAGGGGGTTGGAGAGACAGGGTTTATAATTTGTCTTTAACATTTATGGAGATAACGTTAAAAATCTTTCTATCAAATTAAGCTTCCTCTTATTATGAAAAGACAAATCCTCTCTCTTAATCAAAGCAAGTTGGGGGAAAAAAACCAATCATAGGATTGTTTCCAAACAGTAGGTATGACTGCCAAAAATGGGTAGTTTTCACAGGATTTAAGACATATGGCCTTTTTGTAATATTTTTCAAATGTTTCACTTTTATGCTAATAAATACTTAGATAAAGTCAAGCTGGGAATCCACAGTTGGTACCACTAGGTGGTATGGCACCTAGTGACAGGTGGCAAAAATGAGCTAGTGAAATCTGGTCTCCAAAGAACTAATTTGAATCTTTGTATTCTAGTTCATGGGAAAATGCCAGCTGATGGGAATTATATTTTGAAAGAATATAAAAGCAATTTTGCAGTATCATGTACTGATTTTTTCTAAGGAAGAAGAAATGTTGAAATGAGGGGAAAAGTCAGGCTCAATTTTCAAGTAAAATGCTTTAGATGGTATTTCCTAAATAAAACATTCTACTTCTCTATTTCTGGCTCTGCAGGGTGTCGGAATACACTTTCAAAGACATTTGACGCCACTTTTGGTATTAAGAGTCTTATCCATTCTCTAACCCTTTGCCTTTCTACTCACCATCAGGTTTTGGATTATAGTATTTTCATTTTTCTATCTCCAACACACAGGCCATTGTAGGAATTTGTTGAATTGAATTAAAGACAGAGGGAGGGAAGAGCATTCAATTTCAGATCTATGGGATAGGAAGTGGGGCCATTCCTCTGATGACCATAGGAAATCCCTGGGTAAGGAAATTTCAGCTAGCAAAGTGGACCAACACCTTCTCTTCAATTGATGGTCTTAAAGAGTTGCGAGGACACTGAGAAATTAAGGGACTTGCCCAGAGGGCCACAAGCGGGATTTAAACTCAGTTCTTTCTCACTGTGACTCCCACTTTCTCTCTGTTACTCCACCTGGCCTCTCTTCATTATTTCTAAAGGATTAGAAAACTATATAAAGTTCACACTTGTTATAAAGATATATACATATATATGTATTATATGTATATGTGTGTGTAAACATATATACCTTAAATATATAGGTATATATAGATGCATTTGTCTATATCTACATATTACATGATATTACACAGAGACAAGAGAGAAAAAATAGAGAAAGAAAAAGAGAGATAAAAAGAGAGAAAGAGAAACAGAGAGAGAAAGACAGAGAGAGACAGAGAGAGCATGGGGAGAGAGAGAGAGAGAGAGAGAGAGAGAGAGAGAGAGAGAGAGAGAGAGAGAAAGACAGAGAGAAAGAGAGATATTAAGATAAATGCATAAGAGGAGGCAGCCTGGTATAATGGAGAATCAGCTTTAGACTCCAAATGATTTAAGCTCGTCTTGTCTCTAATACCCACTAACTATACTGAATAAGCCACTTAACTTCTCAGTGTACCAAGCAATTTTTCAATAATATAAATTATGGAACAGTTGCCAAAGAGGTTTTCTCACAGAAAGTTCCAGACCTAAAAAATAGTTATTATTTTTGTGTGTATGTGTGTGTGAACTTTTCCTAGTTTTTTAATTGTTTGAAAATGATGGAGAGACCTTATGGATGTAGCTACATAGAGATATATCTAAATATATATATATATATATATACATATATGTGTGTATAAATGTATACACACACAAACATGGATATATATATATGCATATATATATATATATATAATAGAACCAAGATTTGGAATGCAAAAGAACCTTAGAAAATATCTATTAAATTTTCCCCATTTTACAGAAGAAAAAACTATGAGCAGCAAAAAGTATTTGATCTAGGAATCAAATCCTAAGTCTAATAACCTAGGTTGGATAATTTTTCCTCTATGTCATGTTATCTCTTCTTAAATCAATTTCAACTTAATGAAAGTCTTTTGAAAATAGCCACTAATTGTAATCATGTTCATTTATAAATCATTTATAATATATACTACAGATTCTATTTTAGTGAACAATTTGTATATTCACAAGTACAAAACTATAAAAATAATGCCAATTATTTTTTTAATTCCATTTTTCAGAGATTTTTTAAAGGGAAAATAAGAGGCTGGAGCAAAATTAGGACATAAATGCATTTTTTGATGGACTTGTGAACCGATCCATTCATTCTGGAGGCCATTTTGGAGACTTTTTTAAAAAAGAGAGAAAAAGACCTATTGTATAAAAATATTTATGATAGCTCTTTTTGTGGTGCAAAGAACTAGAAACTGAGGGGGTGTCCATCAACTGGGGAATGGCTGAATAAATTGTGGTATAAGATTGTGTTAGAATACAATTGTGCTATAAGAAATGTAAGCAGGATGATTTCAGAAAAACCTTCTAAGACCTACTGAACTAATAATGCAGTGTGAAGTAAATAGAATAAGAACATTGTCAAAATCACTAACAATGATCAAAATACAAATTTAATCAAATTAACAGATATTAAAAAAGAAGGAAATGATAATGTTGGATGAAGTGTAGAAAAACAGGCACTCTAGTGCATTCTTAGTGGAGCTGTGAACTGGTTCAGCTCTTCTGGAAACCAAATTAGAATTATGCCCATAAATATATAAAACCATCCATGTCTTTGTCTCAGATTCACCAAAGAAAAAAAAGGATCTCTATGCTCTCTATGCCTTTCCATGCACAAAAAAAATCCCAAATCTTTTCATAATAGTCAAAATTGAAAAGTAAGAAGGTGCGCATTATCGGGGAACAACTAAACAAATTATAGCATATGAATGTAATGGAATATTATTGTGTCACAAGAAATTATAAAAGGTATGTCTCCAGAGAAAACTGGAAAGAACATTAAGAAATGATGCAGAACAAAGTGAGCAGAAGTAGGAAAAGTACATCATGATAGTAATATTATGGAGAAAATAAGTTTTGAAAGACTTCAAAACTGATCAATGAAATGATAAACTATGTGTCAAAAAGAATGAAGATGAAGTATACCATTCCTCTTCTGTCAGAGAGATGGTGAACTTAAAATGCAGAAAAACATTTTTTGGACATGATAATGTAAAATTTAGTTTTGTGAGATGATTAACCTATTTACTGAGGGATTTAATTTTTTTTAAACCCTTACTTTCCATCTTAGAATCAATACTATGTATTGGTTCTAAAGCAGAAGAGTAGTAAGGGCTAGGCAATGAGGGTTAAGTGACTTATCCAGGGTCACACAACTAGGAAGTGTCTGAGGCCAGATTTGAATCTAGGACCTCCTATCTCTATGCCTAGCTCTCAGTCCACTGAGCTGCCCCCCCCCTTTTATTTTTAATTACTCAATTTCATTCCATGATGGACATGGAAATATGTATTTATGATAATGTATATACAACTTATGTGATTACCTGCCTTCTTGGGGAGGGGGGAGGAGAGGAAGAAGGGGGTAAAGAATGAGACATAGATTTTGAGACATAGCTACTGTGGCAATTATTTCTCTTGGATGAGCATACATATTTATAACAAATCATATGTATTATTGCTATACTACATATTATATTATTTTATACATAAAAATAAAAGGTAGCCAAAAATTACCCAATTGAAGGGGAGGAGAGAGTTGTGGAAGTGACATTTTTTAAGTGCTATTTGGAAAATAAAAGTAATAAGCTATTTTATAAAAAAAAGAAGTAGAGTTACTTCTCTCTTGCCAATAAATTGGACACACTGAGGGAAACTGGCAGTCATCATTCATTAAAATCATCCAGGCTTGGGTCACTTAGCATGAACAGTTGGTGACATGAATGAAGGGATCTCACTTTGAAAGATGAGCACTCATCCATTCTTTAGCTCATGTGTGTTCTTCCCATATACAGTTTTTCCTGCTCCTCTCTCTCAATCGCAGACTAATACATTCTTCAAGATCTAGCACATACCACGTCTTTTTTATAATAGTTCCTAATGACCTTCTCCTTTCTCTGAATTCTTTTAGAATGGTCTCTAGCTTTTCAACTTTGAGATCAGGGATCCAGGATGAGCATTCACTATGTACAGATACATGTCAAGTATTTAATATTTGTAGATATTAAATCCTTTGAGCTCTCAGTGATCCTTTAAATTCATCAACATGAGTACTTCCTCCATATACACTAGAAGCTATTCACACCTCCTCCAGTGCAACTATTGTCTATGTTCTTCCCCAGATATTCTACAGAGGACTTTTTTCAGGTTATGAGGAAGTCGTTCTCTGGGGATTTTTTATATTTCATAGGTATCAGTGCAACATCCCAGCTGTCACTTTTTGTCTTTCATCATCAAAGAAAAAAGAGATCTTGGATATCATAATGAAATGTATGTGTCAGGGGGTTGGATTTTAGAAGAATATAACCCAAAGGAAAAAAAAGAAAGGACTGAACACTTGTACCTAAGTGACAGATATGAGGCTATTTTTAAAGAGGAAGAAGGTCAACTCTTTGAAAAGGAAGCAAAAATTTGTTTTCTAAGCAATGATAACATGGATCCACAGCTATCATCAGCCAAGGAGTAACCCAGTAAAAGTAAGAGAGAAAAAGTAGCAATGGTTAGTGGTTCTCTGCCAAGAGAGAATGAGGTAGCTAATTGTCCAATTTATAATAACAATTCACAGAGCCTTAACTAGTCATTTTTTTTTCAGTCAGAGTAAGTGACACAAAATATAATCACTGACAAACTTTTAAAGACAGATCCAGTTGGGGGCAGGGAGGGAGAGAGGAAAAGACAGAACAAAATTATAAGGTTAGTCAGGGAAAAATCATTAGGCGAGGTAGAGTTTAAAATATAATCAATCAATAGAAAGAGGAAAAATGCTATCTAATAGCTTCCTCGTATAATAATCTGCATTCGGACTCTATCTATGGTAATGGATATCCTTTTTCATTATGAGTCTCTTGGAGTTATACTGGATCTTTGCCTTGTTGATAATAGTTAATTCATTCTCAGTTGATAATCATACATTATTGCTGTTATTGTGTACAATGTTCTCCTGGTTTTGCTCACTTCACTTTGCATCATTCCATATAACTCTAGGATTTTTTGTAATCATTTTGTCATTTTTTATGGCACAATGTAGGACTTCAAGTACTGCCAATGATCTTGATATTTCAGCGCCCAGGGATGAAGTCCCAGTTGTCCCTTCCTGATGACAGGGAAGTATACCATCTTCCAGGATGTATAGCCAATAGGTAACAGAAAACTGCCCAAGATATGCCAACCTATATCACTACTCCCCACAACTAGAGGTTCTTCAATAAATATGGAGATGGCTATCTGCAATGTTTCTGTAGAGATCTGTGATATGTTTTATGTGGGTACCACCATCCCTGGTATAGATCAAAATCCATGTACGCCTAATCCTGTTCAATTCTTGTCCATAATCTTTTATAGGATATCTAAGCAAGGGACCTTCCTTTATATCTTGAGACTTGATAAAAACTTACCAAAATGACTATCCAACTGTTATCTTTTACTCTCAATACAAGACCCACTCCTTTTCTAATCATACATTTCTTTGCTGACAAATCTTACATCACTTTTCCTGCATAATTTGAGGGAAAATATGTTTTAAGTAGCATGCTTCTCTCAATTGGCTTTTTGAAGAAAAGTAACTTTAATTCTTTGGAAAATGTGATATTGTGCTTCATAGTTATACATCACAAGAAAAATATTAGGGTTTTCAAGACAGACTTTTCATGCAGGGGGAAATGGAGTCAGTCATTAAACAGATTGCATAGTTTCTAAAAGGCAATATAGTACAAGAAGAGAGAAAACTCTACATATACTCACTGACCTAAATAGCACTAAATAATTTTATTCAATTTGGAGCCTGATTCATTGCCCACCTGTGAAATCTGCCCAAGACATTGGGGTGAATTATACTGCAGGAAGGATCTAGAAAGCATGTCTAAAGATTACAAAGACTTCTATAAGAAGCTGATGATCTATGGAACACAGCCGGTGTTTTCATCTCTGCTAGTAATTGAAATCAGGGTCTCTAGAAGAGAAAGCCAGATTTAGAAAATGAAAAGCTGGTTAAGAAGATGCTGCCTTAGAGGATATGGTTTTGATTTCTGGACCACAGCTTAAAATATAGGAAATGCATAATGTACCTAACAAATGATGATAAAAAGTATTTGTCTGAACTCTTGACAATCTAATCAAAAGGATTTTCAACTGAAAAAGGAGGGAGAGAATTATTTACATATGCCCATCAAGTTGGATACCACAAGAAAAAAATAGATAAACAAAATATACAGAAGGCATAATTCGAGAAGTGAACCAAAAATAAAATCCATGGACTTCAAATGCACAGATAGATTAGAAGTAAAGTGAAATGAAGATGCCAAATCAAAGATATTTATCTCACAAATAACACTAAGACCTGGTGGGATAGAACATGTATAAAGACTCATGAGTATTTCCTACTCTGGTAATGTATACCTTATTCAAAAGAAAAAGAATAGCTAAAAAGGAGGAAGTATCTTGAGAAATTACTCAAATGTTCAAATGGATCTGTAATCTCATCTATCTAGCAGTACTCTCCAGCAATGCAGAGAAACCATCCATGTGCCCCCTCATCCTGTGCAACTGTAATCCATGTACTCCCATAAATTCGCCCCTGGGGTCCATCTGATATGCCAAAAGTCCTCCTCATTTTTCCCCTGAAATTACAAAGATAACAGTAGAAAACCCTTCCTTTACTACACAATCAACTCATCTTCTTTTCACAACATGACCATTTTTTACTAGAATGTTCCTCTATGATTGCATATTATAGCTGGTTCACACCCATCCTGTGCCTCACTATTGCATTCTGGGTGATTCTCATACTTAATTCTTTCAACTTTGGGATTCAGTTTCTCAATATCCTATAGCAGCACTCTCAGTTATGGTATTAAAAAGATGGGTCTTTATTTCAATTGGAAAACTGAAGTCATTAAAGAAACTTTGCTATTCCCCAAAGAATCGATTTAATCAATGAGGCATCTTAGCATTCAGGCACCAGTGTGAGAAAGCAGAGTAGATAGCATTTGAGTAAAAATCAACAGAAGCACAAAAGAAAAATAGTACTGTACACATAGTACCTTACACATAACCTAGATAGAAAAGAGGAAATAAATGAAGAGATTGGAGAGCAGATCACAACCTGGTACAGTGGCATGTTATGCCATTGATGGGAGACTGCAATTATTTACATAACTACCAGAATTCTCTCTTTGCTTAAAGCAGAGTTAAAAATTCTCAACCTGCCTCAAAGATAATTTCATACTTCAAAGACAGAGAATACAAGGAAAGGAACATCTATTCTAAATATCATACTCACCAACTGGAGGATATGATGGAAACTTTGAGAGATCATTCTTACTCTATCTTAGACTCTAGGATGTAAAAAGAAAAGGAAAGCAAGGCATACATTGATATACATGTTAAATTTCTAATGCATAATAAGTTAGATAGGTAGAAACATAGAGATGACAATTTTCCAGAAGAAATCAATGGAGAAGGAATGGGAAAAAAAATTTTAATCACATTCTGAAAATACAAAAATAAATAATTCTAATGAGCTAAAGAAATGGAAGTTGCCTAATGAGGCCAATGTAGATGTCTAAGAAAGTTACTGATGAATTGAAATTTTAATACAATATGTACAGAAGATAGGAGCAAGAGTAGGTAATAGAATATATATATTTTTAAAGTATGACCTAGCACTGTAAGAACTGAAGGTGGGCTTGTCACTTGTCACTTGAACTCTGGCAACTCTGAAGATTTGTGATTCTGGGTGAAAGTACTTTGCAGCTTCATCAATGCCACAATGTGATAGGAGGGAATTTGGGAATTTGGGGAAGAAGGAAATGAAACCAAGTGGAAATGCAGAGTTGGTGGCATGAAGGGAACCAGGAAGTGCAGGGAAAGCTCTCAGAATCCTGGGTGAGAATTCTGGAGGAGGCAACTGCCATGGAGGAGTGGGGCTTTGACTCTGGAGAAGTACACGCCTCCTGAACCCAGCTCTTTCCTCCTACTGACCTTCAACCTGTTCCTGTGATGAAAAACAGCCATTCCCTGAATATCTTTCCAGTTCTATACTCTGAATACAACATCTGAAAAAGGCTCGAGCAAGAATTACCAGAGACATCGACCTGTGAACTGCTCAGTTTGTCTTGGTTCGGCTTCACTTAGGTGGACTTGGTCATGTCTGGCATCTGTTCTTGACTCCACTCCAATCTGTGACTTTCACCTGAAACTATAATAATTGTGGGCTTAGCCTAGGGCAGTCAGATTAGAAGAGGAAAATTGAGTCAGTGAGGGAGCAAGAGTAGCCTCAGCTCTGCTGTGGGCTGAAGCGACTCTCTGCAGAGTCAGAGGGAGGGGAAAGATGGTATTTATCAAGAATGGGGAAACCTTCTGGCTCTGCTCCTTTTTGCTCTGCATCAATTCCTGGAGGTCTTTCCAGTTCACATGGAATTCCTCCAGTTTATTATTCCTTTGAGCACAATAAAGAACACTGTACACAGAGACCAATACACTGTGGTAAAATAGAATGTAATGGACCTCTGTACCAGCAGCAATGCAATGACACAGGACAGCTCTGAGGGATTTATGGTAAAGATGCTACCCACATTCAGAGGAAGGACTGCAGGAGAGGAAACATAAGAAAAGCAACTGCTTGAACACATGGGTCGGGGTGGACATGACTGAGGGTGTGGACTCGAAACTACCACACCAATGCAACTACCAACAATTTGGAAATAGGTCTTGATCAAGGACAAGGAGTTAAAGCCAGTGGAAATGTGCATCGGCCATGGGTGGGGGGAGAGCAGGGGGCGAAGGGGAAAGTAGGAGCATGAATCATGTGACCATGTTAACTTTTCTAAAAAATAAATATTAAAAAAAAGAATAGGGAAACCTTAGCCCACTTACCCTACCCTGATCAACAACTTACAATAAACCTGTTATCTTTTAAGTGGAGTCATAGTGATTATCTACTGGCCTAAAACAAAGAGAAGCCATCTTACTCTCTGAGCCAAAGAAGGTCATTGCCCTAGACTGGGTTTAGTAAAATCCCAGTCATCTGTCTTTATTTACCTTCTTACAAAGATCTGTTCTCTCTCTTTTTTTCAATTCATTGTCTGACACATCATTGCACCTACTAGATACTGGTATGTATGTGCATGTGTGTGTGTGTGAGGTTGTGTATCATCATATCAGACTGTTGTGATGCAAGTAAATTAAAAATTTCTCAATTTCTGCCATTTTTGTCTTAGCATTACTCTGTTTCTCTCTCTCTCTCTCCCTGTCATATACATACATATATATATATATACATATATATCAGAGATATAATTTTATACACACACACTTACTGCAGGTTGACATCTATGCTATAATTTATAATCTGAGATTTCCCCTGAGAAGTTAAGGGATATGCCTATAGACACACAGCCAAGATATGTCAAAAGCCAGACTTGAACCCAGGTCTTCTTAGCTCTCCATTATATTTAAACAGCATGGCAGAATGGATTAAGGGCTGGTCTCAGAGTCAATACGTTTGGGTTCATGTCCAGCCTCCAACACATCCTGGTAGGTGTCCTGTCACAAGACCTCTCCATTCCCCAAGCTATAAGCTGCAGATCCTACATTGATAAAGATAATTTCCTCACTGCCCCATGGATCAAGACCAAATATATATTTAGGATCTTATATTTTCAATGCAGTTTGAAAAATAAATAAATTACTCCTCTGGGAAAGCAAAAGGAACAATTAGGACTAAAGGATCTGAGAAAAAAGCCAATTCCCCAGCAGAACAAGACATAGGAGAAATAGAAAGAGATTAGGCCATGAAGAAGGCTGAATATTAGTGGAAATACTCAGACAGAAAGCAGTAATAAGAGTTCTAAGACTAAGGCTGAGATAAGACACAGGCTGAAGTTAGGGAACTATGAGAATAGTTAGCTCCTCAGATAATAAGTTGCAATTAATGAGTTTCTACTGGGAAAGGGAGCCCTTTGATCATAAATGATTGTGCTCATTCATGGTGCCTCAGACAAGGTGGGATAGGAGGTAGTCAGTGAATAAACAAACATTGGTTGACTGGACTTAAGTTGGTTAAACTAGACTAGCGTGGAAGAATTATTATGTTTCATTAAATACCACTGGGACTAAAAGGAGATGACTGATAATGAGAAATTAGGTCCACTTAGTTTAGATTTTATTTCATTGAAAAAAAATTTAGAACTATATCATCAGCATGTTTGTATTGTTTATAATATGATTATGTTGCCATAATGAAGTGACAAAGTACCCAAATGCTCTCCTCGTGAGAACACAGAGAAATAAATGAAAAGCTTATCTAAAGAAGATAGCGATGTTGTGAAATCCTTTTGGTAAGTCACAATCTCAAATAGTTAATAATTACATGTTCACTAACATGAGCTTACAAAGGGACCACCCAATGGGCGAGGAGGCATTTTCAAACTGCTACGTGCTGTGTACTCTTAACAAATACAAATGTTTTGAATAAGCAAGCACTGCATTTTAGATGTGAGCTTAGCAATGTGATTAGGACATTGCACCACTGTGGACGTGCAATGGAGAAAGAAGGGTAGCCAGGTGGCATGGCAGATAAAGTGTTGGACCTGAAGTCCAGAAGACATCTTCTTGGGTTTGAATCTGACCCTGTGAGACCTTGAACAAGTCACTTAACCCTGTTTGCCTCATTTTCCTCATCTGCAACTACTCTGGTATCTTTGCCACGAAAATTCCAGATGGAGTCACAAAGAGCTGGACGTAACTGAAACAAGTGAACGCCAATGATGGAGGAAGAAGAACAAGACGTGACATGAGAAAACAGAGTGTGATAATAGTCTACAAAATAGTTATCTTTAATAACAATATCAATGCTATTCTGGAAGCCAAATGAGTTAAAGCCACATAAATCATGAATGCAAACATTTGTTCCTAAATTTTCAATATACTTAACTCAAGATATCAAGACATGTAAGTGGAACTTTATAAATTATTGGAATTGAAATGCTACTAAAAGGGATCTAGCTCCCAAGTTACTGACCTCCAAGAGCAAAACACAAAAATGAAATATTTTTACCTTAACTGTTCTGACCCAGTCATGTCATGACTGCAGGATAGTGTTAGGGATTAGGTGTCTAAGTTATGGTCCAATCAGAAATTCCCCCCAGTATTGCATGGGGGTGGAAGTTAGAGACAGGAAAAAGAGTTTATCTAATCCTTTATTATTTGCCTGAATTTATTCCATTCAGTGAAATAGAAACATATGTACAATGTGCTCACATGCTCTAGGGTAGGGTGGCTACAATGCTACCACTGAAAATAAAAAAGACATCTTGAATTCTCCAAATAGCTGGTTTGGCAAAAAACAAAACAAAACAAAACAAAAAAACACAAGACTCATTCCAAACATGGGCAGTATAAACTATGACTTATGTGGTAAGTTTTGAGGAGGACTAGAAGACTTGCCTATTCTAATCTCCTCTTTTTCCTTTTGTTTTTTTTACAAACATTTTACTGCCCTTTTTCATTATTATTTTATTTTACTTTGTTTTCAATCTATACTTCCTCCCAAAATGGAACAGAAAATAAGAAAGAAAATCCTTGTAACAGAAATACATGATTAAGCAAAATAAATTCCTGCCTTGGCCACATCCAAAAATGCACTTCTTATTCTTTAGTCCATCACTTTTCTATTAGAAAGTTAATAGTATAGTTCAACATTAGTGCTCCAGAATCATGACTGGTCATTACATTGATCATATTTGTGAAATTTTTCAGTCATTACAATGCTGGTATTGTATGAATTTACTTGGTTCTGTTTACTTTAATCTGCATCAGTTCATAAAAATCTTCCTGTTTTCCTAACAACATCCCTTTCATCAATTCTTATGGCTAGCTGGCCTTTCTTCTTAAATATAGAATAAATGCAACATATAACTTTCTAAGCTTTCCAGGAAACCTTTATAGACTATTTTGCAGATCGAGTGCTCATCCTCATTGGTGAAGCATCTCTTTACTAGAAATCCCCTGCACCAATGAAATCACAGGTCTGATTCTGAGAGAGCCAGTTCAAGCAGGCTCAAAGGAATTGAGTATTAAACTTTTAGTGTGAGCCTTATACCTCAGAAATCAGCAAAAGTTACAAATCAGGACTTGGGTTGTTTTAATTGTCTGATAGATAATGTTAATAATGTAGATTAAAATTAAAAGGGTATCATGAGAGGGCAACTAGTTGGCTCAATGGTTTGAGAGCCAGGCTTAGAGACAAGAGATCTGGGGTTCAAATTTGACCTCAGACATTTCTTGTGAGCTGGGTGAGTCAATGAACCCTAATTGCTTAGCCTTTACTACCAGCCAATACCACAGTATTGATTCTAAGATAGAAGGTAAGAGTGGGAAAAAAATGTATGGTGAATACACTTTTCTTTTCTAGAGAGTCAATACTTAAACACTTAATCAGCACACTTCTGATCCCATGTCATGTATTTATTTATTTGAATGTCTGGTCCTCATCCAGCAGACATATATTCTATCTCTAGGTTTGTTCCTCATGATTTTTCATATTTTCATAAGTTGACAGAATAAAAAAGCAATTATTTTTGTTAAGATATTATATCTTCAGAAGGCTCTATCTCTACTCCATTGGTATTTGGTCTAATCCTCTCTAATTATAGAGATAAAGATTCTGAAAGCCCAGGAATTTGTGACTTGCCCTAAACATTATTTCTTTTCTTAAACATCAGGGGGAAGATTTAAACCCAGGATGCCTAACTCCAGAGCTAGTGTGCACTTCCCTGCATCAAGCAACTCTCATTTTATTTTAGAGTGTTAAGAATGAAATGAGGGGACTAGCCAGTGGGTCCAAGCCATTGGACCATGAGCAACATTCTAAGAACTGGAATCCCATTTTAGCCAGTATCACACAAAAATGTCAGAAAAACACCCAAACTAAGTTATAGCATAAACTAAGCTAATTCTCTACAAAAATATCTGTGAGCCTGGGGATGTATTTTGAAAAAATACACTTGTTTCCAAAAATTTTACTTGTTAATCTGCCTGTCACAGTCAACAAGCAACTACATTTCCCTCTGAGGTTTGGACTGGAATTATCCTTGTACTGTCACCATAAAGTCTTCTCTAACCATCATTAACACCCATGGAGTGAAAATATGGTAAAGATGGAGATCACTTTCTTATAACTAGTTGTCCCAAATAAGTGCCCTCATGGGTTTCCAACTTGAAAAGATTCATTCTGCTCCCAACTGACCTTAGAAAAAAATAAACAGCACATCAGAAATCACCCACTTTTAATACCCTACCTCCTGCCACTGATAGTACCAGTATTAAAGAACTAAAGTAAGAATTATTTTTTTTGCCAGAAATAAATTAAAAGCATTTGGAAAATATTTATTTTGAGAACCTTAGACACTTAAGAACTAGCACTGACAAGGTCAAGAGCCAACTTTTATGCCATTTGATTAACTTTTTTCTTTTCAATTCCAGCCTCCCAAAATTCCATTGGGGTTACCATCTCCATCCTATTGGGCAGTGAAAGTGAGAACACACTAGCACCCTCTGCCTTTGGGTCTGCATTGACACCACATAAAACTCCTACTAATTACTCAAAAAATGTTTTGTGGGTTCTTTGTTTGTTTGTTTTAATAAGGTCAGACTAGTTCCTCAGGGCAGACTTGGCAAGTTTTCAGCTTATCATCCCATCTCAGGCAGAACTTGAAGTGGGTAAGACTTCCAGTGTGGTCATTCTGAAAGAAGAGAATACAAATCTCCACAAGAAGTCTTGTGCCATTTTTTGGTTGTGTTTGACTCTTCATGACCCCATTTAAGATTTTCTTGGCAAAGATACTAAAGCACTTTGCCCCTTCCTTCTCCAGCCCATTATACAGATGAGGAAACTGAAACAAACCAGGCTAAGTGACTTACCAACAGTCATCCAGCTGGTAAGTGTCTGAGCCTGGATTTGAACTCAGGAAGATATGTCTACTCCTGACTCTAGGCCCAGCACTCTATCCACTGTGCCACTTACTGCCCTTAGGAGGAGTCTAGGGAAGGTACTTCTGAGATAAATATAAAAGAAATCCTTTCTAACTAACATTTCCCAGGATTCCAGATTTAGAACTGCAACTAGAATGGACTTGAGAAGACATCTTGTTTAACATCTTCATTTTTACAGATAAAGCTGTGAAAAACTAGCCCCTCATCCAATGTCACCTATTTAATAAACATCAAAGGAAGAAGCTGAAATCAGATCCTCTGGCTCCAGAGAGTTCTTAACACCAAACCAAATTCCTGGGTGAATGGATATGGATTTGGTATTATTTCCCTCCTTGGCCCACTCATCTTTTATAGAACATCCTCCATTCCATTTTCCTTTCAATAACCTCCAAAGGAAAAAGGAGTGGGAGCTATTCTCCAAAAGCAATGCTGCTGTACAGAGATGGCAGCCATGGGAGGAAAGCAGATGCCAGTGGTGAACAGTCTAGGTATGGCTGCTCTCTTCCACTGTCCCCCAACTCCATGAGGCAGGTAGGCAGATACAAAACTGGGCCTAGAGTTAGGAAGACCTGAATTCAAATTCATCCTCAGATATTTACTTGCTGTGTGACCTTTGGATCAGTCAGTTAACCTCTCTCTGCCTCATTTTCCTCAACTGTAAAATGAGAATAATAACAACATTTACATTCCAGGGCTTTTGTAATGATAAAGTGAGATAATATTTTTAAATATTAAGCACAGTGCCAGGTATACACTAGGTACCATAGAAAAGTTTATTGTCTTTCCATTCACATAAGCATGCTAGTTACTTAGATAAACAGAAAATTGCTAAGTCCAGTAACCAAAACTCAAGCTAGTCAGATTTAAATGAATGTAAAGTTTTAGAGAGGGAGCAGATGTGGTACTAAGGAAAGGCTGCCTCATCATCCATGAAGCAGTGTAGTGGGATAGTCTAGAGCAGGCTATGAAATGAGGATAGTATCTGAATTGCCTAACAAGGAATGTGGAATGAGGGACCCAGGAAACAATGCTAACTCTACCACAGCAAGCAAACATCTGGGAAAGGGGTAAATATCTGGTTTCTAATTTAGTTAAGACTTAGCATACATGCACCCTTATGGCTGGGACATGTAGCTGTCATGATTTTTGATGGAGTAATCTGTGAAGATGGGACTAATTCTCCCCTTGCCCACTTGTAGATTTAATCACCAGAAGCATATTCACCCCATTTATCTTTAAGTATGGACATGTCTGTGACCCACATGTGCTATAGTAGTTGAAGAATCAGAATCTACTGACTGCCTCCTGGGCAGTCCTAAGCAAAGCTAAAGCTACAATTGGTCCACGTAAAGTGGAAGGAAGGCACAGTAAGTGATGAAAGGAAGGGTCTTTAAAAGTGGAAAAAAACTTCCTGTGACCAGCTCTTTCCCCTTCAAACTTGACCTTGAAGGAACTCTGGCTTGGGACCTCGGACTGCTCTTGGATTTTCCCTTAAAACTACCATGTGGGTAAGTGAAAAAGGCTGACTCCTTTTCCTGGCTTTTCTGGAGGTACTAGCCTCCAGAGAGATCCCTCGTCTTGGAAGAGGCCTTGTGGCTAGAACCCTTGTTTAATTGCCTCTGGGCCCCCCTTTGCTGGGGCCTCTGAAGCCCTGCCTGGTTCTGACCCTACGGAGTAATTATCTACTCTCACTCATTTTCTTACTTTCATGCTTTCTCCTTTTGTAAATAAACTACCATAAAAAATCATTCTGACATGAGTAATAATTTTGGCAACCATATTTTTATATATTTAGTCCAACCCTTTTTATTTTAACCCTTATAAATCCCAGAACACAAATGTTGAGCTCTACAGTCATTACCAAACCATTCTAGATGCCATGCATTGTTCATTTAAGCATTGCCTTTCTAATGGTGATTTTTCTTATTCCTGATCCCTGAAATAGCAGGCATCTGCATTCACTCTCAGAAACATGCCAGCCTATCCTGGCAAGTCATTTTTCCCATTTGGTGTTAAACTTCAATATCTCCACTGAGTCATCTTTACTATTTTACAGGATAAAGAAAGATACTGGAGAGGTACATGATGAATATGAGCAGGCTAAAACATATTACCAATGAAGAGTTATGTGGCAGAGACAGAGTAAAAGCTTTAATTAGAGGAATGTCCAACCAGAAAATAAAAGGGGACAGGCACATGATGAGAGGCGCGGAGAAGGTAAAGGACTTTGCCAGTGCTGCACAGCAATAGGATTCCGACACAAGTCTTCCTACCTCTGAGTCCAATATTACATTACAATTCTTTGTTTCTTCTACATAAATGCATGATTTTCTTATCTTTTATTATATAAGAATAATGGCATTCTCCTTTCTAATATACATTATCCATGACTTAAAAGATTATAGACTAATTGTTTTTTTATTTAAAATTGAATACTATAATTAATAAGGTCCTTGGTTGAAATTCTGAAAACATTTCCTTAAAGTGTGGCAATGAATACCGTGTCCCACAGGCATGAAGCTAAACTGTTACAGACTGCTTACATATGGTGATTTCGTCACATTTTACAGTTTGGGGGAAACATCTGAAAAGCTTCCTGGCTGGAATATACTCATGATAGATACCTTGCTAATGGACATTCTTTCTTTAAAGGAGACTCCAACTCTTGATGAAGCTAGCAGGCAAGATGAATGTAATATGTGACCTCTAAAGCCAAAGATTATCACTCTCATATCCTTGAAAATATGTGGGCCAGAGGTAAGCAAAATAGCATACTGTATATTGTATGAAGCAGTATGTGGGTCCTTGGCAGTCTTCCCAGGTTGAAATTCTCTGCCGTGGCCACAGTCAAAACATAAAGTAACCAGAAACCTGAAGTATTCAGGATTAAAGAATAGGAGAAAGCACACATTTCACTAGATGTGGCAACAGGCCTGATGAATGGTGTACTCTCTGACCCCTTATCCTTGGAAATACCATATCATATACCTCTGCCAATACAGCCTGTCATAAAATGTAATCATCGCAGGCGAGTCCTCTTTCCGTAGATCCTTGATGAAGCTGGCCACATTGAAACGGCATGTTCTAGCTCTTCTGTTACTCAGATTGGGAAATGCTGAAGCTATCGTGGGAATATAAGCAGTCTTCATCCATATATCTTGTACAGACACTGGAAGAGGACCATGAGCTGGACCTAAAATTGGGCAGAAAAAAGAGAGCAGACTGGATTGCCTTTGGGAAATGGCATTCTATTTTTATGAGCCCCCAGGTTTCTCCCCAAAACAAGACCCATCTTTTTAACATCAATATTCTCCTAGTGAGACAGTATGACTTAAGATCATTGAATCCCATCGTCTCTGATAAATGAAAGCTGTAGGTCACCCAGCGGGCAAAGGGGTGCGTGGTAGGGGGAGCAAATTGTAATATGCTACCGATGAAAAATTGCCTAAAAAAAGTGGTAGAGAAGCATGGAAGGTTGAAGGTTGAAGGGGAAAGAAGAGCCAGTCAGCTAGCAAGAATGAACAATCAAGAACATGTGTGATTCACTGGTATCCACAGGATGCTAAGGGATCGAAGGGCAGGCTTCCAGTATGGCCAATCCAACCCCAATCATGGATCTAGTGCTGGAAAGGACCATGACTAGATCAACCAGTTCATTACCCTTTTTTACAAATAAAGAACCTGAAATCCAGGGATATTTGATGGTTTGGCTGTTTACAGAGGTGGTAAAAGTTAGAAATGGGCTTTCAACCCAATCCTGTACCTCCAGAGGCAGTTTATTTACCCCTGGACAACATGAAAACCTTGTGGACTTGCCATACAACATGTTTCAAAGCCACACTAATTGGGTATGCATAGATGGGCTATGATCTGTATCTTTGGGGGGGGGAGTAGTCACATTGATGAATTCACAGATCCACTGAAGTATTGAAAAGTTTTAGTAAGATATATATTTTATGTTTAAAATCCCATCTGAAATGAAAAATGGTGGCAGTAATTAGCAATGGTGATTAGTCATAATTTCGAAATATTGAAATAAAGTACTTCTGAATTGGAGGTTGTGTTAATTGTGTATTCTGGAACACCATTCGATAAAGATGGGCATATTTGATTTATGAATACAAATAGTTATTAATATTCACAAATATGTATCACAGGAACTAGGACCCTTTTAACTTTAGAAAGTAAAGTTCCCTAGTTTGGTACAGAGAAACATTTTTATACTAGTAACTCAAACAAATGTCGCATTAGTTTAGTTTGTAAAATATTTTTATGGGTTGGGTTTTTTTTTAATTCATTTGTGTTAGTTGTTTGGTTTGGTTCTTTGGGGTCAATGGCCAAAAAGCACAACATGATAAAACTTTATTTCAGTTCTCTACTCAGTGCCTCAAAAGATTCGGATCCTTTTGAACCTCCATAACCCATGGTTTCCTTCTATTTTGTTATAACCAATAAGCTGTAATGCAAGAAATTCATCATTTGGTGGCCAGTCATTTGATGATAATATCCTCTATGCTTAGCTAGGTTGAATCTCAGAAGGGAAATACTAAGTCCATAATCAAATCCATTCTTGAAACTTTCCCTGCATGCTAGGGATTGCCAGTTCTTGTGCTTCTCTGGTACAAAAGAATATAGCCCAGTTTCAGGGATGAACCCAGGTTAGTAATGAAGCAACCAAGGAAGACTTTAGTGAGATTCTTTATTCAGAATCAAATTTAATATTTTGTTCAGCTTGGTATGAGTTCAACACACGAGTACAGTGTAATCCTTTTTGGAGCTTCAGAGGTTATTTTAGATCAAGTATGGTCACCTTTGCTGATTGCCTTATTTTTTCTTTTCTAAAAGTCAAAGATTCGTCACTTTGTTACATATGATGCCTTTGAGTTGCTATGGATAAAACTTCATAGTGTTGAAATCCTTTCAAGGTTAATACTCCATAAGAATGTTAAGTTTCTTGAAGACCAAGACTATCTCATTCATGTCTTTATGTATTAAATGCCTAGAATAGTATCTTGAATATAATTTTTTTCAATTGAATCTATCCAAATTACAGAATCATACATTTTGGAGATGGAAGAAACTTTTAAAATCATTTACTCTGACTGTTAAATTGTATAGATGAGGCAATTGAGACACAAAAATGGGTATGAAAAGGAATGAAAAAGGAAGGGAAGATAATTTGAAAAGAAAAATCATATTCTCTCATTAGTGGATAAAAGTCCAACATGAACCAATGGGTGATACTAAAAGGCTGAGACTGCGTTCCATTAAATATAATCTGATAATCAATACCAACTGTGAAATTAGGAGAGCATATCAGAAAATCTCCAGAAACTCCAATAGTGTGCATAGTTACATATAAGATAGAGGTGGGATTTTTTGGTGGGGGGTGGGCTTTCCATTGATACGTGTATGAAAAGACAACAGAATATGAAGTCAAGGAGCAATTAAATTTTGTTGTTAATGCATGCAAACTCATCTTGCCTAAAAGGAAAAAGAAGGCAGTAATATGACTCACTCAGTTAACAAATGAGCAGGTAAATTCTGTGCTTGACAAAATCCATCTGTGCCAAACTTATGATGTTTTTCAACCTCCTCATATATTTCCTCTTCTTGTCCATGTGGTCTGTGGCATCCCTTTTATTTCCCCCTCCACTGATCTTCATCCAAAGATTTTTTTGCCATATTTTGCCTCTCTGGATCTGATATTTTCTCACATGAGTGAGGATATAATGCTATTCCTCCCCCTGCCCTTCTCCATCAATTCTGTTCTTCTTAAACAAGTAACACTCATGTAGAGTCACATTTGAATAATGGAATGACAAGACATGAAGTGTCTGATTCCTATGAGGTTACATTTCTTGCTTTAGGATCTTGATTCTTGGCCAAATACTAAGTATTTGCGCATAAACATGTAAGGTTGTGATTTTTACCATTGCCTTCCTTGTCCTTTTGTCTCTTGTGAACTCTGGGTGTCTCAACTCCTTTTTTTTCCTTCACTTTATCTAGCTTAGTATGCAATATCAGATAGTTTTCTCCCTCTTAAGACCAGTTACATAGATGTAAAAAAAAACAGGCCAAAAAATAAATAATAGAAGGAGAAGGAGGAGGAGGAGGAGGAGGAGGAGGAGGATAGGAGGAGGAGAAGGAGAAGGAGAAGGAGAAGGAGAAGGAGAAGGAGAAGGAGAAGGAGAAGGAGAAGGAGAAGGAGAAGGAGAAGGAGAAGAAGAAGAAGAAGAAGAAGAAGAAGAAGAAGAAGAAGAAGAAGAAGAAGAAGAAGAAGAAGAAGAAGAAGAAGAAGAAGAAGAAGAAGAAGAAGAAGAAGAAGAAGAAGAAGAAGAAGAAGAAGAAGAAGAAGAAGAAGAAGAAGAAGAAGAAGAAGAAGAAGAAGAAGAAGAAGAAGAAGAAGAAGAAGAAGAAGAAGAAGAAGAAGAAGAAGAAGAAGAAGAAGAAGAAGAAGAAGAAGAAGAAGAAGAAGAAGAAGAAGAAGAAGAAGAAGAAGAAGAAGAAGAAGAAGAAGAAGAAGAAGAAGAAGAAGAAGAAGAAGAAGAAGAAGAAGAAGAAGAAGAAGAAGAAGAAGAAGAAGAAGAAGAAGAAGAAGAAGAAAGAAAAGGAAGAAAGATATAAGCTTTTTTTTTAATGTACTTTCTCACTGGCCAGGAATTTAGCATTTCTACATTTTAAGCCATTTCCAGAAATTCAAATCCTATTCTTGGAGACCATCTTCTTAGCCAATTATTCATTTTCCAAATCTTTTTCTCTTCTAGAGGCCTTGCTTTTGTGGAGCAACAATCAGGAAAACCCCTATAGTTCTCAGTTTCTTGCCCAAAATGTTATTATCTTAGGCAATATTTTCTAGGTTTCTTCTGGCAGTATAATTTAAACACATATAATCATCTTCATAGGTAGTAGCCATTGATTTTGCCAAGTTTTATAAGGTTTATATATTAGATACATGAACAGAATTCTATTATTGTTATCCATGAATAGGAAGTCACAAACCATCTAGGATTCTCTTCTTCCTCTGACCCTTATATATGATCTCTCATCTGACATCTGAAGTATCTCCATTTTATCATTTCATGAAGAACAAATATCTGATTTATCCTTAACGAATCTAGCTCCTTGGGAGAGATAGATGGCTCAGTGTATTGAGAGGCAGACCTAGAGATTGGTGGCCCTGGGTTCAAATGTGGTCTTAAAAACTTCCTGTCTGTGTTATCCTGGGAAAGTCATTTAACCCCAATTGCCTAGTCCTTACCTCTGCCTTAGAACCAATACACAATACTGATTGTAAGATGGAAGGAAAGGGGATTTTTTAGATCTAGCTCCTCTTTTTCAGAGAGGAATGACTTTATTTTAGCCT
Source organism: Gracilinanus agilis (assembly GCF_016433145.1). Taxonomy (NCBI): domain Eukaryota; kingdom Metazoa; phylum Chordata; class Mammalia; order Didelphimorphia; family Didelphidae; genus Gracilinanus; species Gracilinanus agilis. The sequence goes on from NC_058135.1 coordinate 87,811,719, forward strand.
ACAAGTATATAATAATCCTTCCTTCCCCCTCTTTCTCTTTTCTTCAACCTTGAACTCTCCTGACAGGGATCGAGTTTTCCCTACATTACAACAGTTGCTTCTTCCCCTCCCCCAGTGAATATATGTTTCCAATTTATTAAGAACATTTGAATCCTCCCAATAACCTGAAGTCTAGAGAAGCAGTTCTCAAGTCCCTTCACCTTTCCTTTCAGGAGACATGTAATCTCATCCATTGACTATATTTAGAAGGCACTCAGCTATAGAAGAAATATTTAAAATATATATACATATATATATATATCATGGAATAATGGATTTTATAGATTTAGAAATAGGAAGGATTCAGTGTAAGCCTTAGTAAATACTCATGCTTTCCACCCTGAATGTGATGCTCAGTCTTATTATTTTAACTACTTCTAATCACCTTGTTAAGAGATTTTAACATTTTAATAACTTTTTCTGGAACACATAACATCTTTTTTCTGTATTTCAACAATTTTGTAGGCCAGCATCCTTTAAAGAACATAGGAACATCAATCTTCAAAAATAACTTTAAAACACATTACAATGAATGAAGAGACAACAAATATCAAAACACAGAGGCCAATTTCCTAATAGAAATTAGGGAGGCTAGTCTTCAGAAGATGTTGGCTCTTCTGAGTCCACTACTGGACCTATAATCTAGTTTTCTAGCTTGGTAGAACCTCTTGGTCCTGGAAACAGAAACCTGGAGTTTCTACTCCACTAGTATAGCCTTAAAGATGTCATGGTAAGACACAAGTTGGATATGGAGACATTACAGATGGACATTGGATTATGGGAAGGTCATTACTTAGCTGGAGAGTGCTTGAACAAAGAAAACCTCAAGTTCATTCCACATGAGGATCAGTTGAAGGAAATTAGAATGTTAAGTTTGGAGAAGAAAAGACATGGAGCTGGCATGCCAATTATTGTGAAATATTTGAAGGGGCTCTAGTAAAAATGGATTCGATTTGTTCTCTTTGGCCTGCTAAGGCAGAAGAAATACCATGAGAACAATGGATGGAAGTTTCAAAGAAAAAAAATTTGGTTTGTTGTAGGAGAAAATTTGCAAAGAAATAGAACTCTTCAAACAGCAAAGGGGCTGCCTTTGAGGGAAGGAGGATGTTTCCTCTCACCTAAGGTCTTTAAGAAAAAGTTGGAAGAAAACTTGTTAGATATATTGTAGAACATAAGTGTCAAATACACAGCTCTAGGCTACATGCAGCTCATAACAATCCCAAAAAATAGTAAAATGTAATTGGGAATTGTTTAACAAAATAAATTTTAAAATACAATTAAAGATAAGTAATGTAACATTTTAAAAAAATAAATCAATATGTGGCTGGAGGGATGCTTCTATTTGAGTTTGACACCTCTGTTGCAAAGGGATTTTTTTCATATTGAATGAAATGACTTCTGAGGACTCTGAGATTCTGTGACTGAAAATTGGGTAAGTATAGAATAAATCCCCACCATGAACAAGTGAAAATTGAGGCAAGATACGAAATAGATATCACAGTTCTTCCACTGTGTTCCCTTGGGCTATAGATGTTCACATTTACCAGATATACATGATCTCTGACAACAGTATGTGTCAGAGGAGGACTAGTGAGAATATTTCAGGCTAATCTGGTTTTGCAGATTTGTAGATGTAACCCAAATGCAACTTTCTTCAATGTCTCTGCTTCCTTTCTTCTCACCAAGATTTGAAACAACTAGATATCAGGAACCAGTGTCCCCCCCTAACCACTCACTCTTTTTTACTACTCCTAACACCTAATGTGTTGCCAAGTTCTGTTGATTCTACTTCATAACATTTTCCTTGTATTTCCAGTTCCTCCTTTGATACTGCCATCTTTCTGGTTCAGCCATTCATCATATCCTATCTAAACTCTTCCAGTATTCTACTGGTTGGTCTCCCTGCTTCAAGACTTTCTCCACTCCAATCTATCCTCCATTACAATATTAAATTAGTTTTTCAAAATCGTATGTCTATATCATACCACTGTTCAATAAAGTGTAGTAGCTCCCTTTTACCCCAAGATTGGATACTAAATCCATTGTTAAGCATTCAAAGCCCTCCATAGTCTGTGTCACTACTGCTTTTCCATTTTTTTATACCTTATTCCTCCTACCCACCCTACTCCATCCACCATACCACCTACTCTACTATATACTATGAGATACAGTGACAGCAGCATCCTTGTTTCTCGCACAGAACACTCCATATCATACCTTTAATGCCTTCTTTCTATCAAATACTCTATTTTTATATATCTTGTTTGTACAAAATTGTTAGTATGTTGTCTCCACCGTTTGATGGAGAGCCATTTGAGGAAGGACTGTTTAGGGCATTTCTTTGTATCTCCAGACACATAGTAGGTGCTTAATGAATGCTTTCCCTTCTCTCCTCAAATCCAATTTAGAATTGTATTTTATTTTCCTTGTTAAATTTTATGTTACACAAAAGTATAGTCTACATTACATCTATGGCAGGGGGAGGAAGGTTACTAGCCTAGTATTCTATATTATATGTGTGTAAAAAAACTTTCAGAAGACTTCCTGGAGCACATAGTTTATCAAGACCCAAAGAAATCTTATTTATTGGAAAAGAGAGATTGTGGACTATATGCCTCTGCATCCATGCCTTCTTTCTTCCCATCACCATCCTAGACTCCTGGAAAGCTTTACAAAGATTCAGAAATAGACTAGTCAAACTCATATGCATGTGGGATACCAGGTGGGTATGAAATAATATTTTTCTACTTTGGCCTTTCCCAATGTGAGTTTGGTGGTACAATGAATAGAGTCCCCAGATTTGAAGTCAGGAAGATTTGGATTAAAATGTGGCCTCAGACTTATGAGAAAGAAAGCTATCCACATCCAGAGAAAGAACTGTGGAGGTAGAATTATAGAAGAAAAACAACTGCTTCATCACATGGGTCTATGGGGATATGATTGGGGATGTAGACTCTAAATGATCACCTTAATGCAACTATCAATAATATGGAAATAGGTCTTGATCAATGACACATGTAAAACCCAGTGGAATTATGCATTGGCTACTGGAGGGGGATGGGAGGAAGGGAGAGAAAGAACATGAATCATGTTACTATGGAAAATTTTTCTTAATTAGTCAATTAAATAAAATTTAAATAAATAAATGGAAATGGATGGAATTTTTATTGTGACTGAAGTATAGGAATAAAAGAGGAGAGCCATTAAGTCACATCCTGTGTTCATTTTGATTATGTCCTCTCACAATATTATGCTAATAACCTAGAACTTTATCACTTCTAAAGATGTTAACTGGACAGAGAAAGAAACTCAAAAACTTTCGTGAATCTTCTTGAAACTTTTAGGGGTCATTTGAGGGCTCAGCTCAATATCTACTTCATACTCAAGTTACCTTTTCTATAGGGATTTTATCTCCAGATAGTAAGGGATAAAATTGTGCCTGAAGGTTTCCAAACAATCTACCTAATGTTTAGACATAAATCTTGTGAAAGAGATACTCAATCCAGGCAGAGGTAGAAGATTCTCTCCAAGTCAAAATAAACAACTCTGCAGATTGCAATTCCTTCATGAGCAACAGGCAGCATGAATCAACACCCAGCAGTTAACAGCCACTTAAATCATTTGAAAGGCTCCCAGGTGGACTGAACTATCCTTGAAGTTAACAGATCATGGAATATCTCAACAGCCAAAAGTCTGTGCTCACAGATTGCCCTGAGTCCAGGAATCCATAATCACCTCCACTGTCCACCACATTCCTTTGGGGATTACGAAGGAGATCACCATACATCAAGAAGGCAAATCAATTCCTCTGAAACATGAATCAAGAGATTTAAGGCGCCAATGAAATATGACCATGATTATTTATCATCTCGCTTCCTTTTTCTCTTTATACTTACACTTGTACAGTGGCTGTTATTTCAATTTAATTTAATTCTGTGACAGGTTGCTCAAATAACTAACACTATCCAGTTCTGTCACTGGGACTAAAGGAAATTTACCAAAGAATTAGAGGAATCAGTCCATGCTGAAAACAAACAGGTGCTTTTATTTGGCACATTTAAGAGGAATCCCTAAAGTTAAGCCCATGATGGTTTAACTTGAGAACCCCATTGGAGCAGGAAGGGAAAAAACTGAGCATCTGCACTAGGAAGGGCATAGGAAAGAAATACAACCAAAAAGCTTCAAGCATGGCGGTCTTCAGATCACAGCAAGAAGTGTCCATTATGGCCTAACAAGAGACTGCACTTATGACTGGACATATGGTTATGCCATGCTTCATGGACACAACTCCATCCTTTAAGAGATACTTAGCTTATCAGGATAGTTAAGTGAGCTCAGGGGTTATGACTGGTCTGGGATCAAAGTCTTCTAGGGAAAGGAAAGGCTCTGCTTCCCAAAAACCAGATGGATTTTCACCCAAAGGTCACAGTTGGGAACAACAATCATCTAAGTAGAGTTCCCTTCCTAAAGCAGAAGATTCCAGATGGAGTGAGGAAGGGGGGAAATGAGAATATTTAGTGTCCAGAGAAGAGTAGAGCAGAAAATTAGAAATACAAGACAAACTAAATAAGCTAAGGAATAAACTGACTATTGATTAGGTCCAGGTGACTGACTCTGAGTTCTTAAAGGCTATAACAACAAAGCACAAGTTAGAAAAGCTTCAAGTGTGGGACTGACCCAAGAATGTTGTCTCCTGATGGGACCATTGCCAGAATGGCATCCACTTACTGTTGATTTTATCATTTTTATTATTTTTTTAATGTTTTTATTCTAATAACAAGTTTCCACATAAGTTTTCCAAAGTCATATGATCCATATTGTCTTCCTCCCTTCTTACCTCCCCACTCCTAGAGCTGACAAGCAATACAATCTGGGTTACACATGTATCATTACTGGTGATTTTATAAAAAAAAAATTTGGCTGCAACAATTATGAAAATACCTAAAACATCTACTAATCTGAAGCTAATTTGTAATCTGGTTTACTGCAAGCAAGGCTCACATTAATAACATTTTGACTAAATGAAGTTATACAGATGGGATTTGCAATGTTTTCATAAGGCCAGGAAAACTCAAATATTCTGTATTTTATATGAATATGTGATAAGTTCACAGTTTATATTCTTTTCTAAAATGGAGATAATAATACTTTTAGAGATAGGTAACATGATATAGAGAAGCAGGTAGGTGACACAGTGGATAGAGCACCAGACCTAGATTCAAGAAAGCCTAAATTCAAATCTGGCCTGAGACACTTATTAGTTGTGTGACTCTGGACAAATCACTTAACCTTGTTTGCCTTAGTTTCCTCAACTCTAAAATGAGCTAGTATAGGAAGTGGCAAACCATTCCAGCATCTTTGCCAAGAATATCCCAAACAGGGTCACAAAGAATCAGACATGACTGAAATAACTGAACAGCAAAGCATGGTAGATAGTAGTTAGAGCACTAACCTAAGAGTTAGGAAGACCTGGGTTTAGTTCCTACCTCTCACACCTATTGACTTCATGACCCCCAATAAATCAAGCCTCTTAAACCCTCAAAACAGTGCCCTGAGCACCTCAAACTAGGTTTCAGATGAGTTTGTCGAATTATAGACTTATTCCTAGAAGCAACCTTGGGGGCCATAAGTCCCACTCCCTCATTTTACAGATGAGAAAGCTGATGTCTAGAAAGGTTAATTGATTTGCCTAAGGTCAAACAGCTCAGTCCGAAGTGGAATAGGGCTTCCTCTAAGTGCCCCATCCATAACTCCATCCAGTCTGTCCATTTATTGTCATTCAGTCTGTTTCAGTTGTTCCCAATTCTTCGTGACCAGAAATATCAACACCTTTAAGACTTTCATCACTTGTGATTCTGCTGTTTTCCTTGGAATTAGAATCAAAAGGCATCATTTGGCACATAATCCATGTAAAATGAAAACTAATCCATCAATGTGACAGCATAAATGAAACTGAGACGCTCCTATCTTTGCCACTGCTAAGGGACCTCAAGGACCTCATGGTTGGAATAAAGGCACACTATTTAGCACTCTACTTTTTCAATTAATATGGAAAGGTTGAATCAATATCATCTCAAAAGTATTGCTTACTTAAGCAAAAATTGTTCGAGTTAATTAAAACTCCAAGTATTTCATGAATGAGATCTTTCTTCCATCATTCTCTCCTAGTTCTAATTCATCATTCGTAGCTAACTAGCCAGAGTAATTTTCCTTATTTATTTATCGAGTCATGCCACTCTTCTACTCAAAATTATTCTGTTGCCTATTGAGTAATGTTCAAATTCTATTTCTTGGCATTGAAGACCCTCTATATCTGATACTACTCTACCACTCCCACATTATTTTATAATTCATTTATCCCATATTAAAATATCCACTCAAACTACTCTATTCCTGAACATACCCTTCAGTTTCTGGTTCCTAATAACTGATATATACTCCTTTTATCTCTTTACCTGTTTAATTCCCACCTATTCTTAAAAGATCAATTCAAGTCAATGCTTATTACTTATCTGCCTATTTGATTATTACATGAGGGCAACAACTAAGTGTGTCAAACTTCTTCTAGAACCAGAAAAGTATCTTAAGCAGCCATCTAGCAGAGCTCTGGACCTGGATTCAGAAAAATCTGAGTTCAAATTCAGCCTTAAATACTTACTGTGTGACCTTGGGAGAGTCACTTAATCTGCTTGTCTCAATTTCCTCTACTGTAAAATGGGATTTAATAATAGGAGCTAACTTCCAAAACTGCTACAAGAATCAAAAGAAATATTTGTAAAGTACTTAGCACAGTGCCTGGCACATAGTAGGAGCAACAGAAATGCTAACTATTATTAGTATAGTGTTGGCTGTTATTATTATTATTATTGTTATTACTTAGGGCACTGTTAGCCATTCATAAATAGAACATGATGACTGAGTTTAATTAGAATATATGGACAAATATATGTCCAAATGCAATTTAATTGCAAAAAGGATTTTTTGAGCAATCTAATTCACACAATCACAAAATCACAGAATTCAAATGCCCCTTACATGCATCTAGACAACAATTCTCTCTATGATATCCTAACAATCTCTACTTTCAGCAAGAAATAAATCTACCACCTCTCAAAGTAATACATATCACTTTTAAACAGGGAGATATCTGAACCCAAGTCTCCTGAATCAAAGCCGAGTCATAATTGCCAATTCTGACTTCCTAAATAAGTCTTCCCTAATTCATAAAATGCCCAATGAAATCAGTTTTTTAAAGAAAAAGTCACTGGAAAAGGAGGAAACCTTGGATGAGAACCTTGAACTTCAGGAGAAAAGACTTTATGCCAGGACACTTCCTTGGACACTGTCCTTTAGGAGAACAAAACAGAAAACACTGGCATGCAAACCCCTTTCAGGATACCTTGAAGACCCTGCTTAGGAACCATGCCTGGCACTGGGTTGGGCCAGGCAGTCATGGAAAAAAAGTTATCGATATCTTTCTATGTTAGCTAATCATTTTTTCTACCTAGAAACTAAATTTAATTGTTTCTACTCCCTTGAAACAGTTCAGATTCTGCCAGCACTCCCTAAATTTCAGCATCTTATAGTTCCTAGAAGAAAAGTTCTAGCTGTGCCTACCCAATTCTTTACTCCATCTTCTTCTATTCCACCATGAATTTCAAAAATCACTCAGAGAAGAAAAGGAACTTCACTTACCAAATTATATGGTAAAAATTCACAAAGATATTTAATCTAATAGGAATGGCAAAGACCTATAGACAAATCTGACATTCAATTTTTAATTAGTACTAATCTGTTTCTTCAGTGGCATTTTTGGTGCTATTGCTAACATTTCATTCTATAAAGATGACAATATTTTAAAAGTTACTTCTTTTTTGTTGTTGTTTTATATTTGAACCTCAGTGATAGTTCACTTTGACATAGGATTTTGACTTTGATCAGGAAACTACAGAAGTTTTTTTGTATTCCATTACCTGTAAACCTACCATCCCAGTCTTGAAAAGGAAAATGGTCAGCGAAGAGGCAAAAGATCCAGGCTATCCTTTACTTTTGCTAGGCTTTCTTAAGGGAGAATTTTGTTTTATTTTTAATCTCTGTTTCACTAGGGTCCCTTTGAAGCAATCATGTCTACATATGGGGAAGGGCTGATTGGAAGATATTCCTTGAATACAATTTTGAAAATCACCGTCAGCTTCAAGAAAAGGAAAAAATAGACATGTTGATTTCCACTAAATAGGATTAGGCAAAGGCTTTCATCCCAGTAGAGACCCAGCTAGTTATTTGCATTCATACAAGTATTCTCTGCTAGCCTTTAGAGGGAAAAAAAATACTCTCTGATTCACTTCCTTCTCTATACCTGTTGGTTGTCAAGTGAAATTCCTCAATTATGATCAAAATTGACAGAGAAAACACCAGGTAGAAACTTTACAAACTCAAACACAGAAATAAATCCACCTAATCAATTATAAACCTTCACGGATGTCTATGAGATCCCCTTTAGAACTTACATTCTTTTTCCCCTTGAACAAATAGCTCAGTTCAGCAATTAACTTGCTTTAGACATTTTGTCCCAAATGGCAATCATTAGTCTGTGACACTAAGTCCTTTTGGTCATTTGATAAAACTAGAGATAGCTTTTGGTTTAATTTAAACATAGGTTGTGTGTGTGTGTGTGTGTGTGTGTGTGTGTGTGTGTGTGTGTGTGTGTGTGTGGTGAAATTTAGTTAAAGAATTTAAACATTGGTGTAATTGCGTGCCTACATTTGTATCCTAATCCAGCACCTGGTGATATCATGGATCCCTAGGATCTCCAAGGCTTTGCCAGAAAGTACCAGATTTTAAGACTTGCAAACATCAGAAAAAATCTCTTTAAACTGAAAGAGAAAAGCTGTCCCAAGTAACCAATGTGTATGCAAAGGAAACTCTTTAACAAATACATAAGATGGAAGCTGAGGCGAGCAACAAAAGATGAATATGAAAGAATAGCATGGTCCTTTAGAATAATACCAAGAATGCTAAAGCTGAGTTGAGATTGATGAGAAAAACAACAACAAAAAATATTACTTTTTCATTTATTTTGTTTCGAGTTTTTAGCTATACTTGGGAAAGACAAACAAAGAAGAAATAGGACCACTGCTTGAGATAATGAATGATGGAGAAGTACAGCTGCTCAATTCACATTTTATTTTTTTCTTCAAAGGAAAATTCTTTTTGGACCAAGAGTGCAGAATAAAACGGTTTATTAAGGAAAGGGTAACCAAGTAAGGGCACATGTATTTGTATTTATATGTAAGTTTAGAAGGGGATAGGAGGAGGTCTGGAGAGAGTTGGTTCATTGCCTTTGATTTCATTTGTGAAGGGAATTCCTAATGTGGAAATATTTTCTCTGTACAGACTGGCCACTCCTGTTACTTACAGACTTAGAAAGTTGCCTGTGATATAAAGGTGAGTGATTTGCCCATTGGTCACATGTCAGAGAGAACTTCAATGTAGATGTCCATGACATAACATGGGAATAACATGGGAATGGAGAAAGGCAAATGTCCTAATTTCCAAAAATGGAGTCCACAAGCTATAAACCCACTGAGTTTGTCCTCCATCCCCAGAAAAATTCTGATGAAATTCTGCCATTTCAGTAATATCTGACTCTTTATGATCCCATTTAGGGTTTTCTTGGCAAAGATACTAGAATGATTTGCCATTTCCTTCTCCACTTCATCTTACAGATGAGGAAACTGAGGTAAATGGGGTTAAATGACTTGCCATGGGGTGCACAGCTAGTAAGTGTCTAAGGCCAGATTTGAACTCGGGTCTTCCTGAATCTGGGCCTGAATCTATTAGGCTACCTATCTGTTGGAGAAAAATTCTAGGAAATAAAGGATTTTAGTGAATATTTAGGAAAGGAAGTCATGATTATAAATTGCTTTGTGACTGAAAAAGAACAAGTAATGCCACACAAACCCTATTTCCTTTTTTCATAAAGTTATGAAACTGAGAAATCGGGAAAATGCTGTAGACAAATTTATTTATAATAACCCCTAAGTCAAACCTGGAATTGTGAATTCATAATGACCATGTTCAAACCTAGGGACTTCTCACATAAATACTCTTTGCCTTGACCTAGGATTTTCCTTAAGAACATCAAAATTTAGCTCAAATGTCAGCCTTCGTGAAAGATAAAAAAGTCTCTTATTTATGTACTTGAGCTAACAATATATGGAATGTAGGACAGATTTCATTTAAACAAACAAACAAAAAAAAGCAGAGCACAAAGGGTTCACATCTGAACCCAGAGACCATTGAGACAACACTGTCTCTCTTATGGGTCTATACATCCCCATGGAATTTCTCAATCCTCCAAAGTTTGACTATTACTCGAGGCTTAAACAAACACACCCATAAACACTCATATACTCAGGGTTACTATAGAATTTACCCCTCTTTGTCCAATGAAGACCACCTCAAAATGATCTTTCCAGTCATTTTCAGACCTATTACTACCTTAGTTGAACAAATCATAAAGACTTAGGTCTTTATGTAGGTAGAATCACTCATTGTTACCAGAAAGTAAATTTTCCTTCTGGTGAGTTCTACCTTCCCAAGAATCTATAAGGACTCTAAATGAATGGTTCTCAAAGTATTATCTGGGTACCCTCCGGGAATTCTAAGAGACTTTTAAGAAGTCTATGAGGTCAAAACTATTTTCATAAATAATCCATTGTCATTTTAACTTATAATATGTCATTTTGACTTATAATATATTATATATGTATATATAATAGATATGATATAAGCAAAAAATCTCTGGGGTCCCCAATAATTTTTAAGAATGTAACATAATTATAAAATACTTTTTACATAAAGTCAGATTTAAACAACTGGAGAAATCTTAATTGTTCACAGGTAGGCAGAGCCAATATAAATAAAATGACCATCCTTCTTAAACTAATCTATTTATTCAATACCATCCCAATCAAATAACCAAAAATAATTTATTAAACTAGGAAAAAAGCACAACAAAATTCACTTAAAAACAAAAGGTCAATAATATCAAAAGAAATAATGAAAAAATATTAAGGAATGGTGAATAGAATAGAATAGAACTAGATTTCAAAATATGCTATCAAGTATTAATTATCAAAACTATCTGACAAACTGGCTAAGAACTAGAAAAATAGATGTGGAAAAATATAGACATACAATAAATAGTTTTAAAAGGTTTTGGTAACCTTGTGTTTGACAAAGATAAAATTCCAAGTTTTTGGAAAAAGAATTCACAATTTGGTAAAAATTACTGCAGAAACTGGAAAGCAGTTTGGCAGGAACTAGATATAGACCAATATCTTACACCATTTACCAAAATAAGATCAAAATAGATACATGACCTAGGTATAAAGAGAGATATTTTAAAATATGCATATGTACATAGTCTATCATTTATGGATAAGAGGAAAATTTATGAATAAGCAAGAGATTGAAAGCATTGTGAGAATAAATGGTTAATTTTTAAAACATTAAATTGAGAGGATTTTGTAGAAATAAAGCTAATATAGCCAAGATTAAAAGGAAAGCAATAAATTAGGGGAAAATGTTTATAGTTTCATGAAGAGAGACCTCATATCTAAAATACATAGAGAATCTTATCAAATATATGATTTTAAGCCATCCTCCAGTTGATAAATGATCAAAATGATATAAATAGTCAGTTTCTGGATGGAGAAATCAAAGCTAAATATAATTTCATGAAAATTTCTCTAAATCATTATTGATTAGTGAAATGCAAATCATGATAACTCTAAGATATCATCTCACCTGTCAGATTAGCTAAAATGAAAAAAGGGCAAAATGACAAATGTTGGAGGTTATATGAGAAAATAAAGACACTAATACAATGTTGGTAGAACTGTGAAGTGATCCAGCCACTCTGAAAAGCAATCTGGAATTATACCCAAAGAGTTATAAAACTGCATGTGATTTTTGACCCAGTAATACCATTATTGGTTGTATTTCCTAAAGTGATCAAGGAAAACAGAAAAGAAACTATATATTCTAAAGTATTGATAGGAACTCTTTTTGTGGATACAGACTGGAAACTGAAGGAATGTCCATCAATTGGGGAATGACAACAAGTTGTGGTATATGATTATAGTGGAATATTATTGTGCCATAAAAAATGACAAACAAGACAATCACAAAAAAACTGGAAAGACTTATATGAAGTAATGCAAAGTGAAGTGAGCAGAACCAGAAGGATGTTAAACACAGTAACAACAATGTATGATGGGGGCAGCTGGGTAGCTCAGTGGATTGAGAGTCAGACCTAGAGACGAGTGGTCCTAGGTTCAAATCCAGCCTCAGACACTTCCCAGCTGTGTGACCCTGGGCAAGTCACTTGACCCCCATTGCCCACCCTTACCACTCTTCCACCAAGGAGCCAATACACAGAAGTTAAGGGTTTAAAAAAATTAAAAATAAAAACAATTATGTATGATGATCAACTGTGAGTGAATTATCCATTATTAATAAGGCAAGGATCCTGGACAACTCCAAGTGACAAAACAAGGACAACCACTGTCATAAAAGAAACAGAATCTGAAGATGGATTGAAACAAACCATTTTTCATTTTATTTTCCTCATGAATTTTTTTGTAGTGTAAGCAATATGTGTATCTTGTTTCACAACATGTTAAACAGGAAAATATATGTTACGTGATGATATATATACAACCTATATGTATATGTGCATATTTGTCTTGGATAAGCTTACCTATTATAATTTATCGCATATTTATAACAAATCACAAGTATTATATTACTATCATTCTGCATATTATATTGTTAGATATTTTAAAATAAAAATAAATGGTAAAAAAAGATTTGTTCGTACTAGAATCATTCTACTTTTATCTTGTTTCTTTTTTAAAACAAATGCTTGAAAGGAGAAGTAAATAATTTCTCTCAAGGGGTAGTTGCAAAAAACAATAATAGTAATTTCTATGTATAAGTAGGATAGATTCCATGACACTAACAACATTTTTTAAATCATATAAAGGGTCCTGAGACCAAAAAGTGTGAGAACCATTCTTCTCTAGACCTAAAAAACCACTCCGTTAAGCCTACTATCATGGTTGTAGTACCTACCAAAGGGGAAGGAATTTGGAATTGGACTCCCTCTCCCCCTTTATTCCATAATCTACATACATTGTTTTATTGAAGGCCAAAGTCCAAACTGGATCATCCACATTGTGGCTCTATTCTTTAAGGTTCCTTGGCTTCTTAGCTCTGGCCCTAGCTCCACCTTGATCCTAGAACTCCTCCATTTGGTCTCATAATTCATCATTGTCTGGGAACTGCTCTTACATGTCCATTAGAGTTGATCTTCAAATCCCTCTACTTGTTCAGAACCTCTCATGTTGCTTCTCAGACTGCATCTGTTGGATATCTCTGTTCCTCTTAATGTGAGGCTATATGATTTCCAAGAAGGAATACAGGACCACAGAGTCATGGAGTCTTGCCTCCAGGTAAATGAAGACTATGTGTATATCTGAATTTATTTTACCCCATGCCTCTCTGGATCTTTCCAAGTCTTTACCTCCTCATTATAAAGATTTAGTCCAAGGATTTAGTCAAAGTGCTTTGAAACTGGCCACGTATCAAGCAATCATTATTAATATGAAATGGAAGGGACTAGAGAACCAGTTAAAAGCTAGTTCATATTCCATTAAAGATTCATCTTTTAACCTTGTTAACCATGTTTAAAAAGAGGTATATTAACCAGGTTCCTTTAGTGCATAATCTTTTGGATATATATAATATGAGACACACACCCATCTTCTATCCTCCTCCACTTTCTCTTGTCTTCCTCCATTAGAATGTAAACTCCTTGAGGGAGCACAGTGTGTTGCCTCACTTAAATGCACAGAACTTAAAAAAAAAACCAAGTCCATTATTCAACGAGGTTTAGAGATGATATATTGATAAAAACTGATTCTTTTTCTATAAAGACATGCCTGATTTATTTAAATGTATTTATTTTGAGTTCCAAAAAGGTCCATTGACATGACTGCCACTAGATGTTTTTATTTGCATTTTTCTCTAAAATTTAAGGAGCCTGATTCATGCTAATATACCTTCTTTAAAAGATTTTATACTCAACTTTTTTATTTTAGAGTTAGAAATAAAATGAACCTAGAAAATAAAAAAGGGGTAGGATATCATGTAATCTGATCTAGTTCCAAAATAAAACACCATCTAAGCTTTGGTCCTTGAAGAAAACCCTTTGAACAACAATGGATGCACTTCAAAACCTGCTTTATTTTGGATTTTTCATATCTTACAATAATTTATATATAATTTCATATCTTATAATAATTCTTCAAATATACCCTGTCTATTCAAATATACTCCAAATATACCATTAAAACATATGTATAAAAATCAAGGGGAGCATACAGCCCAATTTAACACTAGCATCAGGAATGGGTGAAATGGCTTCTGTCCCCATTCCAGAATCATCCTCCAAAATTGTAATTGGCAATGGTCAGAAGACAAGCCAATTAAAAGTTTCCACGAGCAGCTAGGAGCCAAAGCACTGCGGTCTTGGCCAGAGGACAGCCCAGTGGAATGTCCACTCTCATCCATCATGAGCAGAGGTCACTTTGTTTTACATGACATTTGTATACTTCATCAAGGGAAGTGCTGCTAATCAACATATGATCACTCACATTTCAACATTTAATGCCTCTAAAGGGTAAGTCCCTGGTAGCAATTCCAAATGAACTCAGGATGGGAAAAGAGGAGCCAGAAGTCCCAAGGCTTGCCCCACCAGTGACCTTTCTCTAGAGGTAGAGTTACTTCCTTTTGTAGATGTTGGAGGCATTTCATTTTCTATGCAACTTCCATCCAAACCAGCCCCCAAGTACAGGCAGAGAAGAAATTTTGGATTATAAAGAATCACACAAGGGAGCAATGTAGGATGTGTGCAATTCTAGGTCTGGCTCACTCACACATTCAACAGAATTTTATTTTTCTCTCCTCCTGTAGAATGGATGTATGTACCCTAAAAGTCAAATGGAGGCACAGAATGTGGTCCAGGAAGCATCAATAGCATCCTATTGTCTCTAGGATAAAATACAAACTCCTCTGTTTTCCATTGGTGCATAGTATAGAGTCAGGCACATAATAATGACTGATTGATTGATTGATTGAATGATTGAATGATTTAAAGTCCTACATAATTTGTCTGCAACTTTCTTTCCAAACTGACTTTCTGACTTTATTCATGTTAGTCTCCCTCTTGAACCAACCAAATTTGCCTAATTGTAGTTTCCTTTTCATGATACACCTCCTGCCCCCAATCCTTTGCTAAATATCCAATTCCCAAAGCACTTTCTGTCCTCTTGGAGACCAAACCACCATTCTTACATGTACCATCTCCCATCCTCATGCCTTTGCACAGGCTATCCCTGATGCATGGAATATACTCCCTCCTAGACTCCACTGCTTTCAAAGACCATTTCCTAAATGATATCTTTGCTGCCATATCACCTGTAGTATCAATGGAATGACCTCAAATTTAAATAGAAAAAGTTCAGCCAAATTACTTTATGCTTTTCTTGCATGTATTCTATATATGCTTATATGGGAATGATTTTTCTATCCATAGAGAACAGAAGTTCTTGATAACTTCTTCATTATCCTTTCATCCTTAAAGCCCAGTGCCTGTAACATTGTAATAAATGTTTTTCAAATTGCATTGAATTCCATGGATTCCCACCATCAAAGCATCCCGACCTGCTTCTAGAAGTTATTTATAATTATATTATATATATATACATATGTATATATGTATGTGTATACATATATATGTAGGGGGAGCACTATAATATAATATATTATGTATATATTATATATACTAATCTGAATGAGACATAGCCTGGTATAGTTAATAGAAAACTGACCTAGTGTTCAGGAAAACTTACTTTTAAATCCTGCTTTCGACTTCAACTGGACAAGTTATTTAAGCTCTCAATGCCCTAGGTAACTCTAAAATTTAAAGAGAAGCTGACAATTTGCATTGGTGGAGGGAGTTTCCATACCAAGATTTCTAAACATTGTAAAGATGGGATTGACTCTCTCTTTGCCTATTTTTGAATTAATCAACCAAAGCTTGAACACCCCTACTTAACACTAAGTAGGGGAGGTCCACAAGCCACTTACTAAAGTGGGTGACAACTCCAGAGATGACTGATCATTCCCTGGGCAGTGCTAAGCAAATTTAAAGACTGCAATTGGTCCCTGTAAAATGGAGGAAGGGTCAGGAAGGGATGAAAAAAAGGATTATAAAAGATGATAAACTTTTTGTGCAAGAGATCTTCATCCTGAATTTTTGGGTTGAAGGAGTTTGGACTGGGACTGTGGCTCCTGGACTGCCTCTGGTAAGACTGCTCCTGGATCTCCCTTTGGATCTTCTCCTGGTGAGTAAAAAATTGACCCTCCTTTCCTGGCTTCTGGAGAGATTAGTTCCAGAGAGGCCTCCCCTTCTTGGAGGAGGCCCCATAGGTTGAACCCTTGCTTAATTCACCACCAAGTTCTCCTGCTGAGGGAATAATGAGCCCTGTGTGGGTTGAACTGGGGACCGGAGCAACATTTAGGATAGTAATCTAGACTTCTTACTCTACTCTCTTTCACATTTCTCTACTTTCACTCTCTCCATCTTTTTTGTAAATAAAAGCTGCTAAAAATCATTTTAACTTGGGCTGTGTTAATTTTAAAATCAGCGACTCCAATATTATCTTAGAATTCTCATATATTTAGTCCATCTCATAAAATTTAATTCCTTACAACATTGATGAAATAGAAAATCTCCCCCTCTCAACAAATATAAATAACAACAATAATGATTTACATTTTGAATGTTTCCAAAAGCTTTTGATATATATTATCTCCTTTTATTGTCTCAACAGCACAATGATAATATCAAGTATTACTATTCCCATTTTACAAATGAGGAGATTTAGGGAGATTAAGTAACTTACTTGAGGCCACATTGGCTGACATATTCTGGACTTCAATACCTGAAAATTTTTTTAAATACCATGAAGGTGGTGGTAGTGCTATGGATAGAGTCAGGAAGTCCTGAATTCAAATCTGACCTATGGGAGATGCTAGATAGCTATGGGATTATGGGCACCCTCAAGTCTCACTTTTTCCATCTGTAAAATGAACATGATAATCTCCCAGGGTTGTGAGAATCAGATGATACAATATGTGTAAAGTTTTTAGTAAAGTGTTGGGCACACAGTGATATAAATTGTTACCTGTTATTATCACTAATAATAATGATGATGATAATTTTTAAATTGACTCTCCATATCTCATCCAGAAAAACACAGCAGCCACTCCTAAGCCAAATTCCAATACAACTTGCTATAAATGATTTAACCTACACTATATTTCTGAGCTAGACTAATTGACCCCTCCTTAAGGAGTTTATTGGCCCTTCCACTTCCAGAGGCTCACCATATTAGGATAGACACTCAATCAGCTTTAATCCAAACTCTACTCAGAGCTCCCAAATTCAAGAAATGCCCAAGTTGAGTTTCCCCCTATAGCAAGGTCCATAGCTATCCATCACTATACTCAGTTTGAGAGGGTTAATTCTAAGAGCTAATCCTTCAAGATTCAGAACCAGATGATGTACTTTTTATAAAGTCTTGCACCAACATGGTGGAGAAGTTACAGCTGGCAAAATGAAGACAGGAGAACAGTAAAAAGTGAAGACTTGAGCACAGCTCTAGAATGATGTTTATGTCACAAAATGAGGCCACAATAAAGAGATATAAAATAGATACCTTCAGTCTTAACTTCTTTTTGAATAAATAGGATGCCTTTCAGGTTGAATACTACCTTAATGCTAAGTGGAACACGCTGATTAGGAATGATCCAGGCAAGCAGAAGAAGATGATAGCAAGATGGACTGAAAGGAACTCTGATTCTTAAGTCAGGAGCCTCTAAGTTTCAATTCCAGTCCTTACTAGTTGTTGTGACCATAGGCAAGTCATGTAAAATCACTGAGCCTCGGCTTCTTAATCTGTCTAAAAGTATTAATACTTCTACTACATATTCCTCAGAGGTTTTGTGAGGGCGGGGTTTGGTAGTAAAATGTAAACTCCTTGAAGGCAGGGATTGTGGGGTGTTGTTGATTTTTTTGTCTTCTATGTATCCTTGTCATCTAATATGTTGTTCTGTGGCTAAGTGCTTAAACAATATTTTTGAATTTGGTTATTCATCATTTTTGTTTCCTCATACACCATTCCTCCAACCATAAAAAGTGTTAGATTTGGATCTCCTCCTTTGCTAGGCAACATCAGAAATAAGGTTATCTCACTAGCTAATAAGGTATTCCCTCATTCTTTGCCCTGCTATTTATCAGTAATCAAAGGATATATTAAGAATGAATTCAGATTCCTCAAGTCAATTACTTAATATTCTTCCATTTTGTATCAGGTTAAACTATTTCCACAGGCTGTCATAATCCAAAGATTATGAATGACTTCACCTGCAAGACTGAATTTTTTTGGGAGGGAGGCTGGGCTTGACTTTTTTTTTTTTTTTTGCACTTTGAAAAATTTTATTTAATTAGTTGATTTAGAATATTTTCCCATGGTTACATGATTCATGTTCTTTCCTCCCTCAACCCCCCCATAGCCAATGAGTAATTCCACTGAGTTTTACATATGTCATTGATCAAGACCTATTTCCATATTATCAATATTTGCATTAGGGTGATCATTTAGAACAGGAGTTGGCAACCTTTTTGGCTGTGAGAGCCATAAATGCCACATTTTTTTAGATGTAATTTCGTGAGAGTCGTACAGTGCTCACAGTACGCACTCCTGTAACAGCGCCTGAAAAAAATGGACTTTATGGCTCCTGCAGAAAGAGCCATACGTTGCTGACCCCTGATTTAGAGCCTACATCCATCAATCCATGTGATCAAGCAGTTGTTTTTCTTCTGCGTTTCTACTCCCACAGTTCTTCCTCTGAGTGTGTATAGCATTCTTTCTCATAAGTCCCTCAGAATAGTCCTGGATTTTTGCATTGCTGCTAGTAGAGAAGTCCATTACATTCGATTGTGCCCCAGTGTATCCTTCTCTGTGTCTAATGTTTTCCTGGTTTTGCTCCTTTCACTCTGCATCAATTCCTGGAGGTCTCTCCAGTTCACATGAAATTCCACCAGTTCATTATTCCTTTTAGCACAATAGTATTCCATCACCAACAGATACCACAGTTTGTTCAGTTATTCCCCAATCAAAGGGTATCCCCTCATTTTCCAATTTTTTTGCCACCACAAAGAGCACAGCTCTTTGTACAAATCTTTTTCCTTATTATCTCTTTGGGGTACAAACCCAGCAGTGATATAGCTGGATCAAAGGGCAGGCAGTCTTTTAAAGCCCTTTGGGCATAGTTCCAAATTACCCTCCAGAATGGTTGGATGAATTCACAACTCCACCAGCAATACATTAATAAAACAAATTTTAATAGATCATTTTGTGGTCCCCACAATTCTACAAAAAATTGAAATGCATGGGATCTATATATGGATTTAAAAGGGGGGAGTAACTGAGTGTCCTTCATAAAAGCTTAAAATATCTATCAATGTTCAAAGAGCATAAAGATGATTAGTCATATTACTAGACTTAAGTGAGGTCCTGTATAAAAGCATGAGCATAATTACTGTTTGGGTTAGAAGGGTTTTTGGGGAGAGTGATATTATTTTACAATAAAATCTTCCATACATGAGCAGTAGCTCACTGTTCTATTCCACTAGATCAGATTCATAACATACGCTTACTTCATTCTAGCGATAATAAGAAAACCTCCAGAGATTTAGAACTGGGATTTCATTTGGATAGTAATCTAAAACATTGAATGTTTTTCTGAAGCTTATCTGAATCATCCAAACCTCTGGAGTCCACTAAATTGGCCCAGAAATCTTAGAAGGAGAGGTGCTCTCATAATATTTTTCCGCTTAATTTTTTTGTTCTGATTTTAGCCAAAAATAACGTAAAAGAGATCTTTCAACACATGACGGTCCAGCTTGAGACAAAAAACATGAGTGAGGGAAAAGAAAGGAAAAATCCTTGAGAAGTCAAGGAAGGTTCACATTGGTTTTCTCTCTGTACTAAGAACCCAATAAAAGTAATCATGTTGTACATGTGTCTTTTACTTTAATGGATTGTGGTGTGACTGTGGTTGTGGTACAGTTTCCATTTGGCAATGAGTCTAGTCTATGACAACTCTCCCTGCCTCTGACTAATTCATCTCAACTAAAAGGAATGAGAAATCATGAAGAGCAAGCATTCTAAAGAGGTCGATTTATGTAATGAGGTACACCAGCAGAAGGACCTTGAGCAGCTCATTAAACTGATCTGAACCCTACTTTCCTTATCTGTAAAAGGAGAGCATTAAACAAGATGGCCTCTGCAGTCCTTTCTAAGCCTAGAACTATCAACTGAATGGTGTCATATAACAATTAAAATGTGACTAAACTAGAAACTAGAAAAGGAAGAAAAAATTAACGAGGAAAATATCCTTATGGTTAAGCAAAAGAAACAAAAAAGCAGGCAAAAAATAAAAGACACAAAGGATACTGCACAAACAAACAAAAACATGTGCCCTCAGATGCTTACATTATTTTAGAGAAGTCCTTAAACCTTTTTTCCCTTTTTTTTCATGGACTCCCTCGTTTGTCTGTTGAAGCCTATGGATCCCTTCTCAAAAAGTTTTTAAATTTGTAAAATAAAACATATTTGTAAAATAAAATTTGTAAAAAAAATAAAAATAGCATTCAAAGGAAATCAAAGATTTGAAAGCTACCCATAGACCTCTTGGGAGGCCATAGACCCCAGGTTAAGAATTTCTGCCCTAAGGTGATAGAAACAAGAGGTGGCAGCATGAAGCCACTTCAGCAGAGGCTGGCACAGAGTGTTCTTGAAAATTCCATTGTCAAAATTGCTACTCTAAGAGGACTCTTGTTTCTTATTATAACCTTTCAAATCTATCCAGCATTATCTACAAGGGAAGCTCATGCTATTTATCCAGGCTCAGTGGCTGGCAAGAAAGTACCAGCTGTTTTCTCTAGGAAAATCAGATCATAGGACTTTAAAGATCTAGAAGGAATCATAGAAATTATCTAATTCAACCCCTTCATTTTACAGATGAGGAGACTGAGTTCTGTAAACGTCATATGGTATAACACATCTTTTTCTGATTATATATCTTATGTATGATGTCTTATATCATTTCTTGTGCATGAATCACCATTAACAGGCTTCAGCCTAGCTGAACCCACCATATGTCTCTACATTTCTATTTGGATCCTCTACAGTCCTGATCTTTAGGGTTTGGGGGAGTCAAATATTCATGGCTATAAAGCATCACTAAAAAATGGTAGCAGAAAAAGAAGTATTTTTGTTTTAGTTTATAACTTGAAAGGATTGAATGAATGCTACCATTTCTCAGATGCAGTCCAACTACACCTCTTCCTTCTATTCAATTCTGGACATAGCTCATTGATGGGTCAACCTAATAGGCTACCCATCCAACTGAATATCATAGATTGTAAACATCTTTTGGTTTTTTCCTGTGTTCTTTGTTAGGCTGAACTCTTTTAAGGGGTTATTAATCTCAGGAGACTCTCTAATATTCCTAGATTTAAATGTAATCAATATAGTGTCTTCTGCTAAGCAAAGCATCCTGAGGACTTCAAGGGACTACTGGGAAAGACTCAGAGCCAGAGGAGCCAGTTTCAAGTCTTGACTCTGCTATTAACTACCTTTGTGAACTTGAGCAAGTCCCATGGCTTTTCTAAACCACAATTTCCTCATGGTTATAATTAGGATTACATGTACTCTGAATTTCCCTCCAGCTCTAAATTTATGATCCTGTGATTATTATCTATAGGAAATCTTCATTTAAACTCTCCCTCCATGTGTGACAAATCCCTTAGGTGAGTACACCTCCTGGTGTCTGATCTCTTGCTTGAAAATAGTAATCAGAGGATGGTTAGATAAATTCTTTTGTATATCCTTAATCAAGGAATCATGTATAACCTTAATCCCATGTGTAGAGGTATTTGTATTTATATATTATATTTAAGGCTGTATCTCAGTCGCTTGAAATAAATTCTTTTGGTAATCAGCAAAAAAATAAAGATAATGGATTCTTCTATTTTCAGTATCTTTTTGTCAATTGCATAGTTACAAAAATGTGGTCTGTTATAAAATACCACTTGTGAAAGCCTGCTTGTTAATCTTATGATTTCATCAGGAAGAATTGTCACTTGTATGTGGGTAAGCATCATTAAAAAGTTTGCAGATGAAAATACATATAGAGAAAGTAGTATATATTCTCCTTGACATCAATTATTGTTGTCATTATCAAGCAACTTTTTTCAGCAATACCATAACACGTGATTTTTCTAATCATTGCCAATCACTCCTTCCTCAATTGTCTAAAAACCATGTCTTCTCCAACATAGATTCCCTCAGTACATTGTTGGTCTAGTCCAACGTTTTTACCAATCTTCTTATTTCCTTTCAATTTTATTATTATTATTTCTGTTTTTCTGTTATTGATTCTATTTTATTATTTCACCTGTTTTTTCTCCTATAGCACAAAGGAACAAAGATAGCAGAGTCCAAACAGCAGTTCAACTGTTCTTGATAAAGAAAAGAGTTTGTATAGAAACACTGACATATCTTTTTCATTTTTAATCTCTTTGTTCTTTTTCTTCTAATTTCTTCTTGAAATACACTTGGAATTATCTGATTTAATTGGCTCTCATGCCAAATTTTCTCCAAATTCATTTTTCACTCACCTGGCTTCTCTCAGTTTTAGAAGACATTGCTGTCTATAATCTTGTGTAATTAGAATTTGCTCCCCAGAACTTTAAATCCCAGCTTCCCACATTCTTTCTCATGTTATATACTAACATAGGGAGATATAAGTTGTGTGTAGCTCTGCCTTCACGCTCTTTTCCTAGGGATGTGATTTTTGAGGAGGTGGGCTGAGTGCCAGGCAGGAGAATTTTACTCATATGTTATTTTCATAGGCTTTCATACTTTTGTTCTTTTATTTCTTCAAGTGATTAATAACAAACCTTATAAAATATAATACTTGGAGTTATTGGATATTAATTTTAATCTTACAATCTTCTGCTATTTTTCTCCATGAGCTCTATCACTGATAACAAGCTGATACAATGCATATAGTGCTGGACTCAAAATTAGGAAAACCTGCATTCAAAAATAGCCTTAGATATTTCCTTGCTGTGTGACCCTGGGCTTGTCACTTAACCTCTTTCTACATCAGTTTCCTCATCTGTAAAATGGAGATAATCATGTCTACCAGGAATATTATGAGGGTGAGACAATATTTGTAAAGCGCTTTTCAAGCCTTAAAGTGCGACGTAAATGTTTGCTGTAATTTTTAGTTTTGCAACTCTCTTAGATTGTGTCTAGATAAAGATGATTGTTTCTCTTTTCCCTGCCCCGATCAGACCACATCTCTACCAAAATGCTCAGTTCTCGACATCATGTTTTAGAAAGGGCCCTGATGAGCTCAAATCTGTCCAGAGCAGAGCCATCTCTTGTGAGGAGACCCAAAATTATGCCACAGTTGAAAGAACTGGTGATGTTTGGTCTGTGAATGGAAAGACTTGGGAGTGGAGGAAACAGTGGATCATAGCTGTCTTCAAACGTTTCAAGGGCTGCCATGTGTAAAAGGGAATACATTTGTTTTGCTTGGCCCCAGAGGGAAGAACTAGGACCAATGGACAGAAGTTAGTAAGAGGCAAATTTCAACTCAATTTAAGGAAATACTCCCTTATCAATTAAAGCTGTCCAAATACTTGTACTGAACTTCCTGGGGTGGGGAGAGGATGCAGTGAGCTTCCCTGTGCTGGAAATCTTCAAGGGAGGAGGTTATTTGACTGCTGTGGGAACCTTATAGAGGAAGCTTCTGAATAGATATGGGTTAGAATAGGTGACCTCTGAAGTTCCTTTCTGTGATTCATTAATCCTGACTTTATTTTCCTCACCTATTGAACAAGGAGGTCAGATCATGATCCCTCCCAGTTTATGCATTCTATATTTCAGTCATAGAATTGCAGATTTAGAGCTATAAAGGATGCTAGAAGCCATCAAGTCCAATCCCCTAATTTGGCCAAAGACATTCAAAGAAACAAAGCGATTTCTCCAGGGTCACATATCTAGTAAGTGTCTGAGCTAGGATTTGAACCCAGGTCTTCCTGGTCCCAAGGTCAGGACTCCATTAACCATGCAAACACAATGTCCCTCAACAGACTTTTAAAAAATGAGGCCTTTTTTTTCTTAATTTATTTCAGAGAGGTAAAACAAAAGTATAACTTAACATGTTTTCCTCATCACTCTCTTACCCTCTCCATGGTTTCCTATATTTCCAAATTCCTTTAAAATATCAGTTCTCAAAGTGTGGTCCAGGGACCTCTTGGATTAGAAGATCTTTCAGGAAATCTCCAAGTCAAAATTATTTTCATAATAATTCTGTTGTTCAATCGTTTCAGTCATGTCTGATTCTTCTTGACCCCATTTGGGGTTTTCTTGGCAAAGGTACCAAAGTGGTTTGCCTTTTCCCTTCTCTGGCTCATTTTAAAGGTGAGAGAACTGAGGCAAACAAGGTTGAGTGACTTGCCCAGGGTCACAGAGCTGGTAAGTGTCTGAGGCTAGATTTTAAACTCAAGGGTACTCTATTGCGTTACTTAGCTGCCCCCATAATAACATTAAGATTCTTGAATTCCTAATACAATAAATCTCCATAGATAAAATTCACATAAACAAAAGTTCACTGGGGGTTCTAGTATTTTTTAAAGTGTAAAGGGCTCTTGAGGCCAACCAGATTACTACTTTAAAACACTGTTACATAGGAGATCCCAAGAAAATTTTCATCAAAAGGTTCAGGATAATTCATCCAAAACTGACATATTTCCATGGTGTCATGGTGAGAGCACTAGCCTGGAAGTTAAGATTTATGAGTTCTAGTCTTAGCTCTGCCACTAAAAATCAATAAATCAACCCACACCCATTTGTTAAGTACCTACTATGTGACAAACAATATGCTAAAATCTGAAGATGAAAAAAGGCAAAAGTTAAAACCCCTACTATAAAGAGATTACATCCTAACATTTTTGTGTTTCCTAATTGCCAATTTGTATCCTTTCACCTAACACCATGCCTTGCATTCAAATAATGTTTATTGAATTGAATTAAATAATTATTCTTTCTTGGGCATGTGATATGTTCTTAAAACTGGGGTCCTTTTTTAAGTCTGCCCTTTGAGTCTGTTGATAATTAGATTATAGGAGATGAGATCTAACAGTGTCCACTAGAATTGTGATTTTGTGTCTCATCTTGTCCTAAAGGTGGCCAAGAGTTGTTGAAGGATATGACAATGGAACACAAGTGCTGGCAGGTCTCAGCAAACTGGACTTCCTCTAGGCATGGCTCCAGGGAAGGACTCTATACCTAGCATCCCAAGCCCAAGTTAATAAAATGCCAAATGAGTTGACCATTAGATGATGGCATTTGTCAAAGCAACTCATGAAGGTACATGCTCAGATTTTAGATCATCTGTAATCTGTATCAATGGAGACAGTGTCCACCTTTAATTAAACAACTGATCCAATGGACTTGGTTTCAGAAGATAAAACAAAAGTTGAATGATGCTGGCTTCAAGGCTGTCCAAAACAGTATGCTAAAATCATTTAGTCAGTAAATATTTATTAAGCACCTACTATCTGTCAGGCACTGTGCTATACTTTGGGAATAAAAAAAAAAAATAAGATAGTCCCTTCGCTCAAGGAAATCACACTCTATAAAGGACAGCAGCACATTAAAAAAAAGTTGAAAGTGGGGAGTGGAGTTGAGAGAGGGTACTGGATTTACAGGGTCTTCCGATAGCAGAAATGAACTGAAATAGTGGGAGTTACAGAGTTTAATTCATCTTACAGAATGATGTGGTTCTGGAGAACATGAAATACAAAAGATTATCCAGGTGGGAAATGAAGAAGCGAATGCCCTGAGTGCCATCCTTAAATGATGGAGGATTGAGGAGGAGCTCTCCAATGTCCAACCCCCACCCTCTCCAACTAGAGGGAGGGAATGGTCCCAGGGGTGGGAGGTGGTGAGGAGGTGTGAGTTTCAGAGCCAGTTTCATCTTGTAAAATGATAGGTTGCTGGAGATTTTGAAATCCCAGAGATCATCTGTGTGGGAAATGATGTCCATATTAACGAATTCATTGGTCCATTGGACTTGGTAGCAGAAGATAAAACAAGAGATGGAAATGTGTCACCAACAAGGATATGGAAAACAGCATGCTAACTGGCTTTGGAGGTAGTTTTTAAATACATGCTTTTTGAGCAACAACCATTTTGTTAGAGCGTAAGATGATTATTCAGAACTGGGACATTTGTCTGCTGATGTTTCAGGAAGGACCTCAGATATCATTGGTACTAGTGAAGAAATTCCCTCCGCTGATGTAGTTATTCTGCAACTATACTTTTAGAGAATTTCCTTAGGCATTGAAAGGTTAAGAGACTTGCCCTGAGTCACACAGACAGAATGTGTCAACTATGAGATTCAAATTCAGGTCTTCCTGATTCTGAAGTCAGCTACCTATCTATAATTCCCATACTGCTTTGCTTTTTCTTTTTATTTATTGAAAAGGTTGTGTTCTAACCTAAATCATAACTTGGCTCAGACTCTGCCTCTAACTGAGAGTTGGGCTCATGCCTGATTTCTACAAAAGCATTTGCTTTCTGTTCTTCAAGAAAACAAGTGAAGTGAGCAAAACCAGGCATAGGTACAAGCCACACACATACACGTGCAGTGTCACACACATATGCTGCAAACATGGAATGCAAGCTTTTTAAAAATAGTACTCATCATTAAAATAGAAATGATGGGAATCCAGGGCACACATTTAGAAGTGTAAAAGATTATCTCAGGAGGCTTAAGCCTGTTAATTGGAAGGAGTCAGGTCCTGAGTCCAGCCTGAGAAACATGAGAAGAAAGACCCCAAATCTGTGGCTGCTATTTGTGTAGCCTCATGACTGCCCCAGTAACTGCACAGTTGGATGGAGATAGCTCATTCGCTTCCTGCAGAGAGGGACAAGGGAAAGTTAATTGAGAACAGTTCAGAAATATTCCGCCAGCTGTCTGGCTTTCTTTAAAAGGCAGCCAAGGAGTTTAAAAACCTGCTTGTGGTTGAAATATTTCTTTACTCATTTTCCACATATGTGACTTGGGATCCCACGGAAGTACTCGGTCACAGCAGCATTTTTGGGGTTCTTTCGGAGCTGGAGTTGTTCATGAGGAAGCATGAAATACAAAGACTGATCACATCAAAGAGAGCCAGGGAATGTGCAGGGAGAGTGTTGTGTGAAAAGTCTTCCAAAATGACTAGGATACTGGGCAGAAATGGAAATGGGAGTCGAGGACAAGCTTCCTCTAAGCGAAGACCATCCATCACTCAAGCATATGGAGACTGGGGTTGTCTTGGGGAGAAGTTAATCCAGACACACACAGAGAAACAGGTCCAGCACATAACTTCTGGCAAGCCCTCAAAAGCTGCACTGAAGAACAATTCATCCATGACTTCCTGCTCCTAAAAACAGTTTGGGAATTCCCAGTTCATACCTGTTTGGTGGTCTTAAAGGGATGTAGTACATAGAGGAAGAGAGAACAGACATAGTCCTCTCTGCTAGACCCTTACTCTGTTCTCTAATGTTTTGGCTATTCCAATAGCCTCAAAAAGAGGCTTCCCATCTCTGCTCTCTACTCCTTTAATTCAACCTTCATCCTGCTCCAGACCAGTCTTCCTCATTGTATAAATCTAGTTGTATCACTCCGCTGTGCTATAGCATCATTATTTAAGAGCCAGAAGAGATATCTCTCATTTTACCAATGAGGAAACTAAGGTCTAGAAGTTAAATGACTTTTCTAAAGTCATACAAATAATAAAAGATAAAATTTGGATTTGAACTTGGGTCTTCTGGCTATTAGTCCAATGCTCTATTGATCAAAAGCATTTGCTATTGCTTATTAAAGATGAATTTCTTATGCCTGCTGTTTGAAGTCTCCCTCAGTTTAGCTCCAATTTTTCTTTCTAGTCTCATTTTGCATGACTTTCATTCAACATTATAATCACACTGGACTACTAACCATTTTGCTATCTTGTCTCTCTCCAGCCTTCCTGAATTTTCCACACACTATTCCCCAAGCTTGAAACTGTCTTTTTCCATCTACATCTCTGTCAGTGGAAATCCTTGCCTTCATTCAACACCCAAATGAATCCTTTCCTCCTCCTCTCTAGCCAGAAGCTATCTCTCCCAGAATTCCTACATTCCTTCTTGATCTTTCCTGTACATGTCTTCTCACATTAACTACTTGGATTTTAATAATACAGCTTTTCTACTATTTGTATAGAACACAGCTGCTCCACTTCCTTGTTTGCATTTATTTTGAATTGCTTTGGTCTAAAATATCTATTCATTAGAGAAATGAATGAACCTTTCTGCAGTTAATTAGCCTGACCCATCACTAATCCCATAGACACAGTCTTTCTAGCTTAGGAGGCCCTACCAAAACTTGAGCTCTACTCACTGAGTATGAGAAGAATAGCTCACATTTGTTAGGGTTTTAACATTTACAAAGCACCTTGCACATAAATACTGTCCTCCCCACTTTACAGTTGAAGAAACTGAGTAAGATAGAGAGATTAAATGACTTGCCCAAGGTGGTAATCAGGGTCAGAGCAATGAACCCAGTTTTCTGATTTTTGTAGCTTTCTTTTCACTATAATCCATGGCCACCTTGTAGAGAGAGCATTTTGAAGCATTAAAGTAAGCCCTAATGTAAAAACATGGTACACAAAAAATAAAGGCAAGTAAACTAGAGAAGGAACATTTCCTTGGTTCATTGATTTCCCCTTGTTCTATTATTAGTAGAAAATTACAAGAGCCAGACAGAGAATAGGAAAAGTACTGTACAATTGATCAAATTCAGTATTAGTCAGTCTCAACCACTGGGTTTCTTTCCTTCATGATGGGGACTAGACATCTATGTCCATAGAACTTGCTATAGCTGCATGTACCCAAGAACAATAGTGGAAATCCAGGTGGCATAGGGGATAGAGTACTGAGTCTAGAGTCAGGAAGAACTGAATTCAAATACAGTCCCAGATACTTACTAGCTGTGTGACCCTTGGCAAGTCACTTAACCCTGTTTGCCTCAGTTTCCTCATCTGTAAGAAATGGCAAACTATTCTAGTATCTTTAACAAGAAATCCTCAAATGGGGTCAGGAAAAGTAAGACACGACTGAAAACAACTAAACAACCTGAGAACAAATCAAAAGAACTCTATGTTATAAATGGTGCCAGGCAAGTGCAAGCAATGCCATCAATCTTACCTGTTCTTATTCATACTCAATATTAGCTATTCATAAGCCTATCCTTTCAAATATAAATAATATGATACTATTTCTTTATCCTATCTAAAGAGAGCCCTAGACAAAATTTCTTGACTCCCCCTTCCTTCCTTTTGGTGACTGTTTCAGCACCGAATATGCTCATGCATTCTTTCTTTACATTCCCTTTCTGTTCTTTACACAAGACACTTCCAACTCCTGACTCGAGGAATTTTCAGGGTCCCCAAAGTCCTAGGACAGTTTTAAGTTCTACTGACTGTCAAAGTATAAATGCTAGAAAGCAATATTTAAAAGAACATTTGACTTCTTAAAATACTGATGTGTTTCTTCTTCAAACTCGGCGTAATCATTGTCTCGTGCTATACGTTGGTCTAGTTGATTTTCAGACTTTGTAGAAAATTCCATCAGCTATTGCTCAGTGACCGAAAGGATTGCATTTGTAATCCTAGCCTTAAGATCAACCCAGGAATGCGGTTTTGTTACACACGGAACAATTTTGACAACCCGCCCCCCCCTCCCCCTGCTATCCAAAAAAAAAAAAAAAAGTCTAATATTGTGGATCTGATTTCAGCCAACCAGGTAATACAACTGACTTTTTCTCCCTAACATTTACTGTCTTCAGTTAGAGAGTCTAAAAAAGCTAAAAATTATAATTTGAACTTCATAAAACTAAATGTTTAAAAGAAATTTAACTTCCAAATGATACTTTTGAAAGTCCCTAACATTTATATTTGGGAAGTTTTCAAAGCTTAAAACTGCATTAAATCTTTTGGGATACTCCATAAATGAGATATGATGTTGAGTCATAAAGACATGGCTACTAGGTGACCAGTTTCTTTTAACAAGAGTTTAATGCCCTGAAAAAAAGATATAAGCTACAGTGGAACCTGTATATGTTTGTTACAAGAGAACTGAACCATGAAAGTGGGAAGATTTTCAAGCGAGGATCCTTTTCGGACCCCTCAGAGTCCATCCTCTTAAGGTCTACTGGTTTCACTTGTTCCTAAAGCCAGCCCTGAGTATCTCTCCTTCTAAGACAGAGATTTATTCACTAGTTTTCTCAGCTTCCTGAAAAACATTTATTAAGTCCAAAATGGTCTCTCAGATTTCTGTCGTATCTTCCTGTTCCATACTTCCCCCTCCCACAAACAAAAGTATGGATTTACAAAGCTCCAGGCACACCAAGTCCTGAGTATTGCTATCTTTTGTACAAATCAGACCACACCTAGTCAGTATTTTGCTTCTTTATCACAAGTATGACAACAAGCATGAGAATTTCCTTGAGGAAGGCAAAATTCCAGAAATAGAGCCCCCATGAAGGTAACTTTTTGAAATAAGGTATTAGAGAGAAGAGGCACGTTCAATACCACAAAGAGACTAGAGGTGAGCCTTAGATGCTTTCCTCGCTTCCCTACTGAGCTCAGCCTGATAGGAGGATCCTTTTCCAACCTGGCAGTGTAACTATAGAATGCTTCTTGTTTTACTCCCCTACTGTCCTTCATGATTGAATCCATGCTAGAAGACAAGTGTAGAGAATGAAATGTTCTTGAAACACAGTGGTGAAAACCATTAGACCTAAAGTTCCATTTTCTAAGTTGAATTTATTTGTTTTTAAAATCTCATCAGATTGTAGCTCTAGTGTCTTTGGGGAGGAAAAAAAGGATTTTTCATGGTAAATGTAAATATAATCCAAATCCAAAAAGCATCTATTAAGTGCCTAATAATTGTGAGCTAAGGTCTAGAAATACCAAGCTAAAAGGGGAGAAATGCACCTGTCCTCACAGAGTTTACATTTTCCTTGGGAGATACATAAAGATATATGATCACTTGAGAGAGAGAAGAAACAAGAAATATCTCTGCCAATAAAATACCTTGATACTTTGAAAATATGCAGTTTTCTTCAGCTTGAATCATTCTCTCTATTGATATCAAGATCTCTAAATCAATCAATAAGTGTTTATTAAGCATCTGTCATGTACTAAATACCGTGCTAGGTGTTGGGATTTAAGACAATAAGTAGTCTTTGCCTTTAAGGAGTATACAGTCTATCAGAGGAGATAACAGGAATATATACATGTTGTTCAGTCATTTCAGTTCTGTTCAACTCATTGTGATTCCATTTGGGCTTTTCTTGGCAAAGATAATGGAGTGGTTTGTCATTTCCTTCTCCAGTCCATTTTATAGATAAAGAAACTGAGATAAACAGGGTTAAATGACTTGACCAGGTTTCACATAGCTAGAAACTGAGGCCAGATTCACACTCAGGTAGATTAGTCTTCCTGACTCCAGACCTGGAATTCTATTCATTATACAGCATAGATAGATAGATAGATAGATAGATAGATAGATAGATAGATAGATAGATAGATAGATAGACAGAGATAGANAGATAGATAGATAGATAGATAGATAGATAGATAGATAGATAGATAGACAGAGATAGATAGACAGAGATAGATAGATTGATAGAGATCAATAGATGGATAGATAATAGATAGATAGATGGATGGATGGATAGATGGATGAATGGATAGATGGAGACAGACATAAACAAACAAATAAATAATAGATAGACAGTAGATATATATATATATATACATATATATATATATTGATAGATTGATAGATAGATAGACAGAGATAGATATATAGAGATAGAAAATAGATAGATAGATGGATTGGCTAGATGGATGGATGGATGGATGGATGGATGGATGGATGGATGGAGACATAGATAGATATAGATATTTACATCAGAATGTATAGGTAACAGACAATGTGTAATATATATAACATATAATATGGGATAAGAATGACTTTTCTGATTTCACTGATTTAGGGAATTCCCACATTTTCTCTGCAGTTTATCACCTTAGAGAAGCATCTTGAACATTAAGAGGTTAAATGACTTGAATGGGATCACACAGAAATACACAGCAGAACCCAGTTGTTCTGGACTCTGGTCAGTTCTCTATTCTCAGTGTCAAGATACATAGTAATGAGGACAGGGGAATTGGAGGTAGAAGAATACTAATAACTAGGAGGAACAGAAAAGGCTTCATGCATCCACAAGCTGTCGTTTGAGCTGAGTTATGATGGACCATAATGGATCATAGGATCATAGACTTAGAGGTGGAAAGGACCCAAAGACCATCGGCTCCACCTCTCTGATTTAATGGATGAAAAAATGGAGTCCTAGGGAGGTTAAGTGTATCATCTAATATCATCGAAACAACAAGTGTCAAAGGTGGAACTTGAACCCATATCCTCTGACTCCAGAACCGAGATCTTTGAAATTTGTTTTGGCTAAAGAAAATTCACCGTACTATAATCCTTACCAACTCCACCATCCGCCCATCTCTGTAATACATCTATATACAGAGAATATCCCTCGCCCTATCAGTAAGGCTGTATAGGAGAGGGACCCAGACACACTCAATCATTCAAGTCTGTCATCCCATTAACATCCCAGAGACTTCTCCAAATATATCATTCTTACAATTGATGAGCATTTTTTCTGAATTTAGCTAAGCTGACCTTCAGACAGCAGACATCCAGTCCATTATTGGACCTATAGTCAAAGCCATTCTTTTTTTTCCAATGACTAAACGCTTGCCTCATTTTTTTATTTGTTTTAATTTTATAGAAAAAATTTCCATGGTTGCATAATTCATGTTTTTACTTTCCCCTTCACCCCCTCAAAATCCTTCCCCATAGCTGACGTGCATTTCCACTCGTTTTTTTTTTTAACTTTTTTTAAACCCTTAACTTCTGTTTATTGGCTCCTACGTGGAAGAATGGTAAGGGTGGGCAATGGAGGTCAAGTGACTTGCCCAGGGTCACACAACTGGGAAGTGTCTGAGGCCGGATTTGAACCCAGGACCTCCCATCTCTAGGCCTGACTCTCAATCCACTGAGCTACTCAGCTGTCCCATTTCCACTGGTTTTAACATGTGTCCTTGATCAAGACCTATTTCCAAATTGTTGATAGTTTCATTGGTGTGGTAGTTTCGAGTCTACATCCTCAATCATGTCCGCCTCAACCCATGTGTTCAAGCAGTTGCTTTTCTTCTGTGTTTCCACTCCTGCAGTTCTTCCTCTGAATGTGGGTAGCGTCTTTACCATAAATCCTTCAGAATTGTCCTGGGTCATTGCATTGCTGCTAGTACAGAAGTCCATTACATTCTATTTTACCACAGTGTATTGGTCTCTGTGTACAATGTTCTTCTGGCTCTGTTCCTTTCACTCTGCATCAATTCCTGGAGGTTGTTCCAGTTCACATGGAATTCCTCCAGTTCTTTATTCCTTTTAGCACAATGGTATTCCATCACCAGCATATACCACAATTTGTTCAGCCATTCCCCAATAGAAGGGCATCCCCTCATTTTCCAATTTTTTGCCACCACAAAAAGCGCAGCTATAAATATTTTCATACGAGTCTATTTATCTATGATCTCTTTGGGGTACAAACCCAACAATGCTATGGCTGGATCAAAGGGCAGGCATTCTTTTAGAGCTCTTTGGGCATAGTTCCAAATTGCCAGCCAGAATGGTTTGATCATTTCACAACTCCACCAGCAATGCATTAATGTCCCAACTTTGCCACATCCCCTCCAGCATTCATTACTCTCCCCTGCTATCATTTTAGCCAATCTGCTAGATGTGAGGTGATACCTCAGAGTTGTTTTGATTTGCATTTTTCTAATTATTAGAGATTTAGAACATTTTCTCATGTGCTTATTGACAGTTTTGATTTCTTTATCTGAAAATTGCCTATTCATGTCTCTTGCCCATTTATTGATTGGGGAATGGCTTGATTTTTTTATACAATTGATTTAGCTCCTTGTATATTTGAGTAATTAGACCTCTGTCAGAGATTTTTGTTATAAAGATTTTTTCCCAGTTTGTTGTTTCCCTTCTGATTTTGGTTGCATTGTTTTTGTTTGTACAAAAACTTTTTAATTTAATATAATCAAAATTATTTATTTTACATTTTGTAATTTTTTCTAACTCTTGCTTGGTTTAAAATTTTTCCCTTTCCCATCTGCCAAGTATGCTATTCTGTGTTTACTTAATTTACTTATAGTTTCCTTCTTTATATTCAAGTCATTTACCCATTCTGAATTTATCTTGGTGTAGGGTGTGAGATGTTGATCTAAACCTAATCTCTCCCATATCGTTTTCCAATTTTTCCAACAGATTTTGTCAAATAGTGGATTTTTGTCCCCAAAGTCGGGCTCTTTGGGTTTATCATAGTCTGTCTTGCTGATGTCACTTAACCCAAGTCTATTCCACTGATCCTCCCTTCTGTCTCTTAGCCAGTACCATATTGTTTTGATGATTGCTGCTTTATAGTATTGTTTAATATCTGGTATTGCTAGGTTACCTTCTTTCACTTTTTTTTCATTATTTCCCTTGATATTCTTGAACTCTTGTTCTTCCAAATGAACTTTATTATAGTTTTTTATAATTCAGTAAAAAGTTTTTTGGTAGTTTGATAGGTATGGCACTAAATAAATAAATTCATTTGTATAGAATGGTCCTTTTTATTATGTTAGCTCGTCCTATCCATGAACGCTCAATGTTTTTCCAATTGTTTAGATATAGTTTTAATTGTTTGGAAAGTGTTTTGTAGTTGTTTTCATATAATTCCTATGTTTGTTTTGGTAGACAGATTCCTAAGTATTTTATATTGTCTAGGGTGATTTTAAATGGTGTTTCTCTTTCTACCTCTTGCTGCTGTGATCTGTTGGAAATATATAGACACGCTGATGATTCATGTGCATTTATTTTGTATCCTGAAACAGTCAAAGCCATTCTTGAAGAATCTTTCCTATTTCTCTCTCTTCAGTACCTTCCCTCCAAGGCAGGAGAGCTTAACCTAGAGATCATGAATTAGGGTTTTTTTAATTATTTTTATAATTGTATTTCAATATAATTGGCTTCCTTGGTTTTGATTTTGAGAATCAGTCCTCGGACTTCTATAGATTAGCAAAGGGGTCCATGTCACTAAAATAATTCACCCTAAGACTATGTCCCATGTGTTGTTGTTCAGTAGTTTTTTTCAGTAATGTCTTTCTCTTCATGACCCTGTTTGGGGTTTTCTTGGCAAAGATACTGGAATAGTTTGTCATACATATGAAGAAACTGAGGCAAACAGGATTAAGTCACTTGCTCAGGTTCATACAGCTAGGAAATATCTGAGGGCAGATTTGAACTCAGGAAGAGGAGTCTTCTTGACTTGAGGCCCAGCCCTATCCACTGCACCACCCAGTTGACCATCTCTTCTATGTTTATCTTATATGTAATAATTTATGCATATGCTGTCTCTCATGTAAACTCCCTGAGAACAGGGACCATTTGAACTTTTTTTCTTAAAGTCCCCAGAGCTTAGCATTATGCTTGGAACACATAGTGGATTTTTTAAAATGCTCATTGATTATGTGACTGAATGGACATACTAGAGTTTGAGCTCCTCTAATATTACCTTTGTGAAGGTGCAATCATCTTCATGATACAATAACAATATTATATCTGAGTCAAGAATTTTGCCAGCAAGCAATAAAGATAAGGGAACATATTTTTAACATGAGAAAAAGCCAGTCATCACAGGTCCTGATGGACCTTTCTTCTTTCATTTTCTGGTTCTCAACCTACCTTGCCTTCCTCAAGTTAGTTTGTTTTAAGGTTAACTGGGAAATTCTAACTTTTACTGAAAAAATTGAGGCTATTTGCAAAGATCTCCCTCTTCTCCTCTCTTCACCTTATGTAACCCAGATGTTTTCTGCTACTATCTCCTCCTCCACCCTGTTTCACAAAATTAAGTGGTTCTTCTCATCAAGGAAAACCCCTCCACATATACAAGTAATCCTAATCCATTTTGTTGTCTCCAACAGATCTCCCCTTCTATCACTCCCATCCTCATTTATCTTCAGTCTTTTCTTGTCTACAAGCTGCTTTACTTTTGCCTACAAAGAAATCAATGCCACCTCCATCCTCAAAAATTCTCACTTAACCAAATCATCCATATTAGTTTTCATCAGATATATTCTCCTTTTAAAAATTAAACTCTTTGAGGAGTCTCTGTACAATAGGTGCCTCTTTTCCTCTTGCTCTCTTTTGACTCTACATATTAACTTCTGCCCTCATCATACAATCAAAACCATTCTGTCCAAAATTACAAATGATCTCTTAATAGTCAAATATAATGGCTTTTTCTCAGTCCTCATTCTTCTTGACCTCTCTGCTGTCTTTGATGCTATAGTTCACACTCTTCTTGATATCATATTCTCTTGAGATTTCGATGATAATACTCTATCTTGGTTCCTTTTTCTATTTCAGTATACAGTCTTCTTATTGGAGTTTTGAATAAGTCACGGATGATATTTTATTTTGTGATTTCATCAGCTTCAAAGATTTCAGTTATCATTATTCAATTGATTTTCAAATTTACTTATCTAAGTCCCAATCTGTGGCCTGACCTCCAGATTCGTATCACCAATTTCTATTAGACATCTCAAACCCAAAATTTCCAAAACTAAACTCATTGTCTTTCCCCCAAAACTTCCTCCTCTTCTGAACTTCCCTACTACTAGTGAGAACACCACCATTCTCCCAGTTCCCAGGCTTACATCATCCTTGAGCCCTCATTTTCTTTTTCTCTACCCCATCCATATCCAATCTCTTATCAAAACCTGTCAATTTTACCTTCACAATATCTCTTATATGCCCCCTTTTCTTCTCTAATTCTGTGGCCACCCTTATATATAGATTGCAACAGCCTGCTGGTTCCCCACTCCAGTCCAACCACTATACAGCTGTCAAATGAGTCTTCCTAAAGTATAGGTCTGACTGATATATCTGCTATTCAATAAACTCCATTGGCTCCCTATCAGGCCTAGAATCAAGTATAAGATTCTCTGCATTTAAAGTCATTCTTAACTTAGCCCCATCCTACCTTTCTAGACTTCCTACATCCTACTCCCAACTAAAGATTCTGTGATCCATTGACATTGGCCTGCTTTCTGTTCTTCACAAAAGACATTCCATTTCCATACTCCAGGCATTTTCTCTGACTGTCCCCCATACCTGAAATATTCTTCCTTATCTCTACCTCCTGGTTTCTCTGGATTTGAAAGTTCCAGCAAAAATTATATCTTCTTCAAGAAGCCCTTCCCATCTTTGTGGTGGCAAAAATTGGAAAATGAGGGGATGCCCTTCAATTGAGAAATGGCTGAATAAATTGTGGTATCTGTTGGTGATGGAATACTATTGTGCACAAAGGAATAAAGAACTGGAGGAATTCCATGTGAACTGGAATGACCTCCAGGAATTGATGCAGAGTGAAAGGAGCAGAACCAGTAGAACATTATACACAGAGACTGATACACTGTGGTAAAATAGAATGTAATGGACTTCTCTACTAGTAGCAATGCAAGAATCCAGGACAATTCTGAGGGACTTATGAGAAAGAATACTATACACACTCAGGAAGAACTGTGGGAGTAGAAACACAGAAGGAAAACAACCACTTGATCACATGGGTCGATGAATGTAGGCTCTAAATGATCACCCTAATGCAAATATTATTAAGATGGAAATAGGTCTTGATCAACGACATATGTAAAACTCAGTGGAATTACTCATTGGCTATGGGGAGGTAGGAGGTAGGGAAAGAACATGAATCATGTAACCATGGGAAAATACTCTAAAATAATTAATTAAATATTTTTTCAAATAAAAAAATAAAGTGCTTCAGAGATTTTTAAAAAAGGATTATTGTGAGGATAAATGAGAATGTAAGAGTTTTATTGAATAAAGATATGCTAATTCGAGATACAAAAAAAGCCCTTCCCAATCCCTCTCAATCCCAATACCTTCTCTCTATAGATTTTCTCTAATTTACCCTATGAACTGTTTGTTTATAACTGTTTAACTATTGTCTCCTCCATTATGCTGGGAGCTCCTTGAGGGTGAGGGCTGGCATTTGTCTTTCTCTGTATCCCCAGCATTTAGTCTGGGACCAGGCATGTAGCAGGTGCTTAATAAATCCTTACTATTCAACCAACTAATATGGTTCTAGCTTACCTTCCTCTGCCATAAAGCCCAATTTGAACCTACTAAGACACGTTATAGCAAGAGAACTCACTGGTTAGGAATTCCTATCAGAGAGTGTGGTATAGTGGGAAAAGCACTCCTCTTGTATGGAGAAGCTCTGATTTCCAGTCCAACTTGGACATTCTCTCTGAACTTGAGGCAAATCATTTCATTTTTCTAGACTTCAGCTTCTATAAACTAGAGGTCACACAACTGGCAAAGCAGTACTTTAAGCAATAAATTAATTGCCAAATATTATAAAGGTGTGAGTCATTATAGTGACTCCCACCCCTTGACACATAAAGCCAGAGCTTATGGTTCAAACTTGCCTATCAATTGACATAATGGGAATGTGGATTTTGAGCTGGAGAGGATGGAAGAGAAAGGGAACTGCACCTTTGAGACTCCAAATGTCCTTTGCTTTCCTGTTTCTCTTAAAAAGGGCAATATCTCCCTGAAACAAGACAAACACCACTGACAAGAGTATGAATGTTTTCTGTTCAAAGAAATATAACATGGGCAGTCACGTAAAGTGGCTCACTTTCTGGAAGAGTTTTGGCCAAGAGTTTTCCATGACAATGACAAGGCATCTCCTACCTTCCTTTAGCACAGCCACAAACAGCTGTGGATGCTGAAGACCCCAGGCTTCATAAGCGTATGGAGCTCCATTTGCATCTCCCTCCTGCTTCAGGCAATCTACAGACTAAAATCATGAGTATATCAATGGGATAAGAAGGACTATTCAGGTCCATGTAGATCTGTACATCTGATCTATGTCCATAGCCCATCAGTCCCTCCGAGCAAGCCAAACTGGGAAGTACCAAGTTACTGGCATGAGAATGTATTATTTTTGCTTTTTCTCTCTTTTTTCCCCTTCTTTTCTATCCTGGAGCTTAAAGGTAGTAGAAGTAGACAGGCTAAAATGCCCTGAAATAGAGCATGCTCAGAATATTTCCATCCTGACCAGAAACAGGAAATGCCAGAAATATCATAAGGGAAATAGCCCCTGAGAGATTTCTAGCCCAGTTTGCATACCCAAGAAGTCAAGGTGGGGAGAGAAGGGAGGGAGTGTGGAAGGGGGAAACTAAATCATGGCTACTTATCCAAATATCTCCTTCTCAAAACTGCCCATTTCTATAGTTCATTAGGCTTTCTGCATATAGAACTTCTAGCTGAAAATATTCCCTGAAGATTGTTATCTTTAGATTCTTCCAGTGTTCTTTTTTTTTTTTTTTTTTTTTTTTTTTTTTTTTTTTTTTTTTTTTTTTGCCACCAGCAGTTTTACTTAAAGACTTGTCACATCTCTTGCCTTCCCAAGGAATTCATTCCTGTTGAACATTCTTAAAAGTGTAGTAAGGAGACAAATGTAATGTTAGCCATCAATTTCTCTTTAATTCCTAACAGCAGAAGAAGAGGGCATAATAAGCATACTGAACTAAGTTTCTCTCTGTTACCCAAAAGTCATTGCATTGCTCTGCCTACCTAATTATGAGCAAATAATTAGTTTTAAGGACTGCTGTTCATTCTGCCTAAAGCTCTTCAGGAAGCTATAAAAACAACAACAAAAAAAGTTTCTCGGACTCTGTCAAGAAGAGAAACCAAGGAAGTTTCTAGCAGTTATCAGGAACAATTTGCAAAGACCAAGATTTTCTTAGCAGCCAGCCATGAAATGTACATGAAACAGAATGTGTTTTTGTTCAAGAAAGGAATGCATGGAGATTGGTGTGGATCAGTCCACTGGTGGCTGTCAAGATTCTAAATTTAACTGTTTGAAATTAACTTTGTCAGGATTTTGGAGGCTATAAATAGAACCTATGCAATACAGATTTTTATCAAATGTAAATAAAGGAGAGACTGAGAGATAAACACTTGATTTATCAGAAACAAGAAAAATGAACTATTGTTTGGATTAGCTATTGTTGTAAGAGGTTGGCTTTTTATTAGTATCCTCACCCAGTTACTGGAGTTAAGAAAAAAAATCTATCTTCTGTTTGCCACATATAGGATGAAAATCATCTTCATTTGCAAGATGCCTTTTCCAGTCCCTTAGCTGTTCTTATCCCTCTAAAATTACTTTCCACCTATTTTTATGCCTCTTGTAACATACTTATTATGTATCTCGAGAAATGGTTCTCAAAATTTTTGGTCTCAGGGCCAATTTGCACTCTTAAAAAATAATTGAGCACCCAAAAAAGCTTTTGTTTATGTAGGTTACATTTATTAGTAGTTACCATTTTAGAATTTAAAACATAAAGGGTTAAAATATAAATTCATTACTAAAGCAATAATAAATTCATTACATGTTCATGTAAATATGTTTACCAAAAATTACTAAAGTTTCAAAAACAAAAAACTAATAAGGAGTGGCATTGTTTTACATAGTTTGGAAATCTCTTTTATGTCTGGCTTAACAGAAGACAGCTGGATTCTTATATTTGCTTCTGCATTCAATCTGTTGGGATGTATTGTTTTGGTTGAAATAGATGAAGAAAAGTCCAGTCCCACACAGCTCTGTAGATGGAAAATGGAGGAGTAATTTAATATGCAAATAATATTATTATTATTAAAAAATTGCCCTCACAGATCCTCTGCAAGTGTCTCGGTGACTTCTAAGGGTCTCTAGGTCATACTTTGAGACCTCTGATTTACATTTTGTTATCTCACCCATTAGGAGGTATGGATCTTGTGGAAGGAGACCATTTTTGTACCTTCTTTCTCTCTCTGGTGTTAAGCACAGTACTTGGCACATAGTAAACTTTTACTAAAATCTTGGAGTTTGTTGGTTGGTTGGTTGTTTTGGTTGGTTCAACTCTAGATCCAAAGTCCCAACATAAGCTCAACGTCTATTAGAACTGACATCATCAAGAGTTAGCGGGATAAAAGAAGACCCTAGTCTTTCCTTCTGGGTTTGGCTGTCATAGGAATCTGGGTTTGGAAGGTAAGTGCATGGCAGTCTAGCTAGGTTCTATATCTTTTACAAGTAATCAAAAAAGCAGAAGATGCTAGGAAAACGATAAGGAAGGATGGCCAGGAACCACACAAGTTATTTGTGTATCCCATGGTGAACTAAAAACCTTCTCACAGTCTTTAAGTCCCTCTAGTAACGTGAAACTCGATTCGCCTTTTTTTTTTTTTTTTGGAGTGGGGATCTATACTGTTTATTTCATCTATGCTGAGAGCTCCTGGTTGTGGGAATTCCCACCACTGATGCAAATCAGCAACTCCTCAGGAACTCAGAATCTTGGAGAATTGCCTGGGCTCACTTAGAAGTTAAATGACTTGCTCATGAATACATGAAAGGAAGACATCATCACAGGTCTTCCCTATGCCAAAGTCAAACCTCTCTCTAACTATTTCTCTGACTTAAGGATCATAGTGTGAGATAATGTCTCTTTAAGGTGTAGGCAGTTTGGCTGCTGAAATGGTCAGGAAAAATATTATTGTGTACAGAAAAAAACATTAACTTGAGAAGGATGAACCTTTCATAAGAGAACAACTTGGAGATTAAGTGGCACAATGGATAAAGCACTGGGTCTAAAATCAGGAAGATCTGAGTTCAAAACTGGCCTCTGACACTTATCAATTATGTGGCTTTGGACAAGTCACTTAACCTCTGTTTAACAGTTAAACTGTTGCCTCAGTTTCCTCAACTGTAAAATGAGGATTATTATGAAGATCAAATGAGATAATTTTGACAATGAACTTTGTACAGTGTCTGGGAAATACCAGACACAATGAATGCTTAATACCTCCTCCTGTATCTCTTCCATGTGCCAAGAAAAAGCAGTTTGATTCCTCAAAGAGGCAGAAAATGGACTTTAGCATAAATATAAAGGCTTAGATCACTTTGTAAAGGAAGCAAAGTAAATAATTTGTTAAATGTGTTCATTTTGCTTTGCTGAAAGGGGGCAGAGAAGGAATTTTATTTATCAAAAAAATGTTTAAAAAATGCAAGAGTTGAGAAAGACAATTTTCAGAGGCAAAAGCTGCTTAAGAGGACCTATTTGACAACTGACCAGTGACTGAGACTACAGGGCATTGTGGTCTCTCAGCTCATTCACATGGAACTGCTTTTTAAAGATTAAGAAGTTAAATCTCACAAAATGATAAGTTAAATAACTTTTCTGAGACTGTGGGATAATCTAATAATTCCCATTGGCTTTATAACTAGCCCAAAATAAATACACATAACTGAAAAAGTGAGTTCTGTGTATCAGCACATTCTATTTTGAACACCTGAGAGCAGAGAGGAACCTTCTTGGAGTACTAAAGGAATTGGCAAAGGACAGTCAGTGGACAAATAAGCATCAACTGCTAGTTCTCTGAATGGCTAGATAAAGGCTTCATGCAGCTCATTAGAAAACTGATGAATTATCCTCTTGTGCCATCTATAGTGTAAGAGATGTGAAGCTTCTGAAACCTGCCTATTGCTCTCTGTTGCCCTCTCTGGTTTGAGGAAGAAAAGGAGAATAATGGGATTTTTAAACGATTTGGGATTGGACTGGCTGGCAGTGAACTGGACGATGCAGAAATCCCAGTGAATAAAGAGCTGGCTGAGCTTGGCAAAGTAGATATATAGAGCACTGGATTTGGAACCAAGAAGAGTAAATTCAGATCCTTCCTAGCTGTGTATCTCTAGACAAATCACTTAAACTCTCTTAGCCTCCCTTTCCTTATCTGTAAAGTAGGGATAACAATAGCATCTAAATCCCAATGTTATTGGGAGGATCAAATGAAATGGCATATGTAAAGCTCTTTATAAGCCAGGAAGAATTATGAAATGCAGGCTATATTATTGTTGTTGTTCTTGTTGTTATCCAAGAAGAGAGACAGACTAGTAGAATTTGAAGATCTCTGGCTTGAAGGGAAAAGCGAGTCAATACAAAAGATTAACACTCTCAGCACCCTTTTATGGGTGATTGAGAGAGGAAAGAACTCAGTGGTGCTTCATCAATTTGAGAGCAGAAAAGAATTGTCCTGCAAGAGATCTGAGAAGCAGAAAGAGAGCAATTAGCAGAGAAATAACATCGCCTGATGCAGATATTCTTAAATGGACCAGTGACATTGAGGCCTGCAGCCTAGAAATTGGGATTTAGTCCAAACACAAGGATTTTCTTCATTTCAGGTTCCTCCTGCCAAGTTTCTATGGGATTGCTTTCCTTGCCAAAAATAGAAAGCAGTGAAGTGAGAGTGTGAACCAGATTTATGTATGAACCACTGTGATATAGTGATTTGTCTTACTTTTAGGTTATATTTAAGATCTAATGCCATCATTATGAGTGAATGATCTTTGTGTGAAGGAGAATCTCACTGGTGGGAGGTAGGGAACTACAGTGGTAAGTAGGAAGA
The DNA here is from genome assembly GCF_016433145.1 of Gracilinanus agilis. Lineage (NCBI taxonomy): Eukaryota > Metazoa > Chordata > Mammalia > Didelphimorphia > Didelphidae > Gracilinanus > Gracilinanus agilis. The sequence continues at coordinate 87,855,731 of NC_058135.1, forward strand.
ACATAAAAGACCATGACAAGATTACTTCCAGGATGTTGTGTGTCAGTGGTCCTTCACAGGGGGAGGAAAGGATTAAGGATTTACATAGCACCTCTAGGCTATTCCCTGCACTAAGTGCTTTTAGAGATATTATTTCATTGAAACTTACAACAATCTGTGAGGTAGGCATTATTATCCCCATTTTACAATTGAGGAAAATATGGCAAAAAGAGATGAAGTGACTTACCCAGGATCACACAGCTAGAAAGTTCACTTAGGTCTTTCTGAGTCTAGGATCAATGCTCTGTCCACTGTGTAGTTAGAATGTGGTACCTGAGGACTAGGTTCCCGAGAATTCTTTCATCTCCCAGAATCCCTCTCCTCTTTCATCCTCAAGTTGCGTGCTTACGTTGTTTGTTGTTTGTATATAGTTGTGTGTAACCCCACCTCTCTCTCTCTTCTCCTGAGTGTGCAGTCAGGGAACTTTCCTTTCTTTACTGAGGCTGCTAATTTTCCTTTCGTTTCAAGTTATTATAAATAAAACCTTATAAAATTATAATACTTGGAATATTTGGATATTGATTTTTAAGCTTATACCTCTCTGCCACCAGCTGCCTCAGTTTACCCCCAAGAGAGTTTAGATGAGAACAAAGTGGTGGTCCTTCTCAGGAAACTTAGACCTGGTGGTACTAAGACATGTTTGAGTGAGCAAGTCATAAGAGTGAGATTGACATACCATGTAAGATGAGGAAGGGGAAGGGTATTTGCCTTAGTTGTTAACATATAAAATATAAGATATATAAAATTTTAATATGCCCTTACTAGATTTCTCTGCATTTCATTTCTTACTTTGACCAAAGTTTTAAAAAGATAAATGTATTCAATAGAATTAGTGGAGAAACCTGTACACAGGCTTTGCCCCACCCAAAAAATATTTGATATATCTGTCCTCAAAAGATTTTCCGTCTAGCTATAGGAAGAAACAATAAAAGAGAAAGGCACACCCTACATAATGAACACTATAGACTGTGAGAGCCAGATGTAGACAGAACACTGGGCTTGGAGTCAGGAGTATTTCACCTAAGGAATCGAAACTAACCATGGCCAAGGCCACCATAGTAAGAAGCACACAACTAGAATCCAGTTATATCATTTAGCACCATAATCGCCATAGCCTTTGCCATGATTGGTGAGTCCCATGACGCCAGCTAGATCCAAGAAATAATTTTAATTGAAAGAGAAATCAAACCTCAAGTGGAAGCTAATCTCACTGAAGTCCTTTAGAAAAACCAAGTCAAAACTTAGACTCTCTTTCGACTCATATCATCTCTGATTCCATATAACTTCTGTCTCTGTCATCCCTTCATCCTGCTCTCAAAAGTCTCCTACCTATATAACCCTATCACAAAAGTCTGGCGTCATGAGGCAAGTCACAAATCACAAGAGTAGCATAGTTCTGTGAGCCAGAATATAGGAAACGGCATTGTCTTGAGGAAAAAAAAAATGCCCCAAACTGGAGTCAGGAGAACTCAATTGGGATCTCAAAACAACACTTAATAGATGTAAGATAATTAAACCACTGTGCTCTTCTGAGATTCACTTTTATCACCTGCAAAATAGAGATAAAAACACTAGCACTGTCAACCCAAGTCAATGAGTCCATTAACAAACATTTTTTTTAAGAGCCTGCTATTGCACCAGGTACTAGGAATATGAAAAAGAGCTTCAGGTCTAGCTGTAAGGAAGAAGCAATATGTACATAGATATGTATATAAAAGTAGATATAAGATGACTTGAGGAGGTGAAAAACAATAGGTGGGAAATAAGGAAAAGTCTTCATCTAGAAGGTGAAACTTGAGCTGAGCCTTGATTGAAATTACGGATTGAAGGATGTAAAGAGGAAGAATATTCTAGGCATAGAGATAGACAAAAAAATGTCTTTAATGAGTAGTAAGTAGGATAATTTGGCCAGACCATACTGTTCATGGAAGGAAGAAATGTTGATATGTTGTGTGGAAAGCACATTGTAAAACCGTTGTGGATTTCGGAAATATGAGTTATTATTTTAGAGTTGTCTATCATCTTACAATAAGTTTGCATTATTTGGGAAAAGCTACTCCTTGTCAAGAACATGAAATTTTTAATGTATTTTTTAAATATGCAATCACATGGGCAGGAAGATTTCAGGAAAACTTGGAAAAACTTAAATGACCTGATACAGAGTGAAGTAAGAAGAACCAGGAGAGCATTGTACAAGTAAGTACAATATAGTTTGATGAATGCCTTAGCTATTCTCAGCAATACCAACATCCAAGAGAATTCCAAAGAATTCATGATGAAAATGCTATCCACCTCCAGAGAAAGATTTGTTGGAGTTTGCATGCAGATCAAGGCACATCATTTTTCATTTTATTTTCATTGTGTTTTTTATATATATTTTCTTCTACAACATGAAGGATGTGGAGGTATTTTGTATGATAGCATATGTATAACCTATATCAAATATAACCTAAAACCTGTATCAGATCACTTACTGTCTCAGGAAAGAGAAAATGGAGAGAGGGAGAGAATTTGGAACCCAGAATATTAGAAAATGTATGCTACAAATTGTTTTTACATGTAATTGTGTAAAAAATAAAACATTATTAAAGGGAAACAAGTAAGATAAAATACACAGTCATCGGATTGTTGATTAAGAACTAGAAGGGATTTCTGAAGTCATCTAATCCAAAATCCTCTTTTTTAATGAATGAAATAAATGAAGCTCAAAGAAAATGAGTGACTTATTCAGGGTCACACAAGTAACAGAGGCAGAATCTGGACCAAAAACCTGGTCATCTGATTTCAACTCCAGTGTGCTTTCCTTTGCTCCAAAATGCCCTTAATTCTTCAAAGTAATCAGCAAGAGTCTCTAACTTGATAACAATCAACCAGTCTTTGGGCTGGGTAATGTTTATAACTCTCAACATGTGTTTGGGCAAAACAAATGTGCTTATAATACTCAGAGATAGTGGCATAATGTGTCTTTACTAAAACTGTTTCACATTCAAGCAAAATAGTTCTTTTTATGACAAAGTACCCTGCCTTCCGCTATTTACATTATCCTTCAGGAGCAGTATCACTTATTAGAATCTTTCCACATCTTAAGAAAGGCCTGCCACATTTCCTACAGGACAGTTTATAAAACATAGGACAATAGTTATCCTTGGTCCTCAGTCACCTTATTACACTAAGCCCTTTATTTTTTTATTTAAAAATTTTTATTTAATTAATTGATTAAAATATTTTTCCATGGTTACATGATTCATGTTCTTTTCCTCCCCTCCTCTCACCCCCCTCCCATAGCCAATGAGTAATTCCACTGGGTTTTACGTGTCATTGATCAAGACCTATATCTATATTATTAATATTTGCACTAGGGTGATTGTTTAGAATCTATATCCCCAAACATGTCCCCAGTGAACCACGTGATCAAGCAATTGTTTTTCTTCTACTCCCACAGTTCTTTCTCTGGATGTAGATAGTGTTCTTTCTCATAAGTCCCTCAGAATTGTCCTGGATCATTGCATTGCTGCTAGTAGAGGAGTTCATTACATTTAATTGTGCCACCGTGTATCCATCTCTGTGTACAATGTTCTCCTGGTTCTGCTCCTTTTGCTCTGCATCAGTTCCTGGAGGTCTTTACAGTTCATATGGAATTCCTCCAGTTTATTATTCCTTTTAGCACAATAGTATTCCATCACCAACAGATACCATAATTTGTTCAGCCATTCCCCAATCAAAGGACATCCCCTCATTTTCCAATTTTTTGCCACCATAAAGAGAGCAGCTATAAATATTTTTGTACAAGTCATTTTCCTTATGATCTCTTTGGGGCATAAACCCAGCATACACTCAGCCCTTTAATAGGAAAGGTGGGACCTTAGATGCCATTGAATCTAACCCCCAAAAGTAAATGACGTGCCCAAGATCACATAATTCAAAAGCATCCCAGACAAGATTAGAACCCAGAATCAACTAAGTAATATACTATATAGAGTGAGAGATTTGGAGTTCAAATCCTGCCTCAAATGCTTCCTGACTTATGTATTTCTAGGCAATTTACTGAATATCTCCTAGTCTTGGTTTCCTCATCCTCAAATTGGAAATCAACATAGTGCCTATTTCATATAGTTGCATTAGGATCAAAGATAATACAAGAAAAGTGCTTTGTAACCCTTAAGTGTTCTGTAAATGTTAGTTATTATTATTATTAAAACTGCACTGTCCACATGCTTTGAAAGTAATTATTGGATCGAGTATATTGCCCCTGCTGCCTATACCTTCTGTTAAGTTGATCCAGACATACTGAACTTGTTTTGGTAAGTAGGAAATCATGGAAAACACAAAGATCTCCATAGTCTAAAGCCTCACCACATGTAAAAAGTAAAACAAAAAAATTCTGGCAAAAAGGTGGCATGAAATAGTGGAAGGAATACCAGTTCTAGAATGAAGATCTCAATTCAAATCCTGAATCATTTACCACCTGTGTGACCTTGGGCAAGTCATTTAATTGCTCTGTCTCAGTGGCTTCATTTATAAATTAAATGAATTGGGCTAAATGGCAGCAAAAATCCCTTTTGAGGCTAGATTTAAGTTCGGATGATTCATTCACAAGAAATTAGGATGGGTAGCTAACAACAAATCCATTTTTATGATGCTTTTAACATAGAATTTTAAAGAGCTTTATGAAGTTTAGTGTATCACTAGGGCAGGGTCAGCAACCTTTTTGGCCGTGAGAGCCATAAACGTCACATTTTTTAAAATGTAATTTCGTGAGAGCCGTACAGTGCTCACAGTGCGGCTCCTGTAACAGCGCCTGAAAAAAAAAATGGACTTTATGGCTCCTGCAGAAAGAGCCCTATCTGGCCCTCAAAAGAGCCGGATATGGCTCGAGAGCCATACGTTGCTGACCCCTGGTCTAAAGCCAAATTAGGAATTTATCAAAATAAGGCTTCCTAACTCCAGGCTCAGTATTTTATCCACTAAACCACCATGTTGCCTCCCGAAGTTATACTATTAGTATCCATAGTTTGCAAAATATAAAATGATAAAAGCTATTAAAGTTTCAAGAATAATTTAAATTAATTTATATTTTGCTGATCACAATAGTCCTTAAATATTTGAAAAATAACTATGTGTATATATGCATTTATATTTTACACATATTTATATATACCCACATATACATAAGATTTATATACATCGTGCATACATATATATGTATTATGTATGAGTTTGTATATATTTTTTTCATTAGTTTGACTTAGATAACTATATATTCATTTAGCAAAATACTTTGTATTTTGTCACCAGATGACTAGTACTGGTTTTTTTAGCTTTAAGAATTAAGAATTTTTGTTGAGTGGTATAATTTCAATTTTGAAACTGATTCCACATCCAGCTTCCAGATATTTGTGTTTATTTCATTTTCATTGCTAAGCACATATCTAAAATTAACATTCAGTAAGCATATGAATTTCCTGATTCCCTTAAAATAAACTCTTGGAAATATGATCCAAAGGTTGAGAATATCCACTTTAAATTCTATATCTGAACATTAGGAGTATAATTATTTAAAAGCTAAATCCCAAATAGTTTATATAGTATTGGGATTAATTGTTCTTTAAATGTTTGAAAACTTATCTTGTGATTCCATCTGACTCTGAGAATTTTATTCTCTGAGAGTTCATTGATGGCCTATTCAATTTCTTTGTCTGACATGGGATTATTTAAGTATCCAATTTCCTCTTTTGTTAACCTTGACAATATATATATATATATATATATATAT
>NC_058135.1:87866459-87958625 GCF_016433145.1 Gracilinanus agilis
AGAAAGAAAGGAAGGAAGGAAGGAAGGAAGGAAGGAAGGAAGGAAGGAAGGAAGGAAGGAAGGAAGGAAGGAAGGAAGGAAGGAAGGAAGGTCATTTGCATTCTAGAACCCAGGATCTAAAAGATTAAGGTAGTCTTTGAATATAAGGGCCATGAAGATTCTGAGACCTGCCCTCAGTTTTTAGTTAAGCTTTGAGCACAGCTATTGATCTGAGATTAAATGAGACATTTCAAGGAGGCCCCAGTATCAGACCTTTGCTGTCTTCACTCATCTTCAAAGTAGGTGGCCATTTCTGTTTTCCCTATAACCTAATATGGAAAGCTAAAATTCAGTAAGATGTGTGAATCCTCTTTTATATCAGTTATGACTCAAGGTGAATAGCCCAGCCTCCTTGGACCTGGGTGTGGGATCCTGGAATTAGTAAAACAGAATTAGCTACTCTTTTGATAGAGCATGGAGACAAATAATCTAGCTCAAGAATCTAAGAATAATTATGGATCTCCTCAGGAAAATTCTCCACCAAGATGATCTAGAGTCTTCCCCTAATGACCATAAGCAAATATTTCCAGGAAGCCAACACAGAAAAGGCAAAAAATATGACCTTAGGTAAAATCCCTTAACTCCATTGTGCCTCAGTTTCTCCATATTTAAAATGAGGAGATTTGATTAGATGGCCTCTCTGGTTCCTCTTCAGTTCTATATCTATAATATTATGAACTAGATGGCCTTTAAGGTTTCTTTCAGCTCTAAATCTATGGTCCTGTGATCCAATAATCCTATAATTTATACAGGCCTCTCCTCCCCCCCAATATCACAAGCACATATTCTGAATTTTAAGAAAAACAGTATTTCATTGTGACTTCAGCCTCAAGTCTATATCTTGAGAAGGGGAAATCGCTAACATATCTCTCCACACTGGTCTTTTCAATTTACAAGAATAGTATTTACAACTGAAAGAATAGCAGGAAATGTCTAATAGTACTTAACACTAGGTCTCTAGGAAACAAGAAATACCACTGGTAGTCACTCAGGGCAAGATCTCAGAGCACCTTAATTTCACTTATTAAACAGTCTAAGCAAGCACCAGAAGGTGTTGGCTTTCCTAGTCAGAGTTTATTGGAACAGATTAAATTAAGACATTATAGGGGCAGGAAATTAAGAAGCATTTACTTAAAGGCAGATGTTTGTCAACTAAAAAAAATAACAACCCTCATGATGAAAAAGAATCCCTTCCCCCTAACAAAGGAGGTAATGTTTTGTTTTGTTTTGTTTTTCCAAAGAGATTTTTGCAATCAGAGTGAACAAATAATGTTTCACTTGGAATTCCACTTGGGAAATGAACCTCTTCTCAAAAATCATTCGTAATTCCCTCAAGGGATTTGGGGTAAAACCGATTCCAATAAATTTCAGCTTAAACTTTATACTTTATGACCAATAATTCAACATAACAGTTCAAAATCTACAGTAACCTGGATCAAGCAAGGCTTAATGTACTGATGAGAAAAGAATTGCCCCTTTCTCCCAAGGTCAGCTTTTCCCTTGTCTGACAAACTCTTGGGAGAGACAGGATGATGCAGTAAAAAGAATATTTTGGGGCAGGGGGGCAGCTATGTGGCACAATGGATAGATCATCAGATCTGGAGGTGGAAGAACATGAGTTCAAATCTGGCTTCAGACACTTCCCAGCTGTCTCACTTCATTCTATTTGCCTAGCCCTTGCCCTTCTATCTTAGACAGAAAGTAGGAATTAAAAAAATATATATACATATATATATATTTTATTTTGTTTTATACATATTTATATAAATTTATATATTTATTTATATAATATATCTATAAATTAAATATTTATATATAATTCGTACTTTCTATATATATTGGGCTAGAAGAAAGGTAGCCTAGACTCTAGTCCTCCTCTGCTCCCTAACTTAAGTGACCCTGAGCTTGGGCTCTCTAGGCTTCATTTGTCTCTATAAAATAAGGCAGTAAGACTAGAGGGCTCTGAGGTCCCTCACAGCTCATAAAGTCTAGGTAAGCATGCAACTTGTATCCATTATGCTTTCCAAATAGCCCCTGAACCAACATTCCCCACCAACATGCAGTCAAAATAAGCTGAAAAAATAATGCGTGTGTAAGTGCCATTTTCTCTGAATTTTCTGCACATGATTTTTTAATTAAATGTTATTTTTTTAATTGAGAGAGGTTCCATTTTCTCTCACTCCCACCTCCCACACAATGTAACCTGCTCCAATCCTTCAGGTCTTCTCAGTTCCCTGGAAAGGCTCTGTTAAACCAATTAGCCAATTGTCTGAATGACAAGAATGAGTCTCTCACAAGGGAAAACAATTATCTAATTTATCATTGAACCCCAAATCTCTTCACAAAAACTATATGTTCCTTGGATTGGTGATGGGATCCCTGAGAAAGAACCGAAATCCCAAGAGAAAGCTTTCAAAGTAGCAGGTGGTTGGCATTCTTCAGGCTAATGTATTGCTGTAAAGTCGAATTCATCTTCATTTAATTTTTTTTTCCTAAGAAAATTTAGAGTATCAGGTGTTAATTTAATGCCTATGATCCTCCCCAGTTATGAGGTAAAGTCGTACTGAGGAATAAATACTAGATTTAGAGGCAGATTACCTGAATTTACATCCTGGTTCTGCCACTAATTATATATGTAGCCTTAGGCACATCCCTGAATCTCTCTGGCTTTGGGTTTCCTCCTTTGTAAAATGAAGTTGTTGGATGATATGGCCTTTGAGATCCCTGCTACCACTAAGAGAAACCTAATTTTTGAGGCTCCACCAAATAGATAGAATGGATTTTTCCTCCTCCTTTGCAACGTTTATAAAATCCACTTAAATTATTACATCTTCAAAAATTCACCTGACCTATGTGTGTGAGAGAGATTCTATATTTTCTTCCCTACTTTTAAAGTGGTTCTATTACTTTTAAAGTAATTTCCCCAGTCTTCTTCCCTGACATCTTATCTCTCTTCCTCTCCCTCTTCCACATGTTCATCTTAAGCATCAGAGGCTTCTCTATCTATTCTCCCAATCTCACTGTCATTGAAGTGCGAGCTTTCTCTGTTGCCATGATTGAAGACTTCTATCTCAGGTTCCTTTCATGTATACTTTGTTCTTTGGTTTAAATAATACGTTTGAAGTAAAATTTTTACAGAGCGAAATGAAATTTTTTTAAAGTTTCCTTTTTATTAAACAAAGCCACCTTGTTTGATTTCACACTATTTAATCACAGATGCCTAATATTTTTCTAAAGAAAAGAAGGCTAGTCTTTAACTGCTATCTTGGCAATACGAAACCAGCAGCATCAGTTGAAAGCAGACATTAAAATAACAGTCCTGATCAGTGAGACATCGTTCCAAGAACATTCTACATATAACTGGCTCATTTCAGCTCAATAACTGTAAAAAGAATGCACTTTGTTTTCTGAAAGTTCATCTTGAACAAATTCATTGTTGTTGTTGCTTTTTCTAAAATGCCATTAGCATTTTTTAATAAGGTACTCATTGTCCAAAAATATTTGCAACCAACTCAGTATCTGTAGCACATTGTTTTGATACTCATAATATGATCTCGTGGAAGTAAGTGGCTTACCTTGTTCTTTAACAGAAAGTCCTAATATACCCCAGAGTAAAACCCAGAAGTGGAAAACATCCCAGGAAACCTTTTAAAGGGGAGAAAGTACCATTGGATTGCAATGGAGCCAACCCTGTAACTCGTGCAAGGGGGCCAACATATCTTTGGTACTTCATGGAGCTGAATGCAATTCACAATGGACTCGATTACTCCCAATCGATAATTTCTCAAATAAAAGAGCAGATTTCCCAAGCTAATGGCTGATCTATAACTGGGCAGGAAAGAAATTCAGAAGTGCCATACTTGCCCAGCCTCTATGCATTAGAGTGCCACCTAGCTGCCCATTAGTAAAAAAAAAAACAAAACAAAACAAAAAAAAAAAAAACACTATAGTATTTAAAAGTTTTCAGAGAGCCATCCATGTATGTTTTTATTTGAACTTCACCCTTGAACCCAAACCATCACAACTCCAAATCCAGAAATCTCCTTGTTTTGTAATGCTGCCTCTCACAGGTCTTTGTATTTATCTGGGGGCAGGAGGGCAGCTATGTGGCACAGTGGATACAGTGCCAGGCCTGGAGTTGGGAGAATATGAGTTCAAATCTGGCCTTAGAAACTTCCTAGCTGTGTGACTGACAAGTCACTTAACTCTGTTCACCTAGCCCTTGCCCTTCTATCTTAGAGTTATCACCAGGACAGAAAGTAGGAATTTAAAAATGCATATATTAGAGCTGGAGGAGACCTTGAAGATAATCCAGTCCAAATTCTTAATTTTACCACTAAGCTAGAGATACTGGAACTAAAAACAGGTAAAATTATTATCCTCTTCCACACGGGAAGAAACAACAAGGTGAAAAATGGAACTAAGGTCTCCTGATTCCAAATCCAAGTGCTCCCCCCCGTCCCCCCCCCCCACCAACCCTACAGGGTCCAGTGGATAGAGACAGACTCAGAATCAGGAAGATTTATCTTCCTAAGTTCAAATCTGGCTTCAGACACTTACTGAGTGGCCCTAGACAAGTCATTGACCCTGTTTACTTTAGCTTCCTCATCTGTAGAATGAACTGGAGAAGAAAATGGAAAACTTCTGCAGCCAAGAAAACCCCAAATGGGTTCTCAAAGAGTCAGACACAATTGAAAAATGACTTAACAGCAACAATAGCCTGATGGCTTCTATCACTGTACATCAGATCTTTTAATGTATCATTCTACCTACCTTGCCAAGTTTATTTCATTCTGTTTCTTCAAATATCCTAAATTCTTTATGTAGCTCCCTTATCAGAAAGAGGGATGGTGAGGACTAGAATTTTTCTTAGCTAGTAGGAGGAACAGAAAGCTTCACAGAATAAGGAAAGTCAGGGGGAACCTTTGTTCTCTCCAAAGAGGAGAAGAAAGGAAGACTTGCACCAGTTTTGACCCATTGGCAAAAAGCCTTGTCTAGTTCACTGACCCACCGGAGGAGTGATCTGCCTGTACCAAATTTGATTAGATGTGAGTTTGCCTCATGAAATTATTCCCTCTTTATCCCTGTCTCACCATTGCCTGGGCAGCTCTCATCCCTACCTCTGGGAGTTTCCTTCTCTACTTAAATTTTATTTATTTACAGCCTCCACTTTTATGTGGGGTATTGTCTCCCATTAAAAATAAACTGTTTTTTTGTTGAATTCTGAATGTTTAATATACTGAAGATGACCACAGCAGAAAGGGAAGGTCAAGAGGGAATCTGAGACCGTTCTTTTTAGACTTAACTGTGACCCTGATTTAAGTTCTCCTTACAAGGAAGGACTTCATTTAGTCAATGGTCACTGTATATTCCAGGATTGGAGATAGTCCACATTATTAATTACTCTCTGGCTTAGTGTTCGGTGCAACTAAAAAATAAAAGAATGAGCTAAATAACTTATAGCTATTTATCTTTATAGGCCTGCTGGAAATCAGACATTTTTGAAAGCAACAGCAGTGAATTGTTACATATACTTCTTGTCATTCAGTCATTTTTCAGTTGTGTCCAATGATTCATGAATTCATTTGGAGTTTTCTCTGCAAAGATATTAGAATGCTTTGCCATTTTCTTCTCCAATTCATTTTACAGCTGAGGAAACTAAGGCAAATAGGGTGAAATGACTTACCCGGGACCACATAGCTAATAAATGCCTAAGGCCAGATTTGAACTCAGGAAGACAAACCTTCCTGACTCCAGGACCCGCACTCTATCCACTGTACAACCTCGCTACCCTTTTACATATACTAGCCATTGTAAACACCGAGTTTTGCGTTCAGTGTTCCAATCACTGTGTTCAACACACTGTAAATGTCATTTTGCTTCCAAATCAAACGTTCTGTCCTCAGGACCCATCATCAACTCTGGATTCACTAGCCATTTCTTTTCATCCTCAGCCCCAAAAGATTTTCGAGTTATGTCTGGGAAAACTAGAACTCATCAGAAAAACCCACACTGTGTCAAAACAGCCTTTATAGGATTAGCCATCTCCCTTGTGTTTCCTGACAGTCATTCGCGCAGCATTTCCTACCTGCTAAGGAAAATCAGACAGAGCTCAGGAAATAGGTTTGTTTTTCTACCATAAAGTTTGGTAAAGTAGAATCAGTCAAGTCATGAGTTAACTAAATAGTCCCCGAGGTTTCTAAAATGTGATGCATCCTGGATCTTCCTGTCACCTTCACAACTTGCTAGACAACTCAAAGTCTAGTGGTATTGAATATACTCCTTCTACCTAGAGGCTTGATAAGGCTGTGTATTGGAAGCTGGGAACTTTCTGAACTCTTTCAAACAGGTCAAATTTTAGGGCTCAGAACAGCCAGAACCACTGACATGTTTGCTCCATCTGATACGATTACAAAGCCATTCCCTGAAGTCCACTTCACAAGTATAATGTACTTCAATACTTATTTTTTTCACCGACAAAGGGCAATTCCCTTCCGTTAGTTTCAGAACGAATTCAATAAAACATCCCAGTGAGATCCAAGTTTCATCTTTGGTTTGTGTCTATCACAATCAAAGTGGCAGTCCACACAAATTGGAAGTACCGGGACCCAATGGACAGATTTATCAAAATTTATCATCCTCTCTATTTCTCTGTTCCCATCTTCCCTCCTTCGTTCCTTAATCTTCTCCCACCATTGATTTCTTGTAGATCGATTTCTCTCGTGTATTATTTCCATGATGAGGAGGATTTAGGGAATAGAAATTACAGTTTTATTGCGATTGATTTGTAATTACCCACAAACAGAATATCACTGTGCCATTAGTAGGTCCAGTGCAAAATATAATTTAGGACATCTGGTTACTTTCTTCAAGCTACATATTTTTAAAGATCTAGCCTTTCACTGATATGACTACCTCTCCCACACGCACAAAAAAAAGTATGTTATCCTTCCATGAATCTGCTAATCATTTCAAAGTTGCTTTGCCCCAACGTGTTAATCACTTGGTCACCAAACTTAAGATGCCTCTAGCTAAGTTCAATGAGGCTGTCATTGTTCTGACACTGTCAGAGCTTATGATTCAGTGACATGCATTATGAGAAAAATCATCTCCATGCCATATGGAGACATTAAATAAAGGCAGAATCTTAGAATCTCAAAATTTGAAAGCTGGAAGGATTTCAGTAACCATCTAGTCCAGTGAAAGAATCTCCAGTGTTATACACCTAACAAGTAGTTGTCCAGTCTGTTTGAAGACCTCCAGGAAATTCACCCCATCTCCAGGCTGTCCTTTACACTTTTGGACCATTTACTGACATTAAGCCTAATTTGACCTTTTTTAACTTTAAAACTTTGCTACTAATGCTGCTGTTGGAGCCATTTGGACTAAATCTACCCCTCATGGTAGATCTTCAGATACTGGAAGACAACTTTCATATCCCCATCCCTCTCCTCAAATTTCCTCATCTCCATTCTAAATATAGCCAATTCTTGCAGCTAATTGGTTTTAGTGAAGAATTCCTACTGTTGGCCATTGGTTTTGAGAAAAAGTTACAATGTTGGGTGCAAGAAATTTAACTGATTAAAAATAAATTAAAAGAATAATAGGATTATTAATTTTCCTTTTTTCATGAATGAGTCAATATGATCAAGAACAGCTTTTTTTAAGTTTTTATTTTGAGTATTTTCCCATAGTTACATATTTCATGTTCTTTTCCTCTCCCCAAATCCCCCTGAACCCTCCTTAGCCACTGCACAATTCCACTGAGTTTTGCATGTATCATTGATCAAGACCTAATTCCATATTATTGATAGTTGGACTAGAGTTATTATTTAGTGTCTACATCCCCAATAATATCCCCATCAGCCCATGTGTTTAAGCAATTGTTTTTCTTCTGTGTTTCTCCTCCCATGGTTCTTCCTCTGAATGTGGCTGGTTTTCTTTCTCATAATTCCCTCAGCCTTGCTCTGGATCATTGCGTTGCTGCTAGTAGAGAAGTCCATTATGTTCGATTGTACCACAGTGTATCAGTCTCTGTGTATAATATTCTCCTGGTTCTGCTCCTTTCACTCTGCATCAATTCCTGGAGGTCATTCCAGTTCACATGGAATTCCTCCAGAAGAACAGGAGTTTTTAACCTAGAATTTGTAAAGTTTTTAAATAATATTGTGATAACTGTATTTCCTTTGTAATTCTAGGTATTTTATTTTATACATTTAAAAAGAATAAACAAGGGGTTTATAGATTTCACCAGCCTGCCAAAGGGGTACATGATATATACAAAAAACGTAAGAACTCCTGATCTGGGGGAAAAATTCCTTTGAAAGTTGAGTCTTCCCTTTCCTTCAACCTCCAGTATTCATTCTTATTCATTAACTCCATTTCCATTCTGCATCATATTTCTTTCTATCTATGACCAACAGGAGGACCAACACACTCTGTCAGATGAATTAGTAATTTCACTAGATTCTTTGAATGCTTTAGAATCACATGGATAGAGACAGTTTCTGTACTTCCCAATATTTGTCCACATGATTCATTCATTCATTCTATAAATTTACTGATTTTGTACAAAATTCTGTACTAGCTACTCTGAAGAAGACCAAGAATGAGACACAGTTCCTGCCCAGATCACCCTCGAAGGAGAAGCGATTACATGTACAAAAGAACTATAATACATAGCAGAATGTGAAAAGCACAATATGAGTTGCAAAATAATTATTGATCTGGAGATGGAAGCAATTTCAGAATTCAAATACTCCAACCTCATATTTTGCATAATAGGAATCTGAAGCCCAGAGAAGTTTTGTGATCTTGTGACCCAAGGTCACACAGATAATAAGGAAGATGGATAAGATCCAAACCTAAGTTCTCCGGCTCCTGATCCAAAAGTCTATTCCATGACCTCACACTATACAGCTACTAATACCACTTCTGTCTTTCGGGTACTTTTGAACCAAAGAGAAAGTCAATGCTATATCTCTTAAAATGGAAAATTAGAGGGGCAAGAAAGGGTCCACAAAGACCAATGAGAATTTGACTGCACACAGTATAGTCCAAAGACCAGAGTTCCACAGAACAGAAAGGACATGGGAAAAGACATACTGAAAGAAGATGTAGCAAAATTTAGGTCCACTATAAAATATAATCTAGGATCTCTGGTTATTTTATTCAGTATATTTTTAAAGGACCCATCCTTTCACTGATATGGCTACCTCTTCCATATACCTAGATTGCTATTCTTTCATGTACCAATCAATCATTTCAAAGTATTTTTTGCCCCAAAGTGATCATCACTTGGTCACCAATCTTAAGATGAATCTATCTGAACTTAATGAGGCTGTAATTGTTGTTAGACTGCCAGAACTTATCCATAATGTTGGGCAACATATTGGGCAACAAGCTAATAATACAAACACAAAACAACTCAGCACTTATAACCACCCAGAGAAGAAGCCCAGTACAACAGAAAAGCATCAGCTCTGAAATGGATTCAAATCCTGCCTCAAATTCACCTGAATTCAAATCCTGCCTCTCCTCCGTTACTATTTGTATAATCATAAGCAAATAACTTTGCATCTCTTAGAACTCAAGTTGTTCAAATATAAAATGAGACAGACTCCAAGGTTCCTTCAAGTTCTAAATTTATGATTGTTCTCATTTTCCTACTATGACATCATACATCTTCTCAAATCATGCCCTTGTTAACTCATCACAGCTTTATAGAAATAGCCAATGCCCTTTTAAAATGGATCATTTAGAATTTTAGTTTGGCATGCGGTGATAAAAAAAGATTTAGTATTTATTGGAATTGACAAAAATCAGTAAGAGACAACAAGATGCAATGGATGGAGAGCCAGTCCACTCTGAGACATCCTGAGCAAATTACTAAACAATCCTAAGATTCTAAGTGGCAGAATGGCTGTCAATCTGCATTGGTAGAGAGTGTTTCTTCACTGGGAGTTCCCTCTTCTGAGGTAATCACAACTCTAGACAAAATTTTTGTTTAAACCTTGAAGTAGTCATAGGAATAAGTTTCCTTTGTCTTATACTTTGTTTTGTGTTTGTGCCCTCAATTTTACATTAATGTCAAGACTTGGTTTTCCTGAAATGTTAACTCAGAAAACAATGAGAGAAGAAATTAGGTTACCTTCTTTCCAAGATTAAATATTTCTGTCTATAAATGATTATAAAATGACATAAAAGATAAATATTTCATAAAGCACATTCACTCCATTTTAAAATAAATGACTTAAGAGAGAAGCAAAGCCAACATGGCAGAGTAGAGAAGCACTCAACCATGCCCTCCCAAATTCCCCATTCAAACAACTATTAAACAAAGCTTCAAATCTAATTCTAAATCAGTAGAAGCAACGAAAGGTCAGGTGAAACAATTTGTCTTCCCAATTCAGCTTAGGAGATCAGCAGGAAAAGTTTGTCATATCAAGATGGTGGTGGGGTCCAGGAACACAGTGAAGGCAGCACATGCCCCAACCAAGGGGCAGTTACATTGACAACAACAGAAGTTTCAGGAGATCTCAGCCCATAGATGGTGGAAGGGGTCAGACAACTACTTGGAAAAAGTTTTCTGGCACTGTTTAGGACTCTGTTGCATTTCCCATGTACAGGTTCCAGTCCAAGGGTCAAAGGGAATGACAACACTTGTAGTTGCAGGGGAGCAAGGTCATGGTTAAAGATAGGAAAGAAGTACTCTTGGTCATGGGAGAATAAGGACCCTGGTCTCAATTCCAAAACAGAGGGGAGAACTAGAAATTGGGGCAAAAGAAGAACAGGGAACCTGGTCACAGGACCAGGACTAGGAGGAAACCAAGTGACTATAGAGGAACAAAGTCCCTTCCTAGGTAAAAAATAGAGCACAGATCAGGATAGCAGTGAACACCAAATGAACACAAAAATTGGAAAGTCTGAAACTCAAAGGAGAGATTAATAAAACTGAAAGCAAGAAAACCACTGAATTAATCAATAAAAGCATGAGCTAGTTTTACAAAATAACAAAATAGATAAATCATTAATTATATTTTTAAGAAAGAAAATCAAATCTCCAGTATCAAAAATAAAAAGGTTAAATTCACCACCAATGTAGAGGAAATTAGAGCAATGAGGAGTTATTTGGAGAAATTATATGTCAATATATCTGACAATATAAGGGAAATAGATGAATATTTACAAAAATATAAATTGCCTAGATTAACAGAAGATGGAATAGAATACTTAAATAACCCTGTCTTAGAAAAAGAAATTGAACAAACAATCAATGAACTCCCTAAAAACAATCTGGTCTTGGGGAATTTTTAATGAACATATAAAGAACAATTAATTCCAATACATATCTGAACTAGGAAGAGCAAAAATAGAGAAGGAAAGCTATATGAATTTCCCTAATGAATATTGATGTAAAAATTATAAGTAAAATTCTAACAAGGAAATATTAGCAATATAACACAAAGATGTCCAGGTGGGATTTATATCAGAAATTCAAAATTGCTTCAGTTTTGGGACAACCATCAGCATAATTGATCATATCAATAACAAAGCCAACAAAAAACATATGATGATCTCAGATACAGAAAAAGCTCTTGACAAAATGTAACATATTTCTTTTTAAAACACTAGAAAGCATAGAAATAAATGGAGCTTTTCTTTAAAATAATAGTATCTATCTAAAATCATCAGCAAATATTATCTTTAATGGGAATAAGCTAGAAGTCTTTCCAATAAAATTAAAACTAGAACAAGGGTGCTCATTATCACCACTATTATTCAATATTGTTCTAGAAATGCTAGCCATAGCAATAAGGTAAGAAAAAGAAACTAAAGGAATTAGAATAGGCAATGAGGAAACAAAACTATCACTCCTTGCAGATGACATGTTGGTATACCCAGAGAATCAGCTAAACAACTAGCTGAAATAAATTAACAGCTTCAACAAAGTTGAGGAATATAAAATAACCCCACATAAATCAACAACATTTCTATACATTTCTATCAAAGAATTGCAGGAAGAGATAAAGAAATTCCACTTAAAATAAGTGTCATATAAAATACGTAAGAGCCTACCTGTCAAAACAAGCCCAGGAATGATATGAACATAATTACACAACACATTTCACACAAATAAAGTCTGATCTAAACAAACAGAGAAATATTAGTTGTCCATAGGTATAAGCCAGTGGAATAAAAATGACAATTATACCTAAATTAATTTACTTATTCAGTGTCATGCCAAGCTATTAAAAATTATTTTATAAAGCTAGAAAAAATAATAAAATTCATTAGGAAGATCAAAAGGTCAAGAATGTCAAAGGAATCATTGGGGGAAAATGTGAAACAAGGTATCCTGGCAGTATCAGATCTCAAGATGTATCATATCTCATAACTTATCAAAACAATCTGATACTGGCTAAGAAATAGGGTGTGGTCTTTTATGGGGAAGCTCTATTATCTGGGTTCAGAGGAAGGGGAGAAGGAGAAACTGACAAGACAGGGCAATAGACTGGGACCTAACAAGTTGGGGAAACCCAATATATATACAACAGTTAGTCAGCAACCACTCTCACTCAACCAACATGGAGTCCATCTCAGAAGAGAGAGCCACTTCCTGCTTCCCCATTCCATTTAGAATTCCCCAGCCTTGCTTGATAAGCCTCCTAATAATACCTAATCTTAAACATCTTATTAATTTATCTACAACAGTTCAATGGAATAAATATGGAGTAAATAACCATAGCATTTGTATTTGATAAACCCAAAGATTCAAACTTTTGGGACAAGAACTTGCTATTTGACAAAAATTGCTGGGAAAACTGGAAAGGAGTTTGGCAGAAACTAGGTACAGAACAGCAGGCACACCATATACAAAGATAAGGTCAAAATGAGTACATGATTTAGACATAAAGAGGTGGCATGATAAGCAAATAAGGGGAGAAAGAAATATTTACTTGTGAATGAGAGAAAAATTTATGGCCAAACAAAAGATAAGAGAGCATTAAGGGATATAAAATGAGTAATTTACACCAAATTTAAGTTTTTACACAAATAAAACCACTGCTGTCAAGATTAGAAGAAAAACAGAAAAGTAGGAGGGGGATTGTACAGCAAGTTTCTCTGATAAAAGCCTCATTTCTCAAAGATAGAGAGAATTCTATCAAATTTATAAGAATACAAGTTATTCTGCAATTTTTCAATTTTCAATGGCCGAAAGATATGAAGAGGCAATTTGTAGATCTATGGCATAAGAAAAAATGCTCTAAATCACAATTGATTAAAGAAAAGTAAGTTAAAACAACTCTGAGGTACCACCTCATCTATCAGATTAATGAAAAGGAAAGCGAGAAGTGGTGGAGGGAATGTGGGAAAATTGGGACATCAAAGTACTAATGCTGAAGTTGTGAAATGATCCAATCATTCTAGAAAGCAATTTGAAACTATGCCCAAAACACAATAAAACTATGCTGATCCTTTGACTCAGCAACAACACTACTAAATTTATATCTGAAAGAGATTTTGAAAAGAAGGATTTATATGTACATAAATATTCATTGTAGCTCTTTTGTGGTGGCAAAGAATTGGAAAATGAAGGGATGTCCCTCAATTGAAGAATGGCTGAACAAGTTATGGTATATGAGTATCACTGGATACTACTATGATATATGAAATGATAAGCAAGATTCTTTCAGAAAAAGCTGGGAAGACACATGAATTGATGCAAAGTGAAGTGAGAAGAACCAGGAAAATATTGTACACAATAACAGCAATATTGTATGCTAATCGACTGTAAAGACATGATGCAAAATGCTATGTATGTCAAAAAAAAGATGGCATCTAGATAATGAAACATAATCTTTCAACTTTATTATTCTTGGTTGTTTTGGGCTTGCATTTTCTTTTGAAACATGGATAATATGGAAATGTTTTGCATGACTACACATGTATAATCTATATCAAATTACTTGTCTTCTCTAGGAGGGGAAAAGAGAGAGGAAGGAGATAATCCGAAACTCAAAAAAATTTTTAAACAAATATTAAAAACATTTAGATGTAATTGATGGAAAATAAGATTAAAAGTAAATGTGAAAATTAAATGAATAAATTACTTATTTTCACATTTCCTAATGAAGCATCAATTTTATAGCTAACCCATCAAAGAATTCATGTAAACTTTAAACAAAAAGAAACCCCATATAACCAATTTCCACAAGAAATTGCATTCACTTCAGGCCAAGCAAATCCAAGCTGCCAACACATTGGTACACACAGCAGTGTTAGCCATCAGATCTCCACTTATATGACATTTCCACTGTGCAAAGTAGATTTGAAATGACACAAAGAAAGCAGATATAAGATTTTCAATCTTCAAACCAAAAAATGATGTAGAAGGTACAGCATGTGAAAAAGTTTCCATCAGCAGTCTCCTGCCGTTACTGTAAAGAAAACCAAAGGCTCACAGGGGCCGAAATGGAATTAGGCTGCATCTCTCAGGGCTCCTTCCTATGGAATGCAAGGGATTCTTTGTCGAGCCTTCATTGGCTCCCTACATGCCTCTCCCCCACAGATTCTGTCCCAGATGGCTCTATACCGTATGAAGGTGTCCAAATGGAAGACAGCTTGCCACTTTTTAAAAGTGCTGACTGGCAAACGAAGTGACAGTATGTTCAGTTTTAGTGTTTATAATACCAGAAATTTGAGCAGAGTGGCATATTTGCAAGTGAGGGGGAAAAATGAATAATAAAAACAGGATGAATGAGAAAGGAAATAATGGAGGAGGGAAGATGACTGTGAGGACTAGGCACATATATAAAAAGATAAATAAGAAGAATAAAAGATAGGAGAAAAGAGAACAATATGAAAACCAAAAGGCAAATGGCCAGCAGAATACTTGATTTTAAAAATTGATATATTTGTTTTACCATAACCATTATTGCCAAATATATCCCTGCCCATATGGGTTGGTATTAATTTCTTTTTCCCAGGATAGTTGTTAATTTGAATAATTATGATAAGGATTTATTTATCCATGTGTCCTTAGAGTTCAGCCAATTATTATTATTATTATTACCTGAGAAGCATTGTAATATAGTGGATAGAAAGTTGACCCTAAAGTTAGGAAAGTGTGGATTTATGTCTCAACTCTGAAACATATGAATATGAAACTCTGGGCCAGTCAATGACCTCTTTCAGCCTCAGTTTCCTCAACTGTAGAATGGGACTAATACCCTGAGCAAGTTACTTAAAATTTCAATGCTTCGCACAATTCTCCAAAACTGCATTTTTATACATAATAGGCCTTTTGTAACATTCCTTGTAATGATACATAAAAAAAAAAAGAAGGGAGGAAAAAGCAATTTAGCAAAACTGGACTTAAATCAAGTGTGATAGTAAATGTAGAGTTCCACACATATAGCCCCCTTCTCTGGGAAAAAAAGGGAAGGGAGATGTATTTTCTTGACTCTTCTCTGGGACCAAGAAAATCTTTCTGACTTCCTGAAAGACCAACTTTCTATCCACTGTACTACATTGGGTCACACTTCTTTTTAGATAATTTTTGAAAGTTGGTGGAACTCTGAGAAGACATTGATAAAGAGAGCCATATTTCATTATTCAAATTTTGCAAGTCTTCTTGGGAAAAATCAAGTTTTCAGTAGATGCTTTTGCTTGTTCCATTTATTCAGGAGAAATTACAATTTATTTCTTGCATCTTATTTCCTAGACCTGGAAGAAATTTTAAGTTCAAGTCAAGGCCCTTGGTCTGAGAAAAGACTAAATGATCTTTCAGAATACATTTTCCCTTCTTTGAAAAGTACCTCCAAAAAAACATTACATAGCCTCTTCAGGTAATACAGATCAGAGTTTATAAGTTTGGATAGTAGACAGTTCATCCTAATGAGTAATCTAAATCCTTCTTGCTATCCTTTTACTCCATCCACCTCAAGTATATATTCAAGGCCACTGCCATTTTTTTGCTGAAGAATACTCTGGCTCTGTAAGTGCTTTATAGTTTCCATGCTAGCAAGGTATTAAATTTAGCTAAAATGAATTCTAACACTGACAAGGCTTTAATTTGGAAACTTCTAAGATAGAGGATCATGTATTAAGAGGTAAAAGAGACCTCAGAAATCATCTAGTCCAATCTCCCCATTTTACATCGAAGGAAATACACTAAGAGAGAGGCTTACCAAGGTCCATGGGGAATAAATAGCAGGAGACATTTTAACCCCAAAATTTCACTATTGCACAGCTCTTTCCACAATATTACTGAGCTGGTTAGTTCAGATTTTCTTGGTATATTTTGGAGATATCCGAAAGGGAGAGAGATCTGTTCTTGTGTAAATTGTTTACAAATCAGATTTTCGTTGGTGATGAAACCATAAAGTTCTCAGTCTAGACAATTCTCTTTCCTGGCATTTCCTTGCAATGAGCTCTATTGGTTTCCAAACAAACTCAGGACACTCAATGGAAACAATTGGTTTTTATCAGTGCTTAAATAGTTCCTTCAGTGCCTCACCCAAAAACCTTCAGGCATCGTTTTCAGGAAGACCTTAAATCTGAAATCCCACTGCTAGCTTGGAATGCCATCTTCCTTCCAGAAAAGAATTGTGGATTGAACTCTGAGAATACTGGAAATCAACCCATCCTCATCAACTCTGGTCACTAGAGGTCAAGCCATTGTCTCAACTTCTGTCCTGGCTGGCAAGCCATTTGTTGACACTTGGTGTCTTTGTCTAAAGTGATGATACAAGGAGCAAAGAGAGCATAACCTCTCCCCAAGGATGCCATTGAAAAATCGGGCTGGCTATCTGCACTAGGAGTCACTGAAATCTACTGTGGATGTCAATTTACCTGCGATTTTTATGTGTTCATCAATACTGGACTAGCATCAGCACTTTCAAGCTTAGAGGTGGCGCTCTGATGCTTAAAGAAATCTTTCTGGAGGAAACCAGTAATTGCTTCTCCACTGTATGGACAATATGGGCCATTCTTGATAACAGTACTAATGGAAGGATGGATTATGCAGCAAGAAAGGAGCACCTCTAATGGTGATGGCAAACCTATGACACGTGTGTCGGCATTGACACACGTAGCCATTTTCAATGACACTTGGCTGCATACAAAGAAGTATGGGGCTGCGTGCTGAGGATGAAACATTTACTGTAGTGTAGTGTAGACACTCTGTGCACTATAAATGACAATTCTACCTATATTAATTTACCTATTTTGGTTTATTAAATACAGTTATAGATTACAATTATACATTTTTGTTATTTAAACTATAAATATCTCAAAATTATGGTGTTTTTTTTCCCTTGAAGTGACACACCACCCAAGTTATGTTTGTTTTTTTTGTGAATTTTGACACACTAAGCTCAAAAGGTTGCCCATCATTGACCTATAATATGGGTACATAAATACAAAAGCAAAAGAGAAGAGCCTTCCTTCTATGAACACATCTCTTCTGTCCTAGCACCAAAACCGTTTGTAAAAGGAAGATCCTTAAAAGGAAGTCACTTAACTTCTCTTTGCCTCAGTTTGCTCATCTGTAAAATGGAGATAATAATAGCACTCATATCCCAGTGTGATTGTGAGGATAAAATGAGATAATATTTGGAAAGTGTTCTGGAAATCACAATTATTATTGTAATGGATTAAAAATTAGAAGGGATCTTTGACATCGTCTAGTCCAACCCCTTCATCACAGGAAACTGTGACACAGAAGCAGTCTGATGGTATGAAAAAGTTCAACATGAAGTTACAGAATCTCCATCTGAATCTTGGCTCTGCCAACTATTATCTATATGACCTTAGGCAATTTACTTAATCCCTCTGGGCAATAGTTTCCTCATCTGTAAAATGAGGAGATTGATCTATGAGATCTTTAAGGTCCCTTCCAGCCTTAGAGGTATGATTCTACATTCAAAGTGATGCAGGTTGTATTCGTAAACTTTTCAGTGTTACATAAATGTGAACTATTACTACATTTCCATGGACTGTCCACAGATAGGGCAGTATCCCCTCTGAACTACTCTCCCAACTCATATTCATATTAGTGGGCTGGGGTCCCAACCACATTCTCAAAGTTCAGAGGGATACTGCCTTATCCAATGGAATACCAGAGTATTCCATTAAAATCAATCAAGCAGACTTCAGTTGTCTTTTAGGAAAGGCTTTTACTAAGATAGCACAGTTAGAATAATTGGGGGAAAACATTCTCCCAAACATCTAAGGCATCCTCTCCCACATTCTCTTATGGAAAGAAGTTTGCAGTATGAAGGCACATTATAGGGAACATTATACTCAGAACTACTGGTTCCTGGAAATCCTCTCTTAAATATATAATGATCTTCTCTGGTGCAAGGGACATTTGTGCTCCTTGAAGAACATCCTCTCTTGGGTCCATCTTTGTTTCTGGAGCTTAACTGGAGCTTTTCCACTAGTCTATCAGTGAATAAGCATTTACGGAGTACCTACTATGTGTCAGGTACTGTGATAAGCACCAGGAATAGAAAGAAAGGTTAAAAAATAAAAAAAATATCGCTGCTCTTAAGCATACTGTATAATAGGGAATAGCATTAAATGAAACTATTATACTACATTTGCCAGGCTCATTGCTGTACTAAATGCTTTTTTATTCATAGAACCAGAGAAGTGTCTGATTCTTTGAGTCAATCATAAGATGTTTCCTGTTGAATATCATTTACCTTCATCCAATAGTCAGAAGTATTATAATACTTTGTTTTTCCTTTTTTATTTAGAATAGTTTTCCATGATTACATGATTCATGATCCTCCTCCTCCCTCTCTTTCCTCCCCTCTCCTGGAGCTGACAAGCAATTCCATTGGGTTATCCATGTTCAAAACCTATTTCCATGTTATTCCAATTTGCAATAGAATGATCCTTTAACATCAAAACCCTAATCATATCTCCATCGAACCATGTGATCGATCATATGTTTTTCTTCTGCATTTCTGCTATAATACTTTTTAAATGGTTTAATCTCACCTACTGTACATTTTTGATCAAAAGGTTGATGGATTGTTTAGTTCAATTGAGATGACTACATTTTCTATTAGTCATTGAAATGATATCTTTACGGTACCATAGAATGTTACACCTGGAAAGAACTTAAAGGACCATCTTATACAATCTCTTCATTTTACAGCAAAATAAAATGAGGGACAGAGTTCAAGATCATAAAATCATAGATTTCGAGCTGGAAGGGACCTTAGAAGTCACTAAGTCCATTCTCTCCTCCTTGGATGTGAGGAAACTGAGGCAAAGAGAGATTAAACAACTTGCCCAGAGTTATTAGTTATATGGATAATGGAGCCTAAGACCTTAGCCTTTAGACCCCTAGTCTAGTGTACTTTCTAATACATCACACTCTACCTTTTCTGAATGCCAACTTGTCTTGTTTGTCTAGATTTGATTAGCAAGACTTCAGACGTATAGACATAGCAACACAACTGGGTAAAAAGAGTTTTGTTTTATTCTTTTTTAAATCCTTCAGGTGAATTAGATTAACAGTGAGTTATAAAAAAACCCTTTCTGGAGGCAGCTGAGTGGCTCAGTGGATTGAGAGCCAGGCCCAGAGACAGGGGGTCCTGGATTCAGATGTGACCTCAGATACTTCCTAGCTGGGTGACCCTGGGCAAGTCACTTAACCCCTGTTGCCTCACCCTTACCACTCTTCTGCCTTAGAACCAATACCCAGTATTGATTCTAAGATGGAAGGTAAGGTTTGTGTGTTTTTTTTAAACCCTTTCTCTTGTTCAATTTGTTCCTTTAAATAGGCATATAGATGTAGACTTTGTCATGCTACTTATATCACAGACTGGATTCAGGCGTGAGATTAAAGAATTTCCAAGAAGCTCTTTCTTTAGGACATCAGGGCATAGGAAACAAATAGAAGACTTGGGAATCAAAAAGATCTCAGTTCCCATTCTGCTTCTGATATCTACAAGCTATGGGCAAATAAGAGGTTCAAAGATGGTTTCCAAGATTCATTCCAACTCTAGATCGATGATCCTCTTAAATTATTTATTTGAGACTCAACTTCCTCATCTGCAAAATTTCTCTAAATAATCTCTGATTTTCCATTTCCTTATCTGAAAAAATGGAGATTATAGCAAGCACATGTAATGATTACATGGAATTGTTGTAAGGATCATATGAGATAACAGACACTGTGGCAGGTGATAGATGAAATGACTGAGGAAGCAAAGGTTCATGCTTCCAAATATATCAATTTATTAAGCAATACACAGCAATTGCTCAATAAATTGGAACCAATAGCTTTCCTCAACTTTGGCACTAGACCTCAAATACACTACACACACACACACACACACACACACACACACACACACACACACACACACGTGCGCGCGCACACACACACACACGTGCGCGCGCACACACACACATACACATCAAAACAATTAGTTGAACAAGGTCATTTAACAATTTGGATCTTATAACTTTAGAAAACTTAAAAGGAAAATTTTAACACATGTAATAGGTAAAATAAAATATTTTTTAAAAATAAGGCCAATTAACCAAAAGGAAACAACCAGGATAGATTAGTTCATCTGTCTAATTGGAGGAGAGATTAGGGACTTTCCAAGTTGGGAGGAGGAGGAGAGTGAATAGATACAATTCTGTGAAATCAGAAAAGGAGGTATCTCTCTCCCTTCACTAGTTTGCATTCAGTCAAAAGAACATGGAAGCAATAACTGGTTGATCAGCACTGGGCTGGTTCTCAGATAAGACATAGGGATTGCTTGAGATAAATGACAAAACTCCTTGCCTCAGTCTTTGGATCTGACCATGTTTCTGTTCAGCATAACCTAGGCATTAGTTGGGGGTCTCTAAGCAGCAGGTAGAAGTGGTCCACCTTCCTGTATGGAGTAGGTTCAAAACAATGCAATAAAGGTTTTCTCCCATTTCCCACAATTGAACAATTTTTTTTTCACAGGCCAGAAATTGGACTAGACCCATAATTAAATAGAAAGGGAACTAACCAAGGTCCAGAAATGAGTCACGAGACGGGGTCAATGTGGTTCACTCAGTTCCCACTACCACTTAGAGATTTTATCCCCTCAATTCCCTACTTAATGTAAAAAATGATATTGCAGTTATTTATCATGGTGATGGATCCCTTAACTAAAAAGAGGCAAAGTGGTATAGTGGTTACAGCATAGGGCTCTGAGTGAGAAAAATCTGATTTTAAATCTCACTTCTGACATTTAAATAGCTCTGTGACCCTTAGCAAGTCAAATAACCTTTCACTACCTCCAAGAAACCTTCCATCAATTAACATTTATTAAGCATCTACACTGTACCAAGTATTGGGGTAAGTCCTGGGGATAGGAAAAGAGGCAAAAGGAGCTCAAAATCTAGTGTTGTTGTTTTTCTGAAAATGATATGAGTCTTCTAATTGTGCTCAGCATCATTTACATAATCCTCCCAAGTTTGCGAAACACTTTACAAATATTATCTCATTTATTCTTATAACCACTCTGAGTGGCATAAAGTATTATTAATCATATTTTATAGAGGAGGAATCTGAAGCATATAGCTATTAGCCAACATGCCCAATTCAGGTTTTCCTGGCTGAAGATAATATATCCCTCGATTACCCATTGTGCCACTTCACACTACCTAAGTTGCAGATCCGGTGTAGACCTCAATTGACAGAGGAAGTTTTGTCACTGAGCATTCCCTATACCAATAAACTCAAAGTCCTGGTCCTCCACCCCCCAAAAAAATCCCACTGCTAAACAGAAGTCGGTAAAAGATATTCCCGGTCAGATAAGAATTAACTAATAAAGTAATTATTTCGTTGATACCCTCCCAAACAAAGGTTGTGTATATAGAATAAAAGTTATTGACTAAATTTTCCACCTCCAAAGTGTACCATCTTGCATTCTGTATCACCCAGTAAAAGTAGTTCACTTTAGTAGGAGTGAACCAGTTCTTTCTATCATCTACCTGACAGTGTTATAATAAAACTAAGTTCCTAAAGGGAAGCGTATGAACTGTCCTTGCTGTTTTCTTTCATCAGCTCACGGTGAACAAGGGTATATTTTACTTAAAGTAGTATAATGGGAGAAAACTAAATCAGCAGTTCTCAAAGTGTGATCTATAGATCCCTGAGGGGTCCACAAAGTCAGAACTATTTTTATAATACTTAGACATTATATGCCTATTAAAATACTCCTCCCTTTTCCAACTACCTATCTGTGTGAGGCCAGATTTTCTTCCTTAACTTGAACCAAAACAACAGACTGCAACAGATTGGATACAAAAGCAGTTATGAGAATCCAGCTGTCTTCTATTAAATCAGACATTGAAGAGATTTGCCAAAAAAAAAGGGGGGGGGGAGAAAAATAAAAAAAAGAAAAACAATGCCACTCTTTTCTCACTAAATTGTTTTTGTTGGTGAAACTATAGCTTCATAATTTTTTAAAATAATTTTTGGTTTTATCATTGTTCTTTTCAAATGAATTAATAATCATTTTAACATTTTATTTTAATTTCAAATACAGTACATATTAATAGATATAGCCCACATAAAAAAGCTCTTTGGGGACTTCAATAATTTTAAGACTTTATAAGGATCTGGTCTCAAATACGTCCTTGCTGTGTGACCCTTGGAAAATCACTTAAATCCCATTGCCTACCCCTTACCTCTCTTCTTTCTGCCTTTGTACCAATACATGATATTGATTCTAAAATGGAAAACAAGGGCTTTTAAAGAAAAACACATCTTTAGAGGGCTCCTGAGACCAAAAAGTGTTAGAAACACCAAACTGGATGTTCTCTAAGATGCTTTCCTGCTTTAAATAATATGATCCTATGAAACCTATTGTTGGACAGATCCACTCTGATATTCTAGAACTATCTTTTTTTTTCCCACAAACATTGTTTAAATGAGCCCACCCAAACACTGACTGTTGAAAGGAAAGTGGAGACCCAGGGTAGATATGGACATATTTATGTAAACCTTAGAGCACCTCCTGAAGCTTTTTCATTTCCAACCCTTTAACCTCTCTAAGACCAGGAGGAACAATTGTTTCATGCTCTCTTAAAATACCAACTACATTCATTTCTATTAATAGGAAGTCTGATAGTACACCAAGTAATGGTGTCGTGCATTTCCTTATCGCAGACTATTGTCTGAGCTCTTTGAGAATTGCTTCATATGTATAGACTAAGCATCCTATTAATCCTTCAAGTGTGACTCTAGACATAGATAGAGAGTCTAACAGTAATAACAATAGCAATGACTTACATTTTTAACTAGTTTAAATTTTGGAAAGCATTTTGCTTATAATAATATTTGAATATGAATAATTTTTCAAATATGGTTTGGTTTGGGGTTTTTTTTGCAGTAATTTTTTGTGTTCGTTTGTCAAGGAAAGGCAGTCTGGACTGGTGATCTTATTTGCATAGAGATCTTTTTACTATGGAAACCCCTTCTGAGGATACAGATCAGCAACTCACCTGTACCTTTTAGTGATGGGGAATGTCTGAGGCAACTTCAGGTCTTTGTGACCCTAGATACATCATCTAGATAAATGACAATAATAATTACAATTAGAAGAATAATATAATTTTCAGAAGAAACCATTACATTGTGAGCTCCTGGAGGGCAAGAATTATCTTTTGCCTCTTTCTGTATCCCCAAATGCCTGGCATTTAGTAGGTGCTTAATAAAGTTAGGTGACTTGCCCATGACTGCACAGGTAGCATGTCAAAAGTAAGACTTAAAACCAGGTTTTCCTAACTCAGCCCATTACCTACCACGTTAGTCCTTTATCTATTATGTATAACTGCCTCCCAAGACTGGTGGTATAAGTGCTTTTAACTTCAATTTATAGTGGAGGAAACAATCTCCAAGTGACTTGTTTTTGGTCACAAAACTCATGAATACCAGTCACCAGTCACTATTTAATCCCATGTCTCCTGGTTTTAGGTCTACCAGTCTTTTGCCATACTGATTTATTGAACATTGCCTTTCTTTTTTTTGCATTTCCCTCTTTTTTCCATTTCCCTAGAATGGGCTACCCAGAACCTACACAGGCTGCTTAACTATTCCCATGGCTGAAATGAGAAAAGAGTCACCATCTCTATTCCTTTCAGTGAAATTGAGGACCATTAGATCTTACCAGAGAGTAGTTAGAAGGTAGAATGGAAAAAGCCCTGGGCTTAGAATCAGAAGACTCATCCTCATGAGTTCAAATCTTTCTTCAGATATATACTAGCTGTGTGACTGTGGACAAGTCACTTAACCCTGTTTGCCTCAAGTTCTTCAGCTCAAAATGAGTTGGAGAAGGAAGTGGCAAACCACTCCATTATATTCATCAAAAGGACCCAAAGTGGAATCATGGAAACTTAAACACTATTTAAAAAATATCTGAAGATCTTCTGTATGCCCTGCCTCTGTGCTCTTCAGACACATTAACACTATTATATAACCTACTAACATAAGCAAAGAACCTCTGATCCTTGTCATCTATTGTGCTGCCATACTCTAAGGACTCCTGAAGCTTTACATTTGCCTTGAAGCTGCATTTTCTTTTTTAAGTTGTATTCCTCAGTTAGAGTATGCGCCAGGTTTCTCTGAATCCCCAGCATGAGCACAATGCTTGGCACATAGTAAGTACTTTACCTTTCATTCATTCTCTCACATGTACAAATAATCCAACCCTGGGCAAATCACTTCTCTAAATCTCAGTTTCTTCATCCACAAAATAGGGATGATACTTAGTAATATTATAGGAATAGTATTAATTTAACAGTTACAATAACAATTAACAGAAACAAGAGGGCTGTCATCTCAGAGAGGTGTGAAGAAAGCATTTTGTAAATTGGAAAATGAGGGGATGCCCTTTGATTAGGGAATGGCTGAACAAATTGTAGTATCTGTTGGTGATGGAATGCTATTGTACTGAAAGGAATAATGAACTGGAGGAATTCCATGTGAACTGGAAAGACCTCCAGGAATTGAAGCAGAGTAAAAGGAGCAGAGCCAGAAGAACATTGTACAGAGAGACTGATACACTGTGGTAAAATTGAATGTAATGGACTTCTGTACTGGCAGCAATGCAATGATCTAGACAATTCTGAGGGACTTATGGGAAAGAATGCTATCCACATCCAGAGAAAAAACTGTGGGAGTAGAAATACTGAAGAAAAAGAACTGATTGATCACATGGGTCGATGGGGATATGATTGGGGATATTGACTCTAAACAATTGCCCTAGTGCAAATATTAATAATATGGAAATGGGTCTTGATTAGTGACACATGTAAAACTTAGTGGAATTGCTTCTTGGCTATGAGAGTCAGATGAGAGGAGGAGAGGGGGAGAACATGAATCATGTCACCATGGAAAAATATTCTAAATTAATTAAATAAATTTTTTCAAATGAAAACAAAAGCATTTTGTAAATCAGAAAATACTACATGAGAAGCAGCAAAACCTTCAAATGGAGAATTTTGCTCAAGTCCCAACTCAGACTTACTAGCTATGTGACCCCTTAGCAAATCATCTAATTTCCCTTAGGCTCAAGTTACCTTATCTATAAGGTTAGGGGGCTGAACTTAATGACCTCTAAGTTTTGTTTTAGTTCTAAATCCTCTGATCTGCAATGGTAGGAAAAAATCTTCACCAAGAACTCCTTACATTGATAAAACAGGTTAGTTAGAAGGAAAAGAAGAGTACTATATTTAACATAAGCTATTATTAGTATTCCTATGAGAACCTTCTTATAGATGGATTTCCATTTGATTCCATTTATTCTTTTTTTTCACTTGCACTGGAATGAACAGAGGATCCATAATACCCTAGTCATAGAAATCCAAAATCTGGCTTCTCTGTTTTCCCTTAACTTTGAAGCTATTTTGGGAGCTTTGGCATATATAGTATAAATAGGGCACCACACTGAAGGAGTATGGGGTTTATCCTATTTTTATATGCACACAGGCTGTAAAGAAAGAGAATAAATTTTATAAACAATCATTTATGTTAGAAATATTATGGTTAGGTATCCTGTGGGCAAGAAGCTTCATCTGCTTGTACATCTGCTTCTGCTTATGAATTACTTATCTTTGCCTCTGACCACACAGGTTATTGAGTGAGGAATATAGGCCTCATCTAGAAAATGAGTGTTGGACAGGAGGAGCTCTAAGGTCCCTTTCACATCTAAGGCTATTATTATATGACTCCTCCAGTTTGGGGAGTATAGTAGCAGCTAGGTGGTACAGTGTATAGAGTACCAGGTCTGGACTCAGAAAGATTCACCTTCCTGTGTTTAAATCTGGCCTCAGACACTTAATAGTTTTCTGATCCTGGACAAGTCACTTACCCCATTTTCCTCAGTTTCCTCATTTGAAAAAATAAGCTGGAAAGGAAATGGCAAACCACTTTAGTATCTCTGCCAAGAAAACCCCAAATGGCTTAGCAAAGAGTGAGACACAACTGAAAATGACTGAACAACAAATTTAGAATGTAGGTATTTTCTCATTCCTCTCCAAGCTTCATTCTGAACTTTCTCTAACATGACCTAAAAACCTCTTCATCCTAGAAGTTCACTCTAGCCCTAGAATCCACACATTGGAAGCCCCCTCCACCATTTTTGTCTCTCCTTCTGATTGGATAACTACCCACAGCACCTCTATTTAAGGATTGTTTATTAAGACTCTCCATGTCTTCATTCCTCTCCAGGATGCAAAAAGGACTTTTTCCCCCCTAACATACCACTACAACACCAGCTTTATTCCTTCTCATTAGTTTCTTTTTACATGTTGTCTAAATCAATTAGGAGCAAACTTCTTGAGGACAAGGTCTATCTTTCTTGCTAATTTATAGTCTCAAACAGACACATGGAAAGAGATTAATTAATGATAGCTAATTTGATTTGACTTGTTAATTCCTTAAACCTCATCAGCAAAATGAGAAGGCTTGGGCTGGAAGTTTGCAAGATCCCTTCTGATTCTAAATTTATGATTAGGAAAAAAATAAAATGCTATGTCACATTTGTGAGTATGAGTAAGTAAAGTACCCTAACCTTTCAGAGGATCAATATTTTCATCCACAATATAGAAGCTGTAATTCTTTATAGGGTTTGTGAGTGATTTTTGATGAAATAGCACTACTAAACTTAATATATGATTAAAACATGAGTTGCTATTAATTTTTCTGTGATCTCTTCAATATTTATAGCACTTCTTCCAAAGAACTGGAAACTCGTTCATAGCTAGGTAATTCATTGATTTGGCAAGCCAGCATAGTATAGAGGAAAAGGTGCTAACCCTAGAGTCAGAGGACCTGGGTTCAAATGCCTCTCTTACACTTAACTGTATTGTATTGGGGAGGTCACTCAGCCATAGTTTCCTACTTCTTAAAATAAAGAGTTGAAGCCTTTCCTTAATCTAAATATGTAATACTATGAGCAAGACCTCTTTGTGAGATGTTGCTGGGAAAACTGAATTGCAAAGTACATAAGTGACTTTCCTTGGGTGATGTAGTTGGTTAGGGACTAAGATGACCCTAGAGTTTATATAAACTCATAGAAATGCTTTTTTTCTAATAGATTACTCTTCTTACTTCTTATCCTTTTTTCTTACCCTTTGGGAGCACCAAACTCATTCTGTCAGTAGGCAAATTGAAAATAGACTTTGCCATTGATGTGGGTATAAAATTAAGCACAGCACTTATTACCTTGAAATGTAAGTGTCAGCTACTAACTTCTAAATTTTAGAAGATCTATAAGAGGAAAAAAAAAGACACAGATGGTCTATTAGCTGTTTCATTTAATTCCTCCTCTCTTTCCTCAGACATCATTAGCTTCCTTTCCTAATTATCACTTGTGTTTTGGGAAGGATAAGACAAGTGTTGTCATTTCTGTTGGAGGTCTCTCCTTTTGTCTCCCAAGGTGACCAAAAGATTAAGGAAAACAATCTTAAACATTTCAAAATGGTTCTTGCTCAAGACAAATGTATTTCTTAGTGCCAATGTTCCAGCTGGGTCTGTACTGACCATGGGTTTATAATCTCTTACTCCTGCCTCTTGAGAAGTAAAATTACTGAATCATTACTGATTAGGATCCTGATGCTACCCATTGGAAGAACTCCCTGTACTTTTCTACTGTTAATCTTTGTGATTCATTATCACATAGGGAAATGAACAATCATTCAAGAATTTCTATAGCCACTGGAAGTCTTCTAGCTGGAAGTATGACTCTATAGGAAAATGCTGTTTCAATAATAAATCAATTAAGTGATTCCAGCTTATAATAATACCTACACCAGTACTTTAAAAATCTGTGATATTTTCAGCATGGAGAAGTTACAGGAAGGGAACTCACTTCAGCAATGCTGATCATTAACAATCTAGACCTTGATAGGTAGCCTGATGCATATCATGGATAAATGACTTGACCATTAAGTGTTGGAGTTTGGAAGTGAATCCAGGTCTTCTCACTCTGAGTCCAATATTCTTTTTGGTAAACAAGTCTTTTTTTTTTTACAAAATAACA
The DNA here is from genome assembly GCF_016433145.1 of Gracilinanus agilis. Lineage (NCBI taxonomy): Eukaryota > Metazoa > Chordata > Mammalia > Didelphimorphia > Didelphidae > Gracilinanus > Gracilinanus agilis. Next base: position 87,895,058 of record NC_058135.1, read on the forward strand.
AAAGCAACAGAGAATTCATATTACTAGAGCACTTAAAGTTCTATTGAGAGCTTTCAACAAAACCAAGCTATGAGTTAGGTAGGGCAGACATCAGAGATCAAATAATTAATCACTTAATTTACAAATAAGAAAGCTAAGGCCAAAAAAAGTGAAATGGCTTATAATATCCCCTAATATATTAGTGACTAAGATGGAATCTGGGTCTCCTTTTGTGCAGTCTAATATTCTTTTCACTATTCCACAAAGTCAACCATTCCCCATAACCTTTGAGGATTGTCTTTTAGCTGAATTCCCAAAGTTCTATGCCACTTAGTATTCAATCTTACTTTTTTCCTTTAACATTCAGGAAATAACCTTCACTAACAAGAATAACCTGTTTCAGTCACCTTTATTCACTAGAAGTCCCATGATCTGAAACTATGCTCCAAGATCATAGTTGCATGTAGGCTCAACCATAGAGCTAAAAGGAACCTTAGCGACCAACAAGTCCAATGCCCTCACTTACAAATGAGAAAAATAAGAAATTTAGTAGCTAAATGACATCACTTCTCACCATTCCACAGCTTTCCGTCTTAAGTCAGACCCTCGTCATTTCTCACCTGGATTATTTCAACAGCCTTTTAATGGTTCTCTTTGCCTTATTCTAAATTGCTGCCAAATTCATTTCCTATCAGTGTGAATTTGACCATGTTGCTCCCCTAGTCTATCAATCCCAGTGGCTTCCCATTACTTCTAAGTTAAAATATAAACTCATTGCTTAGTTTTTAAAGCTCTCTGCAACCAAACCTCAAACTGCCTTTCCAGACATGGCAGACCTTATCCCCACCCCCCTGAAACTCTGAGATCCTGTTAAGCTAACTTGCTCTGTTCTCACAAAGGACATCCTATATCCCTCTCCATGCCTTTGCCCTAGCAATTGTCTCATGAAATCTCTCACTTCTTTTAAGATGCAGCCCAGGCGCTCTCTTCTGCACGGAGGCTTTCCTGATTCCTCTTCCCAACTGCTAATGTCCTTCTTTCCCAACTATTTTGTATACATTTTGTCAGCAAATCAATACATATTTACTAAATGCCTGCTATATGCCAGTCACTGTGCTAAGCTCTGGGAATACAGAAAGAGGCAAAAGCTAGTCCCTGCCCTAAAGGAGCTCACAATCTAAGGAGGGAGACATCAGGCAAATAGACAAGTACAAACAAGCTATATACAGGATAAATAGGAATTAATTAATAGGGGAAAGGCCCTAGAATTACGTCGAGTTAGGAAAGATTTGTTATATTAGATTTTAGCTGAGACTTAAAGGAAACCAGGGATGTTGGCAGGTAAAGATGAGGAAGGAGAACATTCCAGGCACAAAGGTCAACCAGAGAAAATATCCAAAGTGAAGAGATGGAATACCTTGTTTGTAGAACAGCAAGGAGGCCAGTGTCACTGGATCAAAGAGTATGTTGATAGGGAGTAAGGTATAAGAAGGCTGGAAAGGTAGGAGAGGGCTAGAACTTAAATGTTATATATGTAAGTATATCTATATCTATATGTGTGTGTATGTGTGTGTAACTTCTTACAAGGAGGCATAATTTTATTCTTTGTGCTTGTATTCCTAGCAGCTCAATTACTTGGTATAATAAATACTTAATTAGTTATCCTAGATCACAATTAATCAATGTCCAAAGCAGGATTTAAACCCAGATCTTTATTTTAAAACCCTTACCTTCCATCTTGGAATTAATACTGTGTATTGATTCCAAGGCAGAAAAACGGTAAGGGCTAGGCAATGGGGGATAAATGACTTGCCCAGGGTCGCCCAGCTAGGAAGTGTCTGAAGCCAGATTTGAACCCAGAACTTCCCATCTCTGGGCCTGGCGCTCAATCCACTGAGCCACCCAGCTGCCCCCAAATCCAGGTCATCTTGAATCCAATCCCAGCACTCTATTAAAGGACATAATACATTTCAAAATTAAGCTTCATCTCAAAGTGCAAAAGTAAATGATTATTTATATTATTATCAACTTTATTAAACAAAGGCCAAATGCCCTCTTTATAAATACCCTTCCTCATAGCAATCTTCCCATTTTGAATAATATACTTTGTACTCATTCTTCTCAGGGCTAATGCTTCCCATTCAAATGATCTAGTTCTGACTTCTTATACATAACCCAGCCTATGCTTGTGACTTGGTATCTTAAGAGAGTTTCTCAGCAATTCAACATGATTCCTCCTTTTTACCTCTAACCTGGAACTTGGAAAAAGAACCACCTGGAATAAGTACCTTTCTGTGATTTGATCTGTGTTCCCCTTCTATTCATTCACTGCATTGAGGTTAGCCCATAATTAAGGTACAATATCCTATATAGTCAGTTAAATTGACCTCAAGTTACAGTTTAATATTTAGGATAAACGGGTTGGCGTTAACCTTGAAAAAGGGGTTGTCAAGACCCATGAGGACATTGATATAATTAAGCTTGGCCACGTTAGGTATCATAAGCATAGTTTCACTATAAGAAAATGCTATCTTGGGCAAATTGGACGGAAGAGACAAATTCTCATTGATCTCTCTAAAGCCCCTTTCAAGCAGTGTGTTTTGCTCATTCTTCTTCATACTGACCTGGCTAACTTTGTATTGTTGCTATGACCTCCTTCGTAGATCCTTTCTAGTCCTTGGTCATTCCATGACTTTTAATGTAATGCAGTACAGGATTCTGTTTACTCTCTCTGGGAACACTTGGGATCCCTCCCCTCTCCAGTTCCCCAGAAGGATTCTCACTAAAGCCCTCAAATCCCTATCTTCACTGATATCTTTCCAAACTTCAATCCGACATTACCCCATTAGTGTCTTCCTCTAGTGCTACTGAATTATTTTTACTGGGTCTGGTACAAATCCATGTTAACTACCCTCAATCAGCTCTCACTGCAGCAAGGCTTTTTTTTTCTCTTACCTGGTTCTATATCTCATCTCCCAAAGGAACTGTTCCAAAGCTTTCTTTATCTCTTTTAGTCTCCCATACCACCCCTTTCATCACTCTTTCACTAGAGGGCCTAAACTCATACCCACTTGGAAAAAAGCAAACAAAATAACAACTAAAGTCATTCTCTGTAAACTCCTTTATGACCCCTCCACTTCCTCTAAGGAAGAAGTGGCCCTTATCTTAGCCCTCTACATGTTTTATCTCTTCCTTTGGCATCTCCTATATATGAACCTTTCAATTATCCTTTCTCTCTAATCTTTGGCTTTTCCTCATCTATTCATTTTTTTGCCTGCCACCTACAAAAACCTGCAGTAATATGACTACTTATTTCATTACTCAACTAAAACTGCTCTCTCTAGAGATAGTAATGATTTCTTTTTCTTCTTCACCTCTGAAGAATTTAATTCTGCTGAACATCCCCCTGGGAACTCTTTCCTGTCTTAGTTTTTATAACATTTTCTCTCCTGTTTCTCCTCCCACCTGCCTGACCTTTCCTTCTCAGTCTCCTTTGCTAAATAATCATTGCCATCATGCCCCACAACTGTGGGTATGCCCCAAGTTTCAATGCTGGGTCCTCTTCTCATCTTTGCAACATAGAGTTTTAGAGAGTTATCTAGAGCACTTAAAGAGAAATTAAATGACTTACCCAGGGTCATGATGTATTTAGATCCTATATTCTTTAAAATTAAATGTTATCTTTATACTTTTTGCTATACTTTATACTTTTATACCAATATTTTCATGGGGAAGTATCCATTACAAGAAATGGAATAGATTTTCCAGAACTATGATCAATTATTCTTTTTCATTACTAAGGAAGATTATAGTCCTTCACCTCAAAGGTGAAACCTTCACCTCACCAGTTTACATTCTATTTGAAAGGAAGGTAGAAATGGGACATAAAAACAGATCATACATTACATTTATATCATTTACATGACAGGGGCATTAGAAAGCTAAAAAACAAATAGATACATGGGAATATTAAAGTAAATATGCTAATCACTTTGATTTTATTGAACTCCCCAACTATCCAGGGAATTGAGAGAAGCTGTATGGGACTGACTTGACCAATCAAGATATAAAATAACTTGACAAACCAAAAAACCTTTGCAGTCATTGAGAGTAAGCTAACCAGAAGTATGGAATCAGCAACCCTGAAACTAGCTTAACTCAAACCAGATTTGTGCAACCCTTGAGCTATCAGCTAGCCTTGGACTCTTAGAGGCATCCCCCTTATATTGTCATCATCTTGGACTTTCTGTGCCATCATAGTTATCTTGTTTACTGTCCAAAGTGCCAAAAAGTCACTCAGCATCCCTTTTTCTGGAATTTTTCATTATAACTATATAAAATCATTCCCTGCTTTCCCCAAATTGAGCTGTTCAAGTATTAGGTTGTCTGCTCCACATATACATATAGGTGACTGTTTAATAAAGACAACTCTTGACTTTTATAGGCATTATATCTCTCAGGTATTCTTCCCAACTGGGGAAAGAAGGTCTTCTGTCCTATAGGATCCATGCTTCAGTCTCTAGGAAGTTTGTCACCAACAGAGAAATTAAGGAAAACATAACATTTCAGTTGGGCTTTAAAGAATTTTTCATTTAAGAAGCAGAGAAGGGGAGAGGAAATAATCTACCCATAGAGAATTCCAAGTTCAGAAGTGTGGCACCAAGAGAAAGCAGAGCAAGATCAGATGAGAGAAAGTGGTTTTTTGGCAAGGAGCAATGAGTAGAAGTTGCAAAGAGTAATCTTGATGTTAGGAAATAAAAATAATAACTCATAATAATATCCTTAAGCTATCAGAAGTGGAATGGGCTGTCTCAAGGAGGGTACTCCTCTTCATTGAAGACCTCAAGTTTTATGTAACAATTTTATCAAGAAAATTGCAGTGAGAATTCTTTCTCCATATGAGATGGAGTAGTTGGCAATTGGTCATGTAGTACATAGAGTACTAGGTATGGAGTCAAGAAGCCCTGAATTCTTATCTGACCTCAGACATTTACTAGCTGTGTGACCCTGGGCAAATCTTCTAAGCTCTATTTGCCTCAGTATACTCAATCATAAAATAAAATTGATAATAATAGCACCTAACTTGCAGTGCTATTGTGAGGATCAAATGAGATGATATTAGTAAAAAGTGCTTAGCACAGTGCTTGACACACAGATGATTCTATAAAAAAATATTCATTCCCTCCCTTCCTCCTCATCCTTATGGGATCTCTTCCAACTCTAAAGTGCTATAATCTCATGATTTGTGTGCAATCATCCTGGAAAGTTATGGAGGATTTTGAACGCCAAATAGAAATTTGGATTTTAAAATACTATAGAAACACCAAAGCTAAATGAACACCAGGTGAATGAGTAGGGTAGGCAATAATATGGTATAATGAGGAAAAGATTGGATTTAAAAGGAGAAACTGAGTTGGAATACTGGTTCTCTCACTTGCTCTCTATGTGCTTTTAGGCAAATCATTTCTGTGGGTTTCAGTCTACTCATTTTTTTTTGAATGAAAGAAGAGGTAAGCAAAGTGACTAAAAGGCACATCTCAGCTCTAATACCTATGATCCCGTGAACATGTGTAATGAAAAAGGGAAAACAATGACTAGGATAGTCATAGAATTCAGTTTTTGAATCGTAGCACAACATTCAGGTCTTTTAAGGCACAATGGAAGCATGAGGAGGAACTCCAAAGGCAGAAACAAAAAAGGCATATAGTCCAGGTGCCTTTGGCTGAGCCTTAAAAGTCAGGACTCCTGATGCTAGAGAACTGGAGCAAGAGAGATGCTATATAGAGTGGGAAAGGGCCTCACAAAGAGTGTGGACTGGATTGTATACATCTACAAGTCATGGCTGACTAGGAGGAAAGGAATCATGATCAAATGTATACAGAGAAGAATTTCTGGTCCAAACCAATAAATTAGAACCAAGGAATAAAGAAAGATAAAGTCAGAGCAAACAGAGGCTTGGCCCTTCACTAACATTATGAGCCATGTGAACTGGGCTTGGATTAGGGTTGTTTAGCTAATAATTGTGATAATTATCATAAACAATCTATCAATTAATTAAAGTTTATTTCATTTGTTAAATATATTAATTAGTTGTTTATTATTATATAATTTATTTTATTATATATAAATATGACATCTTTCTATATAATGAATAAATAAAATAAAAATATTGTAATTATTATAACAATAATTAATCATAATAAAAATAAATAATATTAGCTAGAATTTGCATGTCACTTTAAGGATTCCAGAATACTTCAGAAATATTTTTTCATTTTATGCTTACAATAACAGTGGGAGGAAGAGGCTCATATTATCTCCATTTTATAGATGAGGAAACAGAAGCAGACAGAAGTTGAGTGACTTGCCTAGAATCACACACCCAATAAGTGTGTGAGGTCAGATTTTAACTCAGATCTTCCTGATTCTAGGTCTAGGGTTCTGTACCACCTACTTGCCTCTAGAAACATCATATGCCAGCATAGTACAGTAATCTAGAGAGTTGTATATGTTCCTGGGAAGTAAATGCATATTGCAGAGGAAAGCTAACATCCTAGCAAACCCAAATTTATTGCCATTTTGGGATGCCTTAGCTAGAGTAGTATTATAAGTCTAGAATTGGTTCCAGGATAAGATGGAGGCCCACCAGAAAGATAAAGGTAGTTGATTTGTGTATTTATGTCATCAGATATGAGTCCTTTGTGGGTATTAGGATTAAATAAAAATTGCTAAATAAATAGGGGGTTAAATAAACCTGTTCAGTTTGATGTTTTATTACCCTGAGTACTTTCCTATGAGTGAAGACTCTTTTCACCCTCTATCTGATAAGGGAAATCTTTAGTAAAGCCAAATTCTGATATGGCTGGGAGAGGATAGAGACAGGAAACAAAGTATGTGAGAAGTTGAAGATCAAACTCCATCTATATGAGCCCAGAGCTTGGCTTATGGGCCATGAGTGACCCACATATTAACACCAGAGTCTCTTCTTCAGGCTTAAAAACAAACTATGATCAGTTTAACAACATAAATGCAACATGTTTAGGCCTGATCTGAAGTGTCTTTTATTTTCATGAGATTTTTCCCTAGAGAGAAAAAAATAAGATTAATTTTGCTTTCTTCATTGTTTAAAGACAAAATTTTCCATTCTTCTGGGCACGGGATTGTTCTAAACTATAAATTAATGACATTTAAAATCATTTAATTAGATAGTTTCTTCAATGTGGGAGAGAATAGATTTTGTTTCAATAAAACTGTTAGAAAAAAAAAACAGTATAAATGCAATGGTGTGCACGTTTACAGAAGCTTATCTACCAGACCATCAGTTGGGATATGGCAAGCAGATCTTGACAGATCAGATTTGTATGGTTTTCCCCATGTCCTTTATATAAATTTATGGCATTAGTATTTCTCTGCCAAAGTGAAAAAAAGACACTATATAAAAATGTAATAAATATTTCAGTTGCCAAGTGCCATGGGAGATTAAGAAGATTGAAAGTTCTCTTTTAGAATGGAAGCAACTATAAATAAGTTTATACATGCAGCATGGCAGGAAAAAAAAAGTGCATTGCTCTTGGGTCACATGGTCTGCCCAAACTGGGTCAAAGATTATCAAACAACAACAGGGCATTCTTTTTACATGGGTATGCAAGGGAAAAGGTGCAGCAAGAACTGCTTAAAAGGATTTGAGAATCTAATTGAATTTGATTTGTGGCTTTTAAAAAAAATAGCATTGAAGGATTTCCCAAAGAGCTTTAACACAATATAATCTGATCGTTAAGATTTTTCTAATAAAGGAGAATTAGCCATTTTCAATATGTCTTTGATCACAAAGGCAACTTTACTTCCTCCTGTGAAGCCATCATAACTAAGCAGTGACCCACCTAAAGGGAAGTGGCTTATCCTAAGGCAGAGAATTCACTTTCCTAAACTTATAGAATGTGGTCTCATTAAAGCAAGAGAGTTGACCATTTGTCTTCATTTATTAATTTATTCCTTCAACAAGCACACAGTTATTAAATTCCTACTATATATAAGACATTGTGTCCCTTCCCTAAAGGAGCTTAGATCATTCTGAGAAGAAACAACACATACACAGATAAGTAAATATAAATACATACAAATGAAATATGAGGAGTTTTGGGTTGTGGGGAGAGCACAATAGGGTGGTAGGGGAAGGTTGGGCAAAAAAAAAAAAAAGGCTCATGTAAAAAGCATCTGAGCTAAGTCTTGAAGGACTCTAAGGACTCCAAGAGGCAGAAAAGAGGCAGGAGAGCATTCCAGGAATGGGGGACAGTTAGTGCAAACAGAGGCAAGAAATGAGATGATGGGTACATAGAAGACAAGAAGGAATACACATTTATAAAGTACCTATTGTATACCAGGCACTGTGATAATTATAAATATTATCTCATTTGAAAAGAACAATGAGATCGGTTTGGTTGAAAAAGAGTGCATGAAGGGGAGAAAAAATATGTCTATCTAGAAAGAGAAACTGGAAACATATTGTAAAATACAAACAAAGGTAGTTCTCAAGTCAAGTTGACAAGCATTTATGAAGTGCCTGATATATGTGAGGCATTAATTCTAAGCACTGGGATTACCAAGAAAGGCAAAAAACAGTCCCTGTTTTTAAGGGATATGATAATGGGGGAGATAAGATTCAAAGGATTATGTACAAAAAGGCTATATATAGGATGAATTAAAGAGAATCAACATAGAGTTATCAGTAATATTAAGAATGACAGGGAAACCCTTTCTACAGAATGAAGAATTTTATCTGAAATTTGAAGAAAGCCAAAGAAATCAGGAAATGGAAGTGAGGAAAGTGAGAATTTCAAGCATAGGGGCCGTCAGTGAAAATGCCCAGAGTAAGAGATGAATGTCTTGTTAAAGGAAAAGCAAGAAAGCTTTTGTCTTCAATCATGGCATAGATGGATATAAGAAGGTATAAAAGACTGAAAATACAAAAGGATGCAAGTTATGAATTTTAAAAGCCAAACAGAGAGCTGTATATTTGACCCGGATGTAATAGAGACACATTGGAATTTGCTGGTTGGTGGTGCAGAGGAGGGGGAATTAGACACCTGGGAAGATCTGTACATTAAGAAGACCAAATTGGCATCTGGATTAGGGATGGACTAAAGTGGAAGGAAATTTGTATATTGAAATGCTTGATTTGAGGGTTATTGAGGCATTCTTTATTAAAATGCAAAGAAGAGAACAGAAGGAAGGCCAGAAAAAGCAGGGCAACTTTGAAACTACAAATGGAAATTTGTAAAAAGAAACATAAGTTTAAGGGTTTTTTTTCTATTCTTTCTGTTCTATATATGTGGAAATGACCATTTTGCTTAGTGTCTTTTAAGTTCCAAATAACAAGAAATTTTTTTTAAACCTTTGTACTTCGGTGTATTGTCTCATAGGTGGAAGATTGGTAAGGGTGGGCAATGGGGGTCAAGTGACTTGCCCAGGGTCACACAGCTGGGAAGTGGCTGAGGCCGGGTTTGAACCTAGGACCTCCTGTCTCTGGGCCTGACTCTCACTCCACTGAGCTACCCAGCTGCCCCCAAGAAATTTTTTTAAAGGAAAAAGAAATGCCCATTGATTAGGTAATTTTAAAGAAAGCTTTAAATTTTTTAAATGAACTTTTCCCAAAAAAGAAAAAAATACTGTCAAAAGAATCTTCCTAAGGCAATAATGTAAGCATGTCACTTCCATACTCACCCAAGGATAACCTCCTCATAGACTAGAAGATAAAGAGCATGCTACTTAGCTTGTTATTTAATGCCTTCCACAAATTGACTTCATCTTTTTATTGAACTTGATCATTGATCATCTTTTCCTCCATATCTTTGTATAAGCCTATGTTCTGTATCTAGCATACATTTGATCCTTTATTTTGCTTCTCAGAATCTTTTTTCTCTTTTCAAGGCTCAGCTCAGCTATTAATTCTTCCATGATTCTCCTAATTATTAATGTCCTCCTTAATTTTCCTTATACCAAACTTATCTGAACAAATGCTTATATAGTACATACTTCCATGATTCCATGACTAGTCAATAATTTAATTCAAACAACCAGTTGATTCCATGATTAGGAAAAGTCACTATGAGAATTGAGGAAATAGTTCAGTAAAATAGGTCAAGCCAAGTAACCCTATGCTGATACAGCTGTAGAGATACCCATGTGTATCCATGGCAAGTATTGCTTCAATATGTCAAAGATCTATGTTTTCACTCTTTTGCCATTGAAGATGGTAGCCCCTCCCTATGATGTAGAAGACTTCTTACTGAATTTCTGAGACTAAAAAAAATCACTATCTAGAGTGCCAGTGATTTTCTCTGGTGATTCTTGACCAAAAGTCATCAGTCCATGGCTGAGCCTATTCTCAAAGCCTTTCCAACTTGATGAGATGTACCTGAGTTGTGCTCACCTGGCCCATCAAGAAAGCAAGGTCACATCTCCAACAGAATAAGGCATAGAAGAGGACTTTGGTGGGAGAAGTATTCATTTTTGCATATCTTTCAAATCCGAAGGAGATCTATTGGGACCTCTGAGTTGATTTGAGTCAGTGAGAACTCTCAGACATCCATGTGCAGTAATCATCGTGTGATCCAGGAAAACATAAATCAACCAAGATTGCTAAACTGAAAAAAGATTCCAAGAACCAGAATGTGGTCTGTAAAAGCAGTGGCATTGTTGGACTATGCCAAAGAGTTAGTTATGTGATACATATCCTTAGGGAAAGAGTTGGATGTAGCCCTAATAACCCACTGTAAACTGCAATTACTAAATAAACAACTTCACTTTTCACCAGGGAGGTACAGGAGATGGAGAAATTCAGAGATATTTAAAAACTGTCGAAGCAAAAGTATAATAAAGCAGCAATATTCTCAAATGGAGTTTAGAACAAAAGAAAATTTAAGTCAGTATGCGTATTATCTACTTGAATTTTATGGAATAACAAAGTGGATTTTCTTATTTATTTTAGGAATTATGTCACATTTCATTGGACATAAGAGGTAGTAGTAGTATGACTTAGATCTGGAAAGGATATTAGCAACTCTCTAGTTCAACTCCTTCATTTTACAAATCAAGAAACCGAAACCCTGAGAGGAAAAATGACTTGCCCAGAGTGACATGACTATTAAATGGAAGAAGTCAGTTTTGAATCCTCTGACTGCAAAGTCTGTGCCCTTTTATACTATGTTGCCACCCCAACTCCCCAAATGGGTTATCGTCTTTGCTTTGTTGAAGACAATGATATGTCAAGGTAAAATAAAAACATCTTTCTTGTTCATTCAGAAACAATATATTTCTATTTCATAAATAAGTAAATTGATCTTGCTACATTTCTTTGCATGAGACAGGAGAAAAACCCAAACAGATGAAAATCCAAGGTTTTCTTACTTCTATCTACTGCATTTATAATTTTCTTTTTTGTTCTTATTTTTTAAAATGAAACTTCTATTTCTTGTTTTCTATTCAGCAGGGGGCATTAGTTAAGCAGAGATTGAAGGATGTTAAGTATATAAGGAAATATTCAATAAAGGAAAATTCAATTGTGCATATGATTCTTGCCAACATGGCAGAACTGCCCTGAAATTATAAGAATCTTGTGAAGAAGTTATGATTTCCTCCCAGAGTTTTTGATAAAGCAGAAGCAAGTCCGGCATAGTCTTAATACTCCTGAGAATTCGGGAAATGAGATTTCAAGGGGTTCAGAAAAAGAATAGATATGATCCTATAGACTAAAATTACATAAAAAAAATATTACATAAGAAAAGTTGGACCAGAAGGTATTAGAAATTCAACAATGAGTGAAGAAGATACAAAGGAAAGCAATTCCAATAAGGAAGGGAAAAGAGTAATTATCCAAAGAATTGGACATAGATAGATATGGAACTTATCAATAAATCTTTAAATATAAATACATGACAAAAATGATATACATATATAGATAGATGAAAATGAATGATGAAAACGAAGGCAGGTAACAGAGAGTGAATATAAGAAGTTGGCATGGATCTATGAGAAAAAAAATGTGAGACTAGGGGAAAAAGCTAAGGACAACAAAAGAATTTGTTGGCAAGTTTTTTGTTTTTTTAATCTATATTGTTGGAAAAGGGAAATCCAAAGAAGGGAGAGTCACAGCACTTGAGGTGAATGAGACAATGATAGCTGGCAACAGAGAGAAGATAAAACTATTCAATTATTTCCTTGCTCCTGCCTTCTCTGCCAAGGAGAATGACCTTTGGGCTATACAGGACAGGACATACATGGCTAACAGGGTATTAACATCCAATATCAGTAAAAAGAGAGAAAGAAAATATCTAACTTCCCTTGATAAATTCAAAACACTTAGCCCGGAAGAACCATGTATCTTAGAGTACTAAATGTGTCATTTCTGAGTCACTATCAGTGATATCTGAAAGGTTTTGAAAATAGAATTTGTGCCATAGGACTAAAGACAAGCCAATGCTGCCCCAATAAAATATATTTTTTAAAAATATGCATGTGTTACATAATATCCTTCTGTATGTATACAGATATAGATTTGACTTTTTTTAAGGAAAAACGATGAAAACTACAGATCAGTGAGCCTGACTTTGATTCCTCAGAAAATTCTAGCATTGATTATTATTAAGATGCTTAGAGAACATTTAGAAAGGAATCATTAGTTACACAGAACTAGCATAGTTTCATTAAGTATCATCCATATGTTGTTGATTATTAAAGTGATTAAAATTCCACCCTAAACTTAGGGATATTGCATTATACTAGAATTGTCTCTACCAATTAGGAGAGGCTTATGCAAAATGTACCAGGTTTGGCTAGAAAGTCAAAAAATGTACAATTAAATAGATTCAGATCTTTTCGAATGGCCAAACTCACAGATAAGGTGATAGATTTTAGCAATACATTTGACAAATTATCTTATACTGTTATCATAGGAAATACAGAGAGAGAAGAACTAAATGATTGTATATTTCAGGTGTGTGTTGTCCATGTGAGCTAAGTACACATACACACACACACACACACACACACACACACACACACACACACACACAGAGGATGTCTTAACATCAATAAGTAGCTTAGTTTAAGGAAAAGTATAGATGAATATCTCTGGAATCTTGCCTTCAGGGAAGACTATGATTCCTGTCCTAAGTGAAGCAAGAGAAATGACTGCTGAATTCTCCTCTGAGACAGGGGTACCAGGCTAGAAGTATCTCTATCTGCCCTCTCCTCCTAAGTAACATCAGTGTAAGGATTTAACTTTTAAATTCAAGCCATGTCTCTGGCCACTATCTCTTAAAGAGGATGGGTAGCCCAAAACTCCAAGCTTGACTCCTTCCTTTGTGTAATGCTAATTACACGAAAGACAATCATAATAGTAACTAGTGAGTAAGTTATTTATCCGAAGAGCAAAAAGAAATTAGAAATACTGTACAGATTCTAATATTCTAAGAAATATATATATATATATACAAAAATGAAAGAGCTCCTCAAATGGAAATTTGCAGAAACCTCACGCATCCAAAAGAAATGCCTCTGATGTCACCCAAGGATAAATTCCCCAAAGTCTCAAGGGAGATGAGCAGAAAACCAGGGACACTTTAAAGAGCCACCTTCCTCCTACAAGAGATGCCTTCTCTTTCTCCTCCCTAGAGTTAATCCCAAGGAGTCTCCTGTAAATATCTCTTTCAAAGCCAGAATCAATAATAACTCTCTTCTCCAAAGTCCTTGTACTAATTCTGTCCTTGCATAAGCACACTGCACTGTATCAATTACAAGAGTCTTGTGCAAAACATACCAGGTTTGGCTAGAAAGTCAGAATATGTACAATTAAATAGATTCTGCTCTGTTTGAATGACCAGATTCACCAATTTATCTAAATAGTTCAAATCTACTTGCCAAAAGATCTCCATGGGAGAGCCACTTATCTGTGCTTGGCATAATGCTGTTTAACATTCCTATCAGTGACTTGCTTAAAGGCATAGATGTCATAATTCTCAAACTTGGTGAACCCAGAAATCTGGGAAAGAAAATTAACATACTGGAGGACATAATCAGAATCCTATGAGATCTTGATAGACTTTTGTCTTTAACAGAGGTATAAAACTGTCAGCCCACAAAAAAATTAAAATGTAAATATTTAAATAAAAATACATTTTATTGTTGTTTAGTTGATTCAGTCACCTGCAACTCTTCACAACCCTATCTGACATTTCTGTGGTAAAGATCCTGGGATGATTTATCACATCCTTCTCCAGCTCGTTTTATAGATAAGGAAACTGAGACAAAAAGGTTTAAGTGACTTGCCTAAGGGCACACATCTAGCAAGTGTCTGAAGCCAGATTTGAACTCAGGAAGAGTAATCTTTCTGACTCCCTGTCAGGCACTCTGTCCACTGTGCTTCCCACAATACAACAAACATAATGAGAATTTGTGGTTTACTTTGTATGAAGGTCAGAAGTATTTCTATTTAAGTTTGATACCAACAGAAAAAAAAGCATTGGACTAAGCCTAAGAAGGGAAAAATGTAAAATTTTACACTTTGGCTAAAAAATTAAATTTCACAAGTATAATGTTGAAGAGGTATGGTTAGCCAGTCATTTGTATGAAGAAAAAAGAAAGAATCAGTTTCAGTATAAATGAGCCAAATGAGGGGGCATTCACAAATATTCATGCAGTCCTTTGCTGCAGTGAGATCAATTTGTAACTTCCAAGAATAATCAAGTGAGAGTTCTGCTCCACCCTGCTCTGGTTGATATATGCTCAATCCTGGGCACTATGGTTTATAAAGGACTTTGATTAGCCAAAGTCTTAAAGACTAGCTAAATGTCTTAAAAAGGCAACCATAATGGTAAGGAACTTGATTAAGTCAATTTGGAACATTTGAAAGAAATGGGAATATGAAAGCTGGAGAATAAAAGACACAGGGAAGACATGATAACTGTCTTTAATTATCTGAAAGACTGCCATGTGGAGAAGGGATTAGTAGACTTTTTCTCTTTGGCACCAAAAGACAAAACTAGTAACAGTGGGTAGAAGGGCAAAGTGACACATTTAGGCTTCATTTTACCTTCCTTGGAATTAAAGCTGTCCCAAAATGGAATGGACTGCATTGGGAAAGGGTGGGCTGCCCTCCTCAGAGGTCTACAAGCAGAGGCTGGACAATTAATTGTCCAGTATATTATAGTGGGGATTTGTTTTAAGGTATAAGTTTCCTTCTAATTCTAAAATGATGTGATCCTGTAAAATGCTCGGGCTGTACCCCCACATCATAATTTAATGTTGCCTATACACCCAAGGAAAACAGAGCAAAACAGATCAAATAGGGAGTTGTATTTATTAAGAAGGTCACGATGATCGCAAGAGGGATGCTGGGATCTGCTTGTTAAAATCATATAAAGTACTATCCCTTTTGTAGGTTTCCCTGCAGTACACAGTGTGTTCATCTGGGACAAACAATACAGATGGTCAGTGAGCTGGACCAGAGTTGAAAAGGAAAAAAGAGCAGGCAGGATTGCTTTGGGGAAATTGCAAAGCCCTTTTATTGACCCTCCAGCTTCCCATCACAGCAAAAGCCCATCATGTTCATACAAATATTTTAGTGGTATTGCTGTACGGCAAGTCTGGGAACCACTGCCTCTATAGAACTAAAGCAGACCATCCCATGGAAGGCAAAGGAAAGGGACATGGGAAATATGAGCAAAATGTAACGCAAAACCAACGAGGAATTCAGATTTTTTAAAAAAGGAATAAAGGAAGTAATCAAAGACTTGAAGAGTAAGAAAAGAAGATGGGTTGGACCCATGGAAAAAGCAAGAGATGACAGGTAAATGGCAGAGTTTGGCACCCTCTTGGTACTGGGAGAAATCAAGGACAGTCTCCAGCATAATGGATGAACTCCCAGTGGCAAACTTTTAGGAGAAAAAAAGAGGCAAATGTGCCTTTTTGGAGGGGGATATGCATGACTTCAGAACATGACATTGGAGAGAAAAGTCACAAACTGATGAGATCATCAATTCATTTTCATAGATGAGAGGACTCCCTAATAAGACAGAAACCAAAAATTGCTCATTGCCCAAAAGCATTTCTCTATAGCATCCCTCTAATCTACCAGACAAATAACCTTTATAGTCAATTAGAAATCTTGCCTTCAAATTACATTATCATCATCATCATACTAATTATGACAAAAACAACTCTATGTTTATAGAACTTTCCTCACAATAAGCTCTGCGACCCCTCTGGGCCTTGGTTTCTTCATCTATAAAATGAGGGGTTTGGACTAAATGGCCTCTAAAGTCTTTGTCAAAGAATTCTATCCACCTCCAGAGGATGAACTGTTGGAGTCAGAATGCAGATGAAAGCATACCATTTTTAAATTGTCTATTTGGGTTTCTGTATTGGGGTTTTGATTTTATAAGATAACTCACAAAAATGAACAATGTGGAAAAAATAATTAAATTAAGTAAAAGTCTTTGTCACCTCTAAAATCTATGTTCCTATGCTCCCAAGTTTGCCAAATTTCAGTTTTCACATCTACAAAATAGTGTTAATAATCCCTTCACCCTCCATTTCATCCAACTAATTGGGAAATTGTGAAGAAAGTCCTTCATAAACCTTAAATGTAGATGTGGTATTATCATTATTCTTATTGTCACATAGAATGAACATTGGGAGTGGGAGGAGGAAGAAGACTAGGCAGCATCCTCAGACAGGCTTATTAGCTATACTCTCCTTTAGAATCAGGAAAGCATAACAGCCCAGTAAAATTATTATATTGTTTGATATTAAGATACAAAGATGGTACAAAACAACAGATAACAACAAAAAATTAAAGTTAAAAAATTGTAAGCACTAAGTTGCCTCCATGACAGAAAATCCCTTGGTTCAAGTCTCACCTCTAATGTATGTTGGCTGTTTGACCCTGGCTAAATCTGGTCTTAAATGCCTCCTCACTACATGACTCCAGGCAAATGCTTTACCTGGTTGCCTCAGTTTCCTCATCTATAAAATAAGTTGGAGAAAAAAAACCCAAAAGAGATCATGAAGAGTTGGACACAACTGAATAATGGGACAGGGTACCTTATTTGAGTTCTTAAGGCACCTCTAACTCTCTAAGTTTATCAATTGCAGAGCAATTCCTAATATGCATTGGTTGAAGGAATTTTCTCATCAGAAATCAACTATTCCAATGAAATCGCAGGTGTGATCCAAAGAAAACACATCACTAGAACTAAAAAGATCACTCTTTTGAAAACTTAACAGTTGACAATATTTGTTAGAATTTGATAGAAAAAAAAAAGTAACCCCTGGTCCTTCATCTAAAAAGATTTCTAAGAAAACTAGCCACATTCAGAGGAACAACTGTGGGAGGAGAAACACAGAAGAAAAACAAATGCTTGAACACATGGGCTGATGGGAATATTATTGGGGATGTAGACACTAAACGATAACTCTAGTCCAACTATCAATAATATGGAATTAGGTCTTGATCAATGATACATGTAAAACCCAGTGGAATTGTGCATTGGCTAAGGGGGGTTAAGGGCGTTGGGGAAAAGGGAAAGAACATGAAATATGAAACTATGGGAAAATATTCAAAATAAAAATTAAAAATAAATAAATAAAAAGATTTCCATGTAGAAAAAAAGAGGTTAGTGGCAGGAGGGGAAGGTCCAGTTTCCCTGAGAGGAGGCACGTTTTAATTTTGGAGCTCAAAAAAGTTTTCCCATGTTCACCATCAGAAAGCCTGTTTGCCATTTCTGAGTCCTGATCGTCTAGGACACTGGTCACCATAGGGGTACAGCTAGGTCCCTCCCAGTAAGGAAAAGCCATTTGCCAGCATAAACTCTTATTGTATTGTTCTAAAGCAGCCCCCGCCTCCCTTATCAGAAATGTGCAAGGTGAAGCAGGAACAAAAGCAGGGCAGAAAGTTCCCCCACTGCCCCACATAGTTTGTGCTGGATGCAGAGCAATATAGCTGTGAAGAGGAATGTTGGAGTGGGTAGGAACCCTGAATGGTGCCTCTGCTCTTAAAAAAGAGGAAAAAGAATTGTGAGACCTTGTCAAAAAGGAAGGAGCCAGTGAATCCAATCTGAGACAAAATCATTTTCACACAGCCATAATTCAAGGAAACCATGTAATATGTAATGTATTGGGTGGTGAATTTGCTTTTTTTTTTTTTAATTCGAGGTGTGTTTTTTTTTTCTGGCTTCTATAATATTTTTAAACACCATTTGGATTTGGCTCACATCTTCCTTTGCGTCTTCCTTTGCAAGCAGACTTGCTAAACATGGGAATGTATGAAGCCCAGACCTTCATTGTGACTCATTACTATTGTTTCCTCTAACTTTTCTCACCATCTCATCCTGCATCATCATTTCCCTTGTTCTCAAGAATGAAAAACACTGATGGGAAAAAAAATCTACATTTTAAAATATCTCCTGGTCACATATAGTGAGAAATATGCTTCAGGGACTTAACTCTCTTTACTTTGGCTTCATTCGAGTCATTAGTTGAATTTCTCTTTTTTAAATTATTATTATTCATGAATGATTTACACCCAAGTACAAAAATTATAACTTCCAAAGAATTTCAGACAATGAAGGGAAAAAAAAATAACTAATCGAGGACCACTTTGTTTGTCCCTTCTAAGAAACTAGGGTAAGGTGAGGTTAGACTTTTATTCTCATTGCTAAGGCAGTGCCTGTTAAAATCAAGTCTCTTGGGCTCACTTTATACAATGCCGGCAGCACAGTGAGTATTATACTGGATAATGAGGCCTTGGTGTGTGAACCAAAAGTTAACCATATTTTGAGCAACGATACATGTATAACCCAGTGGAATTGCTTGTCAGCTCCAAGAGAAGGGACGGAACAGGAGGGGGGAAATCATGAATCATGTAACCATGGAAAAATATTCCAAAAAAAAAAGTTAACCATATCTCTATAGTTAATTAATCAAGTCCAAATTAATATGCTCAGGGGACTCCACAAAAGGTACCATGATGGGATCCTGTTCATTTTAAAAGTTTGCATTACTATACTGCTTAAAATAAAAACAAAAATATAAACAAAAAAAAAGCCCTTATCTTCTGTCTTAGAATCAATATTGGTTCCAAGGAAGAAGACCAGTAAGGGCTAGGCAATAGGAGTTAAATGACTTGTCCAAGATTACACAGCTAGGAAGTGTCTGAGGCCAAATTTGAACCCAGGACCTCCCATTTCTGGACCTGGTTCCCAATCCACTGAAACACCAAGCTGCCCCCTTCTATATTATCATAAAGTTCACAAAGCATTTTGCTCACCAGAATCCTGGAAGAGTAGTAGCATTGGCAAAAAACTCCATTTTAAAGATATGGTCCAAGGACTCAGAAAGATTAATTGTCTTACCTAAAACCACAAAGCAACTCAGGTTTGCAGTTGAGACTCAACTCCGAGTTTTCAAGATTATGACTCAAAGCATTCTTTCTCCTATAAATCTTAAAAAAAAAACAGAAGAAGCATTTGGTTTAAAATCTAAAATGGAAATGATAAGACATCTTTCCTCTGTTAATTACCTCCAGCTTATCCTGTACATAGCACATTTGGACATAGTCATACAGACCCTTTGCCCCATTGGACCGTGAGTTCCTTGAGAGTAAAAACTGGAGGGAAGTGTCTTTCTTTATATCCTCAGCAGCGAGAACATAATAGCCACTTAATAAAGGCTAGTTGCCTGACCAACTTCAAGGGGACTGTTCATTCAGCAAAATCTTAGCTATAGAAATATGAAGTCATTGACTCTCAGAGGGAGGCTATCTCAAAGGTCATCTGCTTTAAACTATTCCAGAGCAAGAGTTCCTCTACAATATCCCCCAGTGAGTATCCAAATCTCTCCTCAAAGACCTCCAGTGATGGGAAATCCACCACCCCAAGAGGTAACCCATTCTATTTTTGGATAGCTCTATATCAGTGGTTCCCAAACTTTTTTGGCCTACCGCCCCCTTTCCAGAAAAAATATTACTTAGCCCCCTAGAAATTATTTTTTCATTTTAATAGCAATTAATAGGAAAGATAAATGCACCTGTGGCCATCAACGCTTCCCTGGATCACTGCAGCATCCACCAGGGGGCGGTGGTGCCCACTTTTGGAAATCACTGCTCTATATACTAAGAAGTTGTCTATTTTCATCTATAAAATTAAATCTTTCTCTCTGCAATTTCCACTCATTATTTCCCTTTATATTCTCTGAGATCAGATATAGAGTAAGTCTAATATCTTATCCACGTGATAGCCCTTCAAATAAAGATAATTATCATACCCTAAGTGCTCTTACCCAGGCTAACCATGTCTGATGTTTACATGGCACGGTTTCCAGTATACTTGCCATCTTAGTGCCTTTCCTTTAGACTCAGGTCACTTTGTTAATGTCCATTCTAAAATGTGATGCCTAGAACTGGACACCTTACTCTAGATGTGATTAAACTAAGGCAAAGTTCAATAAGAATGGTTTCTTCACTCATTCAACAGAAGCATTTTAATTCAAATATTTATTAAGACTCTGATTTTTAAGGCACTGTGGTAGGTTCTGCACGTTACACCCGATATAATTCACTTCAAGATAACTTTAGCTTGCTCTTACTGCTATCACACTCATACTAAAATTGCAATCCATCAAAACTACAAGATCTTTACTACATGAAAAATTATAATGCCATGCCTCTCTGTTTCATACAGGTACAACGGATTATCTGAGCCCAAGTTTAGTGCTTTGAATAGATTCCTATTAAATTTCATGTGATAGCACATGAACTATTGTTTCAGCCTATTGAGCTCTCTCTCTGGATCCCGATTCTGCCATGCATTGTGTTAGCTATCCCTCCCAGCTTTGTGGCACCTTCTAATTTATTAAGCATGTCATGTCTTTGAATTCCCAGAGCCTGACCCATAATAGGTTCTTAGTAAATGCTTATTGACTGGCTGATTAATCTGTTCCATCATCCAAATCATTAATAAAAACAGTGAACAGTAGGTCAGGGACTGATGTGTAACTCAACAAGAGACCTAACTCCAGGTAGACATGATCCATTCATCATCACTCTGCTCTTTGGCTCTGGTCAGTTCACCAGCTCCAAAGCCAACAAATCATACTATCATTTAGTCTTCATTTTCAAATCTTATATGCATGGACATAATGAAATACTTTGTCAGATACCTTGCTGAAATGCACTTCTACTCTATCTGTAGCATTCCTTTGATCTGTCAGTCTAAGTGCCCTACCCAAAAATATGAGGTTAGTTTGGTTTTGACAACTCCCCTTGCTTTTTCGATTATTCATAAATTATCTCTTTAATAGTATAGTCTAGAATTTTGCCAGAAATCAGTCAAGTTGACCAGTCTATAGTTTGAAGATACAACCCTCTTCCCTTATTATAAAATACAAAAAACATTTGCTTGTCTCCAGATTTGTGGTTCTTCTCTCTTTTTCTATATTTTTTTTCAGAGATTACCAACAACAGCTCAGTAATCACATTTTCCAATCCAAAACTCTTTTCCTCAATAAAAAATAAAAAAGACACAAGAGGAGGTTTATATTTCTTATAACTTCTCCATTGTACATTATAATTGTGCCATCTTTATGAGTAGGGGTCTTAAGTTTTCTTAATCTTCTTCTTGCCTCCAAACATAACCAACAGGTCTCTTTCACTATCTTTAAAACTCAACATCGGTTTCAGGTAACCCTATACTTGTCCATTGATGCTTAGCTACTTGTCCTTTCTTCTGCAAACACTTGTTAAAACTTGTGGGCAAATGAGTTCCCTGTGCAGTCATATGTGTCTCATAAATTCCCTCTCCTTCCTCATCAGCATCATTTGTATCATGCATTCCCATAATAGTGGATTGGTTACCTTTTATAATTTTAATCATCAGACCACATTTGAAGTTTTCTTGGCAAAGATACTTGAATGGTTTGCCATTTCCTTCTCTAGCTCATCTTACATATGAGAAAACTAAAGCAAACAAGGTTAAGTGACTTGCCCAGGGTCACACAGCTAGTCTTTGAGGCTAGATTTGAACCCAGGTTCTCTTGACTCCGGTGCAGGTATTCTATCCACTAAATCTAAAACCTAAATGCATATATAACCATACCTGGAAACTAGATAGCATAGTGCACAGTGTTGGACTTCAAGTCAGGATGACCCAAGTTCAAATCCTGTCTCAGACACTTAGTAGCTGAATCGCTCTGGGCAAGTGCTTTCACTTCCTCTCTGCTTCAATCTCCTCCTCTATAAAATAGAGATAATAGGAGCACCAACTCCTAGGGCTGCTGTAAGGATCAAATATAAATAGCTTGCAAACCTTAAAAGACTTTACAATACTAACTACAAGTAACTCTTTTATATCACAGGCAATCTGGAAAATCCATAAAATGTTTTGCCTTTCACGTTCTTTTCACAAACTTTAAATTATTTATTTATTTAAATGCTATAAAGAAGTTGTGTGTGTTTGTGGTATTAAAAGATAAAATATGTTGATTTTATATACTCTACACATATTTTATAATTTGTGAGTTTATAAACTGTTTCTTCAGAGTCTGGTCTTGGCACGTAGACTGAAGCTTCCACAAAACTCCCCAAAAATTTCTATTTAATTTATTATGCCTATTAATGAGTGTATCTGCCAAAATGGACCCTGGAACTACAAGAGCATAATCATAAAATACTTTTTACACAAATAAAGTCAGATTTAAATAATTGGAGAAATATCCATTGTTCATGGATGGTCAGAACCATTATATCCAAAACAATCCTTCCTTAATCTACTTATTCAATGCCATCTCAATCAAATTACATATATATATATATATATATATATGTATGTATACATATATATATTATTGGGCTAGAAAAAAGTCATAGCAAAATTTATTTGGAAGAACAAAACATCAATAATGTCAACAGAATTAATGAAAGATGTAAAGAAAGGCAGTTTAACAGTATTGGATTTTACATTGTATTATAAAGCAATAAAATATATCAAAACTATCTGGCATTGACTGAAAAATAAAAAGTGGAGGGGAACAGACATGCAACAAATAATATTAAAGATTATATGAAGTTAGTATTTGCCAAAAGTATAGATCCAGGCTATTGGGATAAGACCATTATTTGGTAAAAAAAAAAAAAAAAAATTACTGGGACAACTAGAAGGTAGTTTGGCAAAAGTTAGATTTAGACCAATATTTTATGCCATTTACTAAGATACAACCAAAATGGATATAAGGTCTACATATACAAGGAGATATCATAAGCAAATTAGAAGAAAGGGAAAATGTTACCTATAAGATTTACTGATAGGAAAGGAATTTATGAGTAAACAAGAGATGGGGAACATTGTGAGATATAAAATGGATAATTTTGAGCACATTAAATTGAAAAAAGTGTTGTATAAATTAAACGAATGCTGGCAAGCTTAGAAGGAAAGCAGAAAATTAGGGGGACATTCTTTCACAGACAGCCTCTGGGATAGAAGTTTTATATCTAAAATATCTAAAATATATAGGGAACTTCGTCATATTTTTGTGGGAATAAAAATCATCCCCTAATTGATAAATGGGCAAAAGATATGAATAGTTTTTGGATGAAGAAATCAGTCATAGTTAGGTAGATGAAAAAATGCTCTAAATCACAACCGATTAGGGAAATGCAAACCAAAACAATTCTGAAGTGTCATCTCACACTGATCAGATTGACTAAAATGACAAAAGAGAAAAATGACAAATGTTGGAGGGAATGTGGAAAAGTGGAGACATATACATAATATACTGTTGTGGAACTGTTAACTGATCCAACCATTTTGGAGAGCAATTTGGAATTAAGCCCAGATAGCTATAAAACAATAGTTTTGCTAGGTCTATTTCTCAAGGAAATTAGGGGGGAAAAAAGAATCTATATGTTCCAAATATTTATAGCAGCTCCATTTGTGGTGTCAAAGAATTGGAAATCAAAAGGAAGTCCATAAGTTGGGGAATGGCTAAACAAATTGTGGCATATGATTGCGATGGAATACTACTACACCATAAGAAACAAAGAGTAGATTAATTTTTTTAAAACTTGGAAAGAACCGCATGAGATAATGAAGAGTTAAATGAGTAGAACCAAGAGAACATTATATACAGCTAGAGATTAAATTCTGAAGAATAGCTTGTGAATGTTAACCTATGGAGAATGAATTGAAAAATGGAAACACAAAAGACACTCTCTGTATATACATATCTATTTGCTAGGTGATACCTTCTTTGAGGTGGGAAGGGAAAGAGAGTCTGAGATACATGGAAATAAATTTTTTAATAAAAAAATCATGGTGATAAAATAGCAAAATATATCAATAAGATTTAAAATGAAAAAAAATTTGAACACTAAAAAAAGTCTTATCCTGACCCACTCTATATTGAAAATGTAATGGGGAAAATCATGATGTGGAAGGGATACTACTACTACTGCTGCTATTATTATTCCATCATCATCTATCATGAATTCTAAGAGTAATCGCTTCCTCCCAAGGTTCCCAACATTTCTATTTTGGGAACCATCATCTCCTAACTGTTTGAATCAGGTCAGATGATCAATTCTACTCACTCATCACCTCTCCAAATTTTAAGGAGTGAAATTATCACCAATATAAATCTGGAAATTTGAAGATACCCTTCTTCTAGCACAAGGAGAGCATCATGACCGTGGGCAATTAGATAGTACTTGTGCTGGACGTGAAGTCAGGAACACCCACGTTTGAATTCTAAATTGGACACATTAGCTCTGTGACTGGGTAAGTGTCTGGACCTCTCTCAGTCTGCAAGTGGAGTTCTTGGATTTACTTCCAAGGTAGAAAGACTCTGAAACAATATTTAAAGGCTCAGTGGCTTTAACAAACTAAATTAAAAGAGGCTCATTGCCAAAAAGTTGATTAACAAATGCCGGGGGGTCTTTTTTAATGATATGAAGACTATGGATTAGGATTCACAAGCCCTATGTTCAAATCCTAGCTCTGCCACTTATAATCCATGTGACTGTAAGCAAGTTACTTCACCTCCCTAAGAATCAGTTTCTTCATCTTAAAAAAAAAGGAATGGAATGTATAACTTACAATGTCCCTTTGAGCACAAAAATTATGATTCTATAATTCTACCAAAGCTCAGAGTGATTGTGCTATGCCTATCCAAGGAGGATGGGGGTCAATAAAGTCATGTATCCTTAAAATATGTGGGAAGTCCTAATTCAGGATCTAGGGAAATTGGATAGGATATCTCATGGGAAAAGTAACTTGGGATGTCAGAAGATTACAAACCAAGTATGGAGTCAACTGTGTGATGTGGCGAACCCAAAAGATAAGATCATAAATTTAGAACGAGAAGAGGCCTTAAAAGCCATAAAAATCACCCTTGTCATTTTGCAGATGAAGACACAGTCACAGAGAGGTGAGGTGATGTAAGCAAATGTGACCATAGGCAGCATTATTAGGTTCATAATGTCCAGATCCCTGATATTCCTGGCCATACCTCACAGGAGTTTCTGTTCAGTTCCAGATAGCACATTGGAGTATATCAAGAGTGGATGACCAGAAAACCAAGGAGACTGGAAATTATAGAATGAAAGGGTCAACAAAAGGCAAAAAGGATGGAAGGAGAGGGCAACATGGTCCAGAATATTTTGGTGTATATAATAATTATAATGATATAGTAGTTTAAAATCTGCAAAGAACTTTCTCCTTCCATTAGCTCATTGAAGCCTTATAACAATGCTATGAAATACAAGCAATTATTTACATCTTTTATCTGAACCTGTTATTTCACTGGATCCCCAAGGAATTCTTGATGAGGAAGTACCTTCTGATAATTCAAATCTATAAGTTTTCTGTAATTTAGGGGCTTAGGGAGTTGGGGGCAGAGTGCTGAGAGGCCAGATGATTTACCAGTTTGTGCTAGGGAAGAGATGAGATGACATCTGAACCCAGATTTTCCTGGTGGTGAGAGTGGCCTGCCATCTCTATGCTATACACTATTTTCTCAACTATAAAATGAAGAACCAAAATTCAAAGAGGTTGATAATAGTAATAGCATTGGTATAGTACTTTAAGGTTTGAAAAAATGCTTTAAATAAGGTATCTCACAACAATCCTGTGATATAGGTGCTAATATTATTCCCATTTTAGGGAAGAGGAAACTGTGTCTGTTAATAAGAGCCCAAAGTCACCTTCATACAATTATAGCATCATAGATTTAGAGCTATAAAGGATCCTAAAAATTGATTTAAAAAAAAAACCTCCTAAAGGGGAGGATATTGAGGCCCAAAAGTGTTAAATGGCTTGCCAAAGCTCATAACAAAGGTCCCGGGAATTTGAACCCAGGTCTCCCTGACTCTAAATCTAGTGCTCTATCCACTATATCGCATTGATTCTCATTAAGTATCACATTAATTACTGTCAAGTTTAATGAAACACTTTTAAAAAATCCTAATTCAATATAGAAACAGTTATCCATGAAAATTAGATGCAATTTACATACAAAAGAAATGATAGATTTCAAATTAAGAGATGAATTACTGGGACTAGAGTGATACAAGGAAGGCTTCATAATAGGAATCCCCTTAACTGGATGTTGACAAATATATAGATTTTAGGTGGGTGGGAAGAGAAAGAATAGGAAATTCTAAACTAAAGATATGAATCAAGTCACCAGTGCAGAAATGAGAAGGTCACAAGCAAGGGATGTGAAAACTCTAGCCTGGCTAGAAGACAAGGAATACACTAGAGAATAATGAGAGACGGATACTCTGGTGAAGGTTTTAAATGTTAGGCTGAAGACACTGGATCCTTGGTTGTATTTTAAACAAGGGATGGGCAAAATGGAAGTGATCATTCAGAAAGGGTAATGTGATAAAGAGAGAGGAAATGTAGCATAATGGACAGAGAGCAAAGAACTGGCCTTGGAGCCAAGAAAACCCGAGTTTCTGACACGTATTGGCTGTGTGATCCTGAGAAAAATCACTTACCCTCTTAGTGGGCTGGGCTGCACCCTAAACATAGGAGCTGCAGAGAACACGCTGACTAGCACTGACAAAGAGAATTTCCTCATTTGGCAGTTCCCTTTATTAATAAAATTACAGGTCTGGTGCTTATCCCTGTCTGCATGGGAAAGTAGGCATTGGGCTATGGAAACAGAAGGACTATAGGAGAAACAAGTTTGAAGGGTATTACAAAAATCCAGGAATAAGATGACGTGGGCTACCAAATTCCATTTTAGGGCTAGATGGGAGCTTAACTTTAGCTCTCAAACAAATTATTGGCGGGGGGGGGGGGGGGAGGGAAAGGGAGAAGTCATTTGAAAAAGTTATCTACAAAAAGTTTAAAGCATTATTACCACTTGAAAAATATCTTGAAAGACCTAAGGTCATTTAAAGAAGAATGACTCTTGTGATTCCCATTGCAAATTCATCTACAGTTGACCAAGATCCAATTTTTCAAATTCTAAGCAATTTTGAACAAACTCTCACAATTTCAGTAATATCTGTCACATAAAACCAAGGGCAAAAAGTGTAATGGAGACCAGAACATTTGAAGAATATATCAGCATGCTCACCCGATGTAAATTCCCTATGTAGCAGAGACTGAAGAGGCTGCTTCCAAAAAAGTTACAACAACATGTATTGGAAGTCCTTTGGTGATGCTTCAAAACACTCAGCGATAGTCTGTTACTGGTTCCAGTCTATTAATCACATGGTGAATTAGTCTTTTGATGGACTGTAGTTGCAAAACAGTATTGGAAGAAGCTTTCTAAAAGGCTTTTGTTGATTTAGGCTCATTAGGTTATTTTTGCTCATTGGTTGCTCACATGGGTTTGACTATTTTCTTGAGGCCATCTAGGGAAAGATGATTCCTTTTAGGGAAGAAGCCTTGGACCCTGTTCTTACTGAGGTCAAAGGGTAGTCCCGTGGAAATGGACCTCCATTCTACTGCCCCATCATTTGTTCCTTAAGAGTTCTGAAAGAAAGGTCAGGAGAGCAAGTTTCCAGGAATCCTGGCATCCCAATATCCAAGTCCTTCAACCTCGCCCAGCATCAATGCCCCAAGGAGCAAGGAGTAATCTTAGGGACCAAGCTCAGAAACTGCTGAAATAAACACTCCTTCAGAAGGGATGCTACATTTGGACATCCATTTGGTAGGACAAATAGAATGTAGAAACTGTGCTAAGTCTGAGCCCATTTTCCCTTGTAAAACTCTAACTGGTGTTAATTAGTTAAAAGTAAATGGAATGCTAGTCACTGCCACCTATCAGTGGGGGAAACACAATTGGTAGGGGCTCAAGCCAAAAGGATTGAAGAAAAGATACCCCCAAAATCTCACAACACACCCATTTTAGAGGCAGCAATAGCTATCTGGCTCTCGAAGAATGAGCCAGAGGTACATGCTACAAAAGACTTTGACAAAATTGGTGAAAAGTCATGCAATTTTTTTCTGATAGAACATCAGGCATTGTTTCAGGGAAAGGAAAAAAGAAAGAGAAGGCTTATTCAGCTCTATCATGCATTGTTACCCTAAATGTGATCATTTGTAAGGAAATATTGTTCAAGTATTTACAGTAACAAAATAAATATCATACCAACTGTGAAGGATGAAACTATTATCAGCAAAACAAGTTTCCAAGATAACCAATTATTGATAAAAAAAAACAATTTTAACCCCAATCCATAGCTAAACAAGGAATTGTTGGAATTTGATTATAGATCAAAGCATGTCATCCTTTGCTTTATATCCTTCCTGAGATTTTTATTGTATATGTGATATATATCTTAAATCATGACATGGGGAATATGAAGATATATATTGCATAAAAGTATTGGTAAAATCAACATCAGACTATTTACCACCTTGGGGAGTGGAGAAGGGGAAGAGAGAATCTGAACCACAAAATGTCAGAAAACAATTGAAAAAAATAAAATCTAATAAATTTTTGAAAAGAAATAGAGTTCAGCATTGGCCAGAAGATCTCCTAAATCAGTGTTTCTTAACCTCAAGTAGCCATTTAGTACAACCTCTTCTGAGGGTGCATGCCAATAGATCAGTTCTCCCTTATTATCTACTCTTTTATTGCCTCATCACTCTAATACCTTCATTTCCCTTGGCAATCCTTCTCTCCTCTTCCTATTCAACCCAATTCTACCAACTTGTCTTAAGCATTTACTATATGCTAATTGCTGGAGATACAAAGACAAAATTAAATTATTTTTTAAAGTGGCTGTCCTCAAAAAGCTTATATTCCACTGGCAGAAGGAAGGAGTAATATTTACACAGAAAAAGCAAATAAACATACTTGATACATTGAGGAAAGAAGACTAATAATTAAGGCAAATAGGAAAGAATTCCCAGGGGAGATGGAAAAAAAGGTAAGCCATGAAGGAAATTAGGAATTCTGAAAGGTGGAAGTAAGGAAGGAGCACCTTCTTGAGATGAGGGAAAACTTCCATAAAAGTATGGAGGAGGGCAATAATGTTTGGAGAATAGCAAGTAAATCAGTTTGGAACATAGAATACATTGAGGGAAGAATAAGTGATTAGCATAGAAAGGCAAATTCTCTTCCTGATCATTTAGCCTTCAAGTTGGTAGTTAACTCATAGCTAGGTGACTGAATACATGGTCATTCTGAAATGAGTAAATCAAGGAAATAAATTACTCATGTTGTCCCCTTCATGACAGCATGAAAAGTTGATTCCATGATTTTGGTATGCACATGGTGAAAGTAAAATGTTTAAGGGCCATGGAAACCTTTACAGAAATCATAGTATGAAAAAGTTAAAAACTTTTTTAAGTTAAAAACTTTTTTACTTGGGAAAAAATGTTTTGTGTAATAATTCTGTTGAATAAATATGTCCATAAGGTGGATATTAAAAATCACTGGAGGTTTGTTGTTTTGTTTTGTTTTGTTTTGTTTTGTTTTTTAGATGAAAAAACTAACGTGCAGAAGAATTAAATCAACAAGTGCTGGAGCTTGATGGGAAAACATAGTTCAGTGGAACGGTAATATGAACTGGAAGGTATCTTAGAGATCACAGTGCTTTACACATAGTAAACACTTAATAAATGAGTGTTCATTCATTCCTTTAGCCCAGCTTTCTCATTTTACCACTGACACACAGATAATAAATTTCATATTTGAGATTTGAATCCATATCCTATGGCTCTAGAACTTGTGCTTTTTTTACTACATCACATTACCTCCCTAATTTAGCTTCATTTTAAAGATGAGAAAACTGACTCAGAAGTTGAGTGGTCCTATGTGATGGCAGAGTATAGACTAGATGAATTATTATGGCTCTTTTCATTAGTTTTAATTTCTTAAAAGCAACTCATGAATGGTTTATACTTTGAGAAATCATCTAATCCAAAGTGTCACCATCACAGAAGGCAATACTTAGATCATTTCATATATAATAAATCTCTATCTATATATATATTACAAACCATAAATGTATTACTTAACTTTCCACTCCAAACTCTTATCATCATAAGTAATCCTAAATTCCCCAACACTATTCCCATAAAGCTCTGATAAGCCTTAATATCAAGTTGGAAAAGCTTTGACAATAGACCAAATGATAGTTTGCACCTCTTTTATTTGAGGACCAGCCAAGAGAAGCATACTGAGGTCTCTAAGATCTCCACAGGGTTATAATTTTTTTTCCACATAGTTAAGTCTCAAAGATATCCTTCAAAGGTATAAAGAGGTTGCAATCTACAGCAATGAGGAAAAGTAGCCACCCCAAGAAAATCACAACTTCCTACAAGAGATACAAACTTAGTTTATGTCTTGGTTTGACCTTGGGCAATCTTTTCCTCTCTGGGTCTCAATTTTTATAGATAAAATGAGGGGGTTCAAATGAATAACAAAAATCATGGAACATAGAATTTCAGCACCTGAAGGAAACTCGGTGACCACTACCTAAAAGAAAAAAAAGGACTATAAAAGACCCAACCAAAAAATGGTCATCTACTCTCTGCTTGAAGACCTCTTATCTGGTATAACTGATCTCTGAGGTCCCTTCTATCTCTAAAATTCTTCTTGTTCATCCTTTGTTTTGGAGAACCAATAACATCACTGGTTGATGTCTTGAGTTGTTTGTGAATTAGATTTAAGTGAGGCAGAGTTGCAAAAAGTTGTCAGTCTCACTATCTATCTTCCAGAGACATCACAAAGTCCAGACAAAACAAATCAGGATGACTGACGATGGCCTGGGATGTGGTGGATGCCCTGTACCTATGTATGGTACCTATGGTTACATATAAAATTGAAGAGGATTAAAAGTCTGGAGGCTTACTCTCTGTACCAATGGGATCCACATACCTGTGTGATCACAAAGCCTTCAAAGTAAAACCACATGTATATCTATATTACACAGCAATTAGGCTTGTGTGGGACAAAACAGACATGGAGCTTATCTATATTCTCATTTTAAAAAATCAAGAACTGGCTGAACAATAATAAGTAGTAGTTTTCCTAAGCCTATTTGGTATTGAGGATAATTACATTAAACGAGTACATTTAAAAACACATACATACTTTTAGAAAATGCTAAATATAAGTTGACTTTTGCTCTTTTATTTATTTTCTTTTCTTTTGAAGAGGCATTTCCTTTCCCACCCCCCAAAAAGATTCTCACTGGAAAAATAAAGCTTATGTTCCATTGAAAATAATTGCTGCTAGATGACACAGCACAGACAGTGCCAGGCTTGAAGTTGGGAAGATCTGACTTTGTATCCTGTCTCAGACATTTACTAGCTATGTGATCATTCAAGCTCTCAGCCTCATTTTCTTCGTCTCTAAAATAGAGATTGTAATAGTGCCTACTTCACAGAGTTGAGGTAAAGACTAAATGAGATGACATAGATGAAGAATCTTGTAAACCTCAAAGCATCAGCATTATTATTTTAAAATGCATAAAATAATCTTTCAAGATATTCTCAAGACTCATGAATACCAACTATGAAACCCCCTTTACAACACTAGAAGGAAAACATATACATCACTTAAATTGAAAAATGAGCAATTCTTGAGCAATTCTGGCTAAAGGAGTAATTCTAACTAAAAAAGGAATAGAAATAGATAAAAATAGACAATTTAAATAACACAATTTTACAAAACTTTTTATAAGCAAAATCAATATAGTTAGGAAAAAAGAGGGAGTTAATGGGAAAAAATTAATCACAGCAAATATTACTGATAAAGGTCTAATATTCACTGTGTGTGGGGAATGGACACAAATTTGTAAGTAAGAAATAATTCTATAATAGAGAAATGGTGAAGAAATGCAAGCCATCAACAACCATGTTAAAAAAAAACCAACTCCAAATTTTTAACAATAAGAGAAACTGAAATTAAAACAACTCTGCCTCCTACTTCTCAGCAGAAAAATGGTGAACTCTAGGTGCAGAATGAGCTGTGCAAATTTCAACATGATCAAAGAGTTAATTTGTTTTGTTTGAATATGCAAAGGAGAATTCTAGGGAAAGGATGGTGTTAGCCATTAGGGAAATAAGAGCGGTAGAAATAAGAAAAGAAACAATAGAAATAAAACTATTTTTCTATTAGTCCCAATGGTTTGGAACCTTTATTTGAGGAAGTGCCCATGCCAGCCATTTTTATTCAAAATGGACTCAATCAAGAACTCTGGGGATGACTCCAAGCTCCATTCCAACTTTCTTTTATAGGTTGTTTTCCCCCCACTAGAAGGTAACCTCTCTGAGGGCACGGGCTGTGTTTCTTTTTGCTTGTATTGGTATTCCCAGCATAGCTCCTGGCACATAGTTTTCTCCAAGTGAAAGCTGTAGAATGAAACCATGGGGTGAACATATATCCCATTTTCCAATGTCGTATTAATGTAGTATCAGAAAAGGAGAGGAAAGATGGTTAAAGGGCATTATGCCTTCCTTCCTCCCTCCAAAACATAACATGCACATCCAACAAACAACATGACATTTCCTTGTTCTTGATTATGCTCTGAAATCATAACCCCATACTGACTCGCATCAAACAGCGGCACATCCTCCTACTCGCCCATCGGTAGGAATGTTTTTTTTTCCTGAAACCAGATTCATATTCCTCACGTGTCTGTCTATCTGTGCTCTCATTCATTTGGTACTAATACACATCGGAAACTGAAATGGAAATTTTTTAATTAAATGAGAAAATAAAAACTCATCATGATTAGACTCCCAAATATTTCAAGTTCCTGATAGGTTAATGGGGAGGATTATTATTGTTACAGTTCAATAAACATGCCGCACTTTGACATAACCGAAGGTGATGTCTATTCAGAGGGTTGTCGTAGAGTGGGTAGCTGCATAGCGTCTTTCTAAAGAGAAGGACTGACATCTGCTGGAGCCAGGAACAAACTGAAGAGACGGTGGGAAATGGCATTTAACTGTTCATTCTAGAATCTAGTGGAGACATAGAAGAAGGAGAATATAGATGCAGGGGAACGGATTTTAATGGGGAAGGAAGAAAAGGAGTGCAAACATTAGTGGAAGGCTTTAGAGTTTAGAGTGGAGTTACAGTGTGGCTAGCTGAGGTCAGTGGAATTCCCAGAATCGAGACTCTGAAAATACAAAGTCTTGTAAAAGGTGAGACTTTCTTCCATCTGTCTCACTGCTGGTTTCTGGAAAATCAGAAAGCTGTTTTAAAATCAACTTGAAAATGGTCAGTCATCCATCATCAGTAAGACTGATGACTAAGGGATGAGATCCAGTCTTTCGGCACTTTCATGCAACTGATTTTACCCCCCCCCCCAAAACAGTACAATCGATGACATGGTTTTGCTCCCAGCCCAGGTTTTACAATTGGATCATTTAATGAGTTTTAGAATTTAATTGCAATGAATATGACTGATTGAATATGAGGTAAAAAGAACTTATTGCCTACCTACCCACTGGATTATCTGGTAAAAAAAATCACATAAGTTGATGGGGAATTCTTGGTATTTAGAAATCCATATGCAACAACAAAAAAAGTGCCCATTAAAATGATTTTAAGATTGGTATCATAACTTCATGATCCGTGCCCTTGCTTAGTAAACATCTGCTGACTAGTGTTGGACAGTCCACTGAACTGGAGTGGATATTAAAAATGGTTCAGTGGATAAAGCATCAGGTCTGGAGTCAGAAAGATGTGAGTTCAAAGCCAACCTTAGATACTTACTAAGTGTGTGAATCCAGAGAAGTCACTTACTTTTTGTTTGTCTTTTTCTTCATCTGTAAAATGGGGATGTGATCCCACATTCTAGTCTCATTTTTGTGGGATCAAATAAAACAATAATTGTTGAGATCTTAGCACATTGTCTGGCACATAATATGTATTATATAACTGTTAACTATTTTAATTCTATTTTTATTTCCTTCCTATGTCCTTTCTTTTTCTTTTCTCTCTACTCCTTTATTTACCCTTAACTTTTCATTCCTTTTTCTTTCCCTCCTTTCCTCTATTTTTTCCTTCTTTCCTTCTTCCATTTCTTTCTTCCAGCATCCTTACTCCAACAAATATTTATGATGGTTCCTTTGGATAATGAGACGATATATAATGTTCCCCGCCCTCAAAGACTTTTATGATCTAGTCCCCATTTTAGTAGGGGCAGCAAAGTGGTACAGTGGATAGACTCATCTTCCTGCGTTCAGGAAGCATTGTACACAGTAACCGCAATATTATGGAATGATCAACTATGACAGATTTAGCTACTCTCAGCAATACAATGATCCAGGACAGTTCTGAGGGATTTATGACAAAGAATGCTATCTACCTCTAGAGGAAGAACTGTTAGAGTAGGAATGCAGATGAAACCATACAATTTTTAACTTGTTTATTTGAGTATACATTTTGGGGGTTTGGTTTTATAAGATTATTCACTCCCAAAAATGAACAATAGGGAAATATGCAGGATCCAGACTGAACGGCTTGCCAGCTCTGGGAGAGGGGAGAGAAGAAAGGAAAAAGAATTTGGATTACATAACTTCAGAAAACTTATGCAGAAATTTATTACCTGTAATTGGTAAAAAAATTAATTTTTTTAAAAAAGGGCTCATCTTCCTAAGTTCAAATCTGGCCTCAGACACTTACTAGCCATATGGCCACTTAACCTTTTTTGTTTGTTTCCTTATCTGTAAAATAGCTGGAGAAGGAAATGGCAAACAACTCCAATATCTTTGCAAGAAAATCCCAAATGGGATCATGAAGAACTGGGCACAACTGAAAACCACTAAACAATAACAAACAACCCTCCATTTTAGTAAATATGTTGTATGACCCGAGGCAAGTGATGATTTCTTTGGGCCTCAGTTTGCTCATCTGTAAATGAGGGTTTTGAACCAACTAACTGCCAGTGTAATTTTCATGTTGAATCAGATAACTGCCAATGTAACTTTCTTCTGGAACATCCTATGATTTGTGCTTTTAGGAGGAGCCCTCAAAAGGTCTCAGCATTGCAAAGGTTGTTCATTGAAACTCTGAGCAACTAAATAAGACCATGAGAGAATAAGATTTCCAAGGGAAGCAACAGAGCTGTAAAGTTTGTTATTATGCCGGCATAATTCCAGTCCTAGAATTCCTGTAATTAGGCACATGCTATAATCTTCGTTCATGGACTGAAGCACATGATGCTTATTGTTTTTTAGCAATTTTTAGCCAATTTTTAGCAAGACTGACGTTTCCAGTGCCCCATAGCATCTGAAAGTGGCAGCATGGTCCTTGAAAGGAGTCTATTATCACAAACTTTAACAGGTGCGCTCTTTCTTTATGTGCCCTGCTATCTCTATCTCAAATCCAGATGTTTTTCCAGACTCAAAAAAATACATTTTCCTTTCACTTTTTCTATTATTTCATTAGTCTGTTTGGAAACTAGAAATGATGTGCATTGCCTGATAGAGAATTCTTTTCTTCTTAGCGTTGATGCGCCCCCACATAATTATAGAAGTAGGAAGACCTCTGAAGACCATTTCACCTATGTTTAATTTTTCTGAATGAGGAAAATGAGACCCAAGGAAGAGAAAGAATGGCTAAAACATTCAAGAACTAGGAAATGGCCAGAGCCAGGATTCCATAACTGGCCTTCTGACTCCAGTTCAGCATTCTTTCTGCTGCATCCCAAAATAATGTTTGGAGCAAAGGATAGAATAGTGTCTACAAATTCTACCACCGAAAGGCTAAGGATCAAGGAGCATTTCACTGCTCTTAAACAGCTGAAGATGTGACCTCTTGTCTGCTGTACTGCCAGGTCCTGATTAGTGCAAATAATGAAGGCTGAGAAGTGACCATGTGTTCATTTTTGCACCACTCAAAGTTACAGTTTTCTAAAACATCATAATCGGTTCTTCCCCAGTGGGAATGTGCAGTGAGTGCTACTCTACTCAGTTTTCCAAGAGGATACAAATTCTCACCATCCAGCTTCCAACACGATCAAAAGCATTGTAATCTTTGCTTTTGGAGTTCATGTTCAAGGAGAAAGGTCAGACAGAATAAATAAATATCTTCTATAAGCAATCCAATTTCTACATTTTAAACCTTTGTCAGGAAGGATTTGGCACTCAATGTCACCATCTAGTGGTAGAAAAAAATATGATCAGCATTTGTTTTTCTTTTTCTCATTTTTTGAAGTTCCTTGTAAATATTTGACTCTATTTTTCCCCTCTGCAGTAGTGCTCTGGATGTACCACTCCCAGGGGCTTGGGGAGGCTGAGCCTCTTGCCAAAAATGGCCCTCCTGTCCTGTCCATCCTGTCCTGTACATCAGTGCAGAATCACGTACTGATTCTGGATTTCTAGGATTGCGACAACTTTGGGGAAAAATAGAGAACAGAAGTACCTACTACATGCCAACCAAGCACTTTACACATATTATCTTGTTTGATCCTTCCAACAACCCTGGGAGGTAGATGCTATCATTATCACTTGAGGAAACCTAGACAAAATGCAGTCAAGTGGCTTGCCCAGAATCACACAACTAAGAAATTTCCAAGCCTGGAGTTAAATTTATACCTTTCTGACAAGAGGCCCAGAGCTCTAACCACTGCACCACCTAACTGTAGCAGGTTAGGTAGGTAATATTAAAGAAATACTCAATCCTAGATAGTTAGGAACAAGGTAGACTAGGTAGCCACTTACATAGTATTATTTCCAAGATGCCAGAGCAAGAACTCTCAACTCCAAATACCTTTTCTGCCTATTTACCGCAGAGTTTTTAATATTCTACATTTAGAGAGTCATTTTTTTTACTTAAGACTATTTGTTCCCATTGAATATGAATATATACCTAGGAATGGAAACACATTAAATCTCATCACCTCAATTCGGCACTAATGAAGTGCTTTCTATGTGTCAGAGGTAGAACATATGGATGCAAAACCCACTTAAAGTAAATCTTAGTATTGGAAAGGAAAGAACAAAAATAGCTTTGAGAAGCTGTTACCTGACAGAGAGAGCAAAGGATAACCTAATGCAAACTGCGCCAGATGAATTCAAGTCACCTCCTCTGGATGAACAATATCCTTCCGTAAGGGATAAGCTGACAGACGCAACTGCTGAGCCACTGTCAATGGTTTTTGAAAGTCAATGAAAAATAGGAGCGGAGAAAAGCAAGAGTCCCAATTTGCCACAGAGAGAGAGAAAGAGAGAGAGAGAGAGAGAGAGAGAGAGAGAGAGAGAGAGAGAGAGAGGTGGGGGGCTACAAACTATTGACCAGGGAGTTTGACTTTGACTTCTTAGAAAATTCTAAAACAGATCATTTAAAAAATGGATGGGAAACACCCAGATAGGGAATCAAAAATTACAATAAATCATTGTTACTTTATCAAGAGTTTGTCAAATGAGACTAATATCATTTACTTTTATGACAGCATTACTAAATAAGGAGATGAGAAGAATATAGTGGATATAATTTAGCTAGATTTTAGAAAATCTTGATGAAACAATTCATGTTATTCTTGTGTAGAAGATGGAGAAAGGTAAATAGGTAAATAGACGATAGATAGAAAGATGGATGATAGGCAGATGGAAAAGAGATATTAGATGATAGTGCACTTATTTGGATGCAGAGCTAGTTGGATGGCTAGATTCAGTCAACAGGCATTTATTAAGTGCCTATTATGTGCCAGTCACTCTGCTAAGCACAGAGAATACAAAAAAAGGGGGGAAAGAGTCCCTGTTCTCAGGGAGCTCACAGCCTATGAGGAAAGAGGAAAGCAGCCTAAAACTAGTATGTACAAATAAAATAAAGATAGAATAAACTGGGGATACTCCCAAAGAGAAGACACTAAATACCCCAAATAGAAAGACTAAAATTAATACCCAAGAACTAAGTATTATATTTTTTTAAGTTTTATTAATAACAATGAAAGTAAGACACTTAGTTAACCCAGGCTGCTCCTGAGAGCAAAAGAGAAAGTGAGAGGTGGAGCCTCAGAACTTAGACAAAGGGGACCATGCAGATGTAGACAAAGGGAAAAGCATTCTAGGTAATACAGAAAGGAATTTTGGGTAATGTAGTTGAAAGTACAAAAATTTCTAATTATACACAGTCCAGAGAGGACTGAGAAAGACTTTTTTGCAGTTGATGGGACTTTAGCTAAGACCTGAAGGTAGCAAAAGAAGCCAGGCAGAAGAGATAGGGAGGGAGAATTGTAGAGAATGTAGAGCTGGAGGATGGCCAGTGAAAATTAAATGAGGTGGGAAGTGTAGAGAGTCATGTGCTAAGAACATGGAGGCCAGTGTCACTGGATGGCAAAGTACAAGGGGGAAGTAAGGTATAAGAAGACTGGAAGGGTAGGAAGGTACGAGTGTATGAGGGGCTTAAAATGCCAAGCACATGGGTACAAAAGAGCCTCACAAGTACGCAATGGGCTTGCATGGTTAAGCAATTGTTCTGAAAATAATCCAAGGGTTTCAGTCAACTGCAGGTTCTATACAAGTCTGCTGTGATACGGAGCAG
Source organism: Gracilinanus agilis (assembly GCF_016433145.1). NCBI lineage: Eukaryota > Metazoa > Chordata > Mammalia > Didelphimorphia > Didelphidae > Gracilinanus > Gracilinanus agilis. Next base: position 87,934,052 of record NC_058135.1, read on the forward strand.
CCACGAAAGCTAATGTGATATTGGGTTAAGCCAAGAGGCATAGTTTCTAGGAATGATAAAGTGATATTCTCACTATTCTATTCCCTGGTCAGATATCTTCTGAAGCACTGTGCTCACTGCGGGGTGTCTCAGTTAAAGAAAGGCATGGAAAACCCAGAGAGCGTCCAGAAAATGGCAATCAGAATGGTAAAGAGCCTCAAATCCATCTCATAAGAGAATCATTTGAAAGAATCCTTAGATAAGATTCAAGGGACTTACTTCTTGTCTTCAGGTATTTGAAAAGCTGTTATATGAGGAAAGAATTAGATCTGTCCTGATTGTTCCCAGGTAGCAGGACCAGGAAGAATGGGTAGAAGTTGCAAAAAGACTAACTTGGGGTAAAGAAAGGAACAAGCATTTATATGATACCTATTATATGGCAGCACTGTATGAAACACTTTATTTTTTTTTTAACCTTTACCTTCTATCTTTATAGAGTCAATACTCTGTAATGACTCCAAGATAGAAGAGTAGGCAAAGGCTAGGAAATGGGGTAGAAATGACTTGCCCAGCATTACATAGCTAGGAAGTATCTAAGTACAAATTTGAACCCAAGACATCCCATTTCTATGCCTGCCTCTCAATTCACTTAGGTACCTAGCTGCCTCCTGCTAAGAGCTTTAGACATTATCTCATTTGATCCTCACAACAACCCTAAAAGTTAGGTGCTACTTTGGTTCCCATTTTACAGTTGAGGAAACTGAGGCAGAGAGGTTAAGTGACTCACCCAGGGTCACACAACTAATTAGGGAAATAGAATTTGAACTCAAATCTTCCTGATTCCAGACTCAGAGCTAAATTTCACCACCTCATTGCCTCTAAAAAGCAACAATAGAAGGTTGCCTTGGTTGACTGTAGACTGGAGAGGTTTCAGAGGTTTCAGAAGCAGAGCAGATGTTCAGATTTCTGGAGTTGATGGCTATGAAGCATGGTTTGATGCCAGGTAGATAATAGTAAGTTAGGTTAGTTTGTACTTATTCAACAATCAAAAGAGTCCTTCTTCAGGTCAGAGATTTAAAAGTAGATTAACTCCCCCTCTCCACCCATCCTGCAAATTGGGGTATGATCTCCAGAGTTCTGGTTTGCAAGATCTCTTGGGGAAAAGGGGACTGAGCCAGGACAGATGGTAAGATGTTCATGGTGGACAGATATATGTCCAAAGTAGTGACACAGATCTATGTTTTAGGAATATCAATTTGGTGGCTCTGAGGGAGCTGAATTGGAGATGTGAACATTTTTATTACAGTTTGCCGGGGTAAAGGGAAGAGGCGATGTTAGGGGGTGGAAAGATTATATAGGTACTGTAGTACAGAGAGAGGGGACATAGCAGTTTTGCAGGCTTTGGCTGAGTTCTAATGTCAGTTAGGAGTTTAGAATCTTGAGAGAGAGTTTCAGTTGGACCTGGGACCTTGTGGAGAGAACCAGGGCCAGCTGAGCTCCTGTTTCTCCTTTCTGGAGTTTGAAAACCTAGCCTAGCTTTGGAGTGTTTCTTGAGATTTGTTAATTTAGATAAACCCTTTGAATCTTCATACCCTACCTTATTTCCCTAACCTAAATGTCTGATAGGAGTGAATAAGGAGATTGAAATCAGAGAGTAGTTTCAAATCTGTGAGAGTTTAGCTATACTCTTGCAGTACTTTATCTGGAGAGGTTAGGTAGCCATCATCCTAATCCTTTTGATTTCAACATCACCTTGAGAGCTGAGTTAAGGCAGGTCCTTGCTCAAACTCAATTCCTGTTTCCCTTCCCCCACCTGAGGTTTCTTTAAGCAGCTCTTAGGGATTCCTTTAATCCTTTTACCTGACAATTTAACCTGAGAAGACAATAAACCCCTTTTGTGTTTAAACAGACCTGTTAGTTACTTTGTCAGTTAATTAGTAAGAGAGGGAAGAAGAGGAATAGAATTAACATACTCTGGGCTTGAAGGGAAGCCGGGTATCCATCTTGAAGGAAGGTGTAACTTCAAAACAAGTCCCTTCCTGTGAAATTAACTAAAGCCTGTAGTTAATTTCAGTTCAGTCTATTTCCCTCAGTTTGTCTTTAGTCTAAGTCCTAGTCCATAAACCCTGCTGCTCTTTGCCTGTTTAGATTAATTCCTCCTCTCCCTGGAAATCTTTGTTACCTCCCTGTTATACTCCCTGACTTCAGCCTCATATTATATCCTGCATCTCACTATTATATCCTACCTGCAACCCATATTACCTACCTAGCAAGTCCCTGACAACATCCCTTCCAAATCCCCTATAACATAGCATTTTCCTAAATTTGCCTATAAAAGTACCCAAGTCTTTTTAAGCAAAGTGCCACCAGAAGGAGGATAGAATTCAAGAAAACAAATGGGGATCCTTGGTTTTAGTAATACTTCTGACAGATTCACTTCTTTATTTGCAGATCACCATTATCACAACAGCCCTGTGAGATAGGAAGTACACATATTATTATCCTCACTTAAGAAATTAGGAAACTGAGTCCCAAAGACACTAAGTGATACAAGGTCTCCCAGGACTCAAAGTTGCCTCATTTTTAAAATGGCACAATTATTTTGTATTTGCCTAGGCATGCCTACTAGTGATATTCTCTGACATGTAAAGGAGGCATGGCAAGAAAAAGTGCAGAATCAAGGTAAGAAGGGACTAGGATACTAGTTGTGGTAATAGGAATGAAGGACAAAGGGCATCCACTCTGCTTTTCCACTTTGGTCTTGCCAAAGACTTCCTTAAGATTTTTTAAATGGTGTAAGCTAATTTGAATGGTCTATTGCCAGTTGCCTGGGGCATGACAGGAAATGAAAGGAATTTACTTGTTCTTGCCCAGCTTGGCATTAATACTAGGGTACTTTCTTTTAAAGAGGGACAGTCAAAAAGAAAAGGTCTTGACTGTCACTTGAATTACAGCCAGGTATGGTAGGCATGATTAACAAAAGAAGTGAGTAGGTTGATTAGCCCCCTTGGCCATGTTGGCTCCATTGGTTTCATATAATTGATTATTTTTTGTCAAAAAGGAAAGTGTATGCTTTGTGGTGGCAAAAAAAAATGGAAAATGAAGGGATGCCCTTCAATTGGGGAATGGCTGGACAAATTGTGGTGTCTGTTGGTGATGGAATATTGTGCTGAAAGGAATAATAAACTGGAGGAATTCCATGTGAACTGGAACAACCTTCAGGAATTGATGCACAGTGAAAGGAGCAGAGCCAGGAGGACATTATACACAGAGACTGATACACTGTGGCACAATCAAATATAATGGACTCCTCTACTAGCAGCAATATCCAGGACAATTTTGAGGGACTTATGAGAAAGAAAGCTATCCACATTCAGAGGAAGAACTGTGAGAGTAGAAACATAGACGAAAAACAACTGCTTGATCACATGGGTTGATGGGGATATGATTGGGGATGTAGACTCTAAATGATCATCCTAATGCAAATATCAATAATATGGAAATAGGTCTTGATCAATGACACATGTAAAACCCAGTGGAATTTCTTGTTGGCTATGGGAGCTGTTTGGGAGGAGGGGAGGGAAAGAACATGAATCGTGTAACCATGGAAAATTTTTCTAAATCAATTAAATAAAAATTAATAAAAAAAGAAAGCATATGGAGAATGGGAAGGGTTTGGTCAGAAATGATTGATGTAAAAAACAAAAGGTGTTGATAAAACTTTTTTTTAAAAGAGATGAACACATGACAACACGATGCTGATAACAACATCAATTCGAAAGAGAAGCAGTCAAGGACAGCTTCAGAAACAGATAGGAAAATGCAGTTGGGAGGCAGGGAAATAGAGTAGAAATGAGGCAACTCTTTCTTCCTTACCTAAGAACATGAATTAACTACTGTAATTACTAGAAAACCTCAGGGACCTAGCATGAGAGTCTATGGAAAATTGAACCCTTATCTGTAAAAAGAGCTAAGAAAGCTTCTTCACTTCATTTCCCCTTGTTATTCTCTTTGCAAATGTTTTAACTAAATGCTTTGCTATTTGATATGTTTTTCCTGCTTAAGCTAATGGTAGAAAAGATACCACATGGGGAGGAGGGGGAAGGGTCAAGCTATATTCTCAAAACTTTGATTGTCAAAAACACCTTACATTGAAGGCACATGGGGTAGTAAAGGGTTCCAGAGTTGGGCAGATCTTTGTTCCATTTGTCGGCTCTTGACCAGAAGTAGTAAAGAATATTTATTCGTGTAGAGGCAAAATAAGTCTACATACATTAGCTCTGCAGGGTCCGCTGAAAATTGTTTCTGGAGCAGCGATAGGAAAGGGAGATGTCTAGCCTACATTTCTATTTCCAGATAAAAATTGTTAATACCAGTAGCCTCAAAATTGTATAGTGAAAACATTGGTTTGTTTGTTTGTTTGTTTGTTTTTATCAGAAGCATCCACAATAGCAAGCTACATTGACTTCCTTTTGGCAAAGTCTCGGCAACAATTTGGCAGAAGTCTTAATTTTCCAAATGAAGGCCCTATCAGTAATTTAGGCATTTTGAATCAAGGACCAATGTACGATTGTGTTAAGTACCATTATGTGGCTTGTTAAATTGTCATTTTATGTCTTGCCAATATTATTGTTGTTGATTCAGTCACGTCCAGCTCTTTGTAACCTCATTGGGGATTTTCTTGGCAAAGATCCTGGAGTGGTTTGCCATTTCCTTCTCCAGCTTATTTTCCACATACAGAACTGAGGCAAAGAGGGTTAAGCGACTTGTCCATGGTCACACAGCTAGTAAGTGTCTGAGCCAGGATTTGAACTCAGGAAGATGTCTTCTGATTTCAGACCTGGAGCTCTATCCCTGAGCCACCTAGCTGTTTTTGCCAACATGACTAGTCAACTATTGAAGAACTCTTACCTGGAGGTAGAACTAAATCCTCATCAGGAATTGTTGATTGTGAAGTACCCACAGATGTGAAGAAGAAATAGAAAAGATTTTATACCAAGATATACACTCATTCTGAGACGGGGGAAGAGGGATGTTAAATAGTAGATGAAAGAAGCAAGAAAGAAGAGGGAGCAGTCAATACACTTTGACTGCCTGGGACTAGTATAAAGAGTTCAGGATCCAAAGAGCCTAGGTTCAAGTTCTAACACAGCCATTCACTATGCGTGTGACTTAGGAAAAGTCTTTGAACCTCTCTAGGATCCAATTGCTCATCTATAAATTGATGAGATTGAACTAGTGGTTCTATAAGGACCCTTTTAGTTCTAAACTTATGATCTTACTGTAGAGAGATGAGTGACATATTCTGCTAAAGGCAAAATATAAGGCAAAAGTCTGGGGATATATTGCTGCTGGCCACTATATGAAATAATGTGGCATTGGTATGCCCAAAGGGATTGAATGGAAATGGAACTAAATTTTCTAACCCTCAAGGTAAATAGTTTGAGATCAAGATCTCAAAATCAGTACCAGACAAAGGCAGGGGAAACCAAGATAACAAAAAAGACAATCTTGGCTAGCCTGGGGCATTCTGCTGGAATTTTGCTAGTTCCCTGGCTGGGTATGGTGTTCCCTAGCCTTAGTTGTGCCAAAAGAACATCAACCTGCTTTATCAAGTATAGACTCTTTAGTAATTGTAGCTTAGCAAATGGGAGCAGTGTCTAGGATCTTAAGCCGAGCAGACAGCAGCAGGGAGCAGCAGACAGTCCTGAACGCCTGAAGACCAGCAGATGGGAGCAGAGAGCAACCTAGTCACCAGGAGAACAGAAGGGATGCCTAGGAGAAACAATATGACAAGAGTGGAAGTAACAGCATCCACTAGAACACCCCAGAACAGATACCTGATGCCTAGAAAAGAGCAGTGTCATCTCAAGAACACACAAAGGCAAGCAGCTCAGGGCATCTTCCCTCTTCCTTCTCTTCTAGCTACCAAGACAAAGATCTTTTTCTGCATCATCAGAGATATAAGTTGCCATTGCATATACTTCTTTATTTTTTTTAAATCCTCACCTTCCGTCTTAGAATCAATACTGTATATTGGTTCCAAGGCAAAAGAGTGGTAAACACTAGGCAATGGGGGTTAAGTGACTTGCCCAGGGTCACACAGCTAGGATGTGTCTGAGGTCACATTTGAACTCAGGACCTCTCATCTCTAGGTCTGGCTCTCAATCCACTGAGCCACCCAGCTGCCCCCACATACACTTCTGAATATATTTCCTAGGCATATATTCCCTATACATTGCCTTCCATATTACCAATGGTCCTGGCTTGTGTCTTGCCACTGCACTCCCACAACCCCGGAAAAGAAAATGAGGCTGATGACTTCCTGCAATAATGCCTCACTTAAATCCAGTTCACAAGCAAGAAAGGCATCACCTGTGATATCACTGGTAATGTCATTAGTCTTCTTTGAAAATGAAGAATGAACAGCAGCCCTCCATGAGTGTTCCCTGGCCACAGGTACTCTCAATATGCTCCTAGCTCCTGCTGATGTCATGGTGTCCTACGGGAAAAGTTTATCCCATGTATTGGGGGGGGGGGTCTTTTCTTGTCACTGTCTATTTTTAGGCTGTTTAATGGTCTTTCATGTTGAGCTAAGCCCTGTGGCGGGCTTATAAAAGTGAAAGCATTGGTGGGCATGCATGACCTTTGATTTTTAGTGGGTGTTAATCCACAGGATACTTCCAAAGTGAAGTCGTTTTTCTGGAAGCCCCTCTGTATTAACTTATTCAAACTTCTAGCTCTGTGCACTTGGGCAGGCTGTCATCCATACCTGGAAACTTCTACCCTGCTTCTCTTTACCTATCAGAAGCCTTTTCTTTCTTCAGGACTCAACCTGGGGAACTTCTGCCCCTTCTCCGAGGGGCAAGTCAGAATGTCTTCTTTGTCCCTATCACACCTGATCCTACATCACCCTCATCTGTGGGTCCATACTGTCATTATAGAGAAAATCAATCCGTGAGCATTCAAGTACTCTGTTCAGTTCTGGGAATACAAAGAGAAGTAAAATACAGTCCCTGACCTCGAAGGATATACAGTTTTATGGGGAGGGGCCGAACTGCATACATGCGAGTAAAATGTAAACTCCTTGAAAGTTGGTATCCCCAGGTCCCTGCATTATTATGTAGCACACAGTAGGTCCTCCACAAATGGTCACTGAACTGACAATTGAAGGAGGCGTTACATATAGGGACAAGAAGAGTGACGTGGGAGGGAGGAAGCCTATGTTACAAGCCTGACTGCTAGAAAACCCCTTTTTTCTCAAGATCCTTTTCTGAAAAACAGAGGAGCGAAGCAGATGCCTTCTCCAGTCAGATATGACTTGAGCAGCCAGGAGACAACCTTCTGTTTCCGTTCCTTGCTCAGCGAAGCCCTTCTTGCTAAGGTTTACTTTATCCACAACGTATAAATCAGTGTCTGTTTCCTTTTAAAAAGTTAGAGTATCAAGCTGAAACTATAAAGTAGAATTCTTATCAAAATACTTCCATGAATCCAAAGAAAAGAGAATTATTGAATGAATATTTTGACTCGACATAGTTGGTAAAGAATCTTTTATTTTAGATGCATAAATACCCAAATGGATCTGTGATCTTATTAGTGAGGATATTCTCTCTAACAATATAATAAAAATAGCTATTTTTATTTTATTTTTATTTATTTTATAGCTAAAATAATAATAGCTAATATTTATATAGTCTTTGCTACATGCCAAACACTGTGCTAAATGCTTTACAACTATCTCATTTGATCCTCACAACAATCCTGGGAAGTTGGTTCCATTTTACAGATGAGGAAACTAGACAAATAGAGGTTAAGTGACTTGCACATAGCTAATAATGTCTGAGGCTGGATTTGAACTTGGTTCTTCCTGACTCCATGAATTTTTTTTGTTAGTAGCAATCTAAATTGATTATAACTCTTAGAACTCATCCTAGCTCGTTGATACTATAGAACTATTATCTATGTGTTCCCACGCGTCCATCACGAATCTACCCAATGTAATTAGGTCCTCTCCTCACAACATGAGGATTCCTGACCATCCCATCTTTCTTTGTGATTCTTTTCCATCCTGTATTCTGGTTCTTCCTCAAACTTCCTTTTTTGTAATATGTCACAGTGTGTTTATATCCCTCATACACCATTCAATTGCCTTCCATTTTATGGCATATTCCATTTTAATTCTTTGGAGGATGTAGAATTCCATGAATCACAACCACATGAAATCACCAATAGAATGTAGGGCATTGAAAGAATGGTCCTTTGTTTCCAAAAAGAGGTTTTTGTTTTTGTTTTTGTTTTTGTTTTTTTTTTGCTTTATTAAAAAAGTTTTACAGTTTTTCAATGGCAACACAGTCAGTTCTCTGTAATTCTGGACCTAGTTTATTGTCCACTTGTATTGTCTACTAAAGATGGATGCACATATGGACACACATATGTGTAGATATACATATATATATATGTAGATGGGCTGTAGAGGCCATTCATCTACATTTCAGAATCCATAAAATAGACATTCTTTATTTTATTTTTTTAAAACCCTTAATTTTGGTGTATTGTCTCACAGGTGGAAGAGTGGCAAGGGTGGGCAATGGGGGTCAAGTGACTTGCCCAGGGTCACACAGCTGGGAAGTGGCTGAGGCCGGGTTTGAACCCAGGACTTTCTGTTTCTAGGCCTGACTCTCACTCCACTGAGCTATCCAGCTGCCCCACAGGGGGCAATCCCACCCTTGCCAATCTTCCACCTATGAGACAATGCACCGAAGTACAAGGGTTTAAAAAAATTGTATCACATTATGAAAGTCTACCATAAATAGAAAAACACATTGGATTCAGCATAACTTTGCCAAAAGCCAAAAATGATCGCCAGTCAGGGAAGGGATGATTCCTGCCCCAATGGCCACTGATGCCAGTTTCTAGGTAGAAAGGCAAGACAGCCCAAGATCCCTGAATGAAGGAGGCTGGGAAGAAGTTGAGAGGAAAGGAGGAGTCTCAGGAGGAGGACTAACCATCTCCCCAAGTGGGAACAAGCAGTGCTCATTACCCGCAGGGATAATCCAGGTGCCCTGTATCTTGGTACCACATTTCAGTGGAGTAGTGGACAAGTGGCAGAGCTCGGATCCATGAGTGGCTACTAACAAAATGTTGCTGTTACTCCATTGGGACCACCTGTGGGACTTGGCCAAATGCTGTATGATTCATAGCCTGTTGTTAAGCAAGGGACAAACAACACAAAAGACTAGGTTTGGGCCTCAATATCTGGTACCTTTGGGGAGATGGGAGACAAGCATTGATTGACTCCTTCACCACCTGGGCCCTGAGGTTCTTCAAGGATTTCAGACCCGGGTTGTTAGGGGAGATTGTTATGGCAGAGAGATGGAGAGGGGAGTGGAAGGTAATTTGATGTCCAAAGCAACAAAGCAGTTTGTTATACATGGGCTGGGAAGTAAGGGGAGATTGTGAGGGGAATAATACAGAAGAATGAGCAAAAGAGTCATCAATAGACTTCCCAGGGACAAAGTGAATTCAGAGTCAGTCAGAAACTCAGCCCTCCTCCTAGAGGCCACCCTGGGGCCCTGACCATTCACAGAGACATTGTGCTTATGCCAACCACAGAGCAGAAAAATGCTTGGCCACTGCCTTAGCCAACTGAGGCCTCTCTGAGAGGGTGACAACAGAAGAAGGGATGGGAGAGGGAGAGGAAGAGGGCAAGTTGGCATAACCTAGGTTAGAAGACCCAGAGAATGAAGTCTTACCATTCGTGAAACGTCAAGTAGAAATTGTCTCTCCTGCTCCCACCCCTGAAAGTTTGCAGAGAGAAAACTCAAAGCATTTGATTCTATACTCTTTCCCCTACAGTGATCATGGAGCCAGAGTGGACTAGTCCTGGAGCTCTTAGTGAAATCTGAAGCTGAAGCCAAAGCTAGAAGCAGAACCAAGTGCTTTGGGTGAGACTCCTGGTTCCATGTCCTGAGTGCAAGAGATGATTAAAAGGCTATGTGCCAAGGGCAAGGCAGTTGGGGAAAGAAGAGAAATCCACCCCAGGCACTCTGCAGGAATACCAGACCATTCAGGCATCTAGAACTCTTCCTGCTTGAGAAGCTTCTGGAAGACACTGCTGACTTGCTTCAGCTCCTCCAGAGAAGGCAAAGAATCTATTTGATTTGGCTTTTTCTGCATGGATAGTTGGGTCTCATTCTTGAATGATTATGTTTTTCTTCCAGGAGACTCTATAATGTTCCAGTTTTTAATGTAATCATCACAACATCATCTGAAAAAACAGAGGACTCTCTTTATCTTTGACAAGAAATGCCCCTGCCACCTAGGCTGGGAACTTGATCTTCTCCAAGACCATATTGATCAATATATATATATATATATATATATATATATATATATATATATATATCCATGCTCAGAAAGCCATAGAACAAGGTTATCTCTTAAGTTTTATTATTCAGGGAACCTTAAGGAATTTTGATGTGTGGGTAGAAGATATTTTGTTGCAAGAGAGCTGTTAAGACAATATTTTGATCTAGTTAACCAAATCCATCACAAAAATAACCAGTTTATTTGGGGGGGGGGCTGGATAGGTATGAGTGTGCTCTTACCACAATAATCAGTATGGAAGTATGTTTTGCATGACAATAACTTTTTTAATAACTGTCAATAAAGACAATAGGATCTGATGTCCTATATATCTTTCAGACAAGTCTGTGAAAGTATGGATTGTGTTTTAGAGGAATTATAGAGTAGACTTAGATTTAAGATAAGACAGAGAGCTGACAGCTTGGAGCAAGCCCTGGACTTAATACATGGACATTCCATGGATGGAATGAAGCCAGTGGTTTGAAAAGGAGAGAGACTTTTCTTGACTAGGCTAGGAGAAGGAGGGCATAATCTGTGGTCCAGCTTGCTAAGATCTAAGGAGCTGTGAAGGTTTGGGATTTACAGAAGATTGGAGAGAAGAGACCATCAATCAACTCAGCCTAGGTAGAGAGATAAGGTTCAAATCTACTGCTGGTAGACAGCTGATAGAAAAACCTATACTCCCTAGTGCTTTTCTTTTGGACTTAGCTGGCTGTGCAAGGATTGATCCTGGTTCCTGTATTATCTTGGAGCATCTTGGAGCAGTGCAGTGAGAGCCCCAATACTTCTGCCCTCTCCAGTTTAGATAGAGCTGTCTATAGCTTAGGAGGCTATCCCTTAGTGGTAGAAACCCCACTTTCCCAAAGTTACCGACAATAAAAGAAGTTTAGTTATACTTCCTGTGCCTTCTCCAAGCCATCAAGATCCCACTATTGGAGTTATATTAACAACACTGGTATCCCTGGCTGTTGGGTGGTCAGTTTAAGTGACAAACTGTCATTCCCCATTCTTCACAACCCTGTGTGGTTTATTCTGTGTTAACCTGTCAGGCCTTTCCCTGGTGAGGTGTGGGAGTGTCTCCAGTTTGTGTGATTCCCTGGCTGGCACCCAGTCTGTCCCTTCTCCCCTACATATTTTTTTCAATTGTGAATATCAGTGTCAGGAAAGGGAAGGCATAGATTCTTATTAACATTTTACATAGATAGGAGAATAAGTAGATTGGATGGAGGGAGGGAGGGATGGACAGACAGACAGATGAATGGACAGACAGATGGATAGATGGACAGACAGATCAGTAGTTGCTTATGTTTCCAAGTCACTTTTTTCTAGTATTAATAAGACCTGAGGTTTTTTCCATACAACTTTCCTTCACAATTATCTCACCTCAGCAATAAGTATTCTCTATGTCTCATCATAAGAATGTAAATTCTTTGAAAGCAAGGATAGTCCTTTTTACCTACTCTATTTTGATGTCAAAAACCCATTACTGCTACAACATATCCCATAATATCTAGTCTGTAGAGTCCTTTTCATCATGTACATAAGTGTATATTTGCTATTTAGGATTTCTGTAGCTCTAAATGCCATCCTGTGACTGCAAATGAATTGAGAATATTTGCTAGAGAATATGGATGCCCATCAACTCAAGACTATTCTTAAATTGAGGGGGGTTTTCTCCCTAAGGATGAAGTCCTTGTTAAGTTTTCCCCTCATATAGGTCAACTTTCACTTGAAAAATCTCTTGGGATAAATTTGTAAATTCTTTTGAATTGAGACCCTATTCTCTTCTCTCAGGAACTATCCCTAAAGGTCATTTCCCTTGACAATGGGGAAAACAAAAGCTTCCAGGAGATAAACAAAACTCTTTAGGATACTTTGACTATTACTTTCCTTCTTAGATAATTGATTATATTTTCACTATTTGCCTTGCATCCCTAAACTGCTGGGAAGCTCTCTACTTATTTTCAGAATGGATAATGTTGAACTCTTTCCAGATAGAGACATTTGTTCTAACCACCCAGTTCTATAGATAACTGAGTTCTTCCTTCTTAAACAAAGAATGATGAGGTTTGTCGGTTCTACACTCACCATCCAATTCAGTCAATCCTTTCTCTAAAATCCTAAGGAACTAGATAATTGTTGATATGTCAGAAATGGGGACTTTTTCTGCCTAAAAATTATAGTAATCTGGTGATTCCCATTGGATGCCACAGTCACGATACTTCTAGATATTGTTATCTCTGACTTCCCCTCCCCCAGTTAGATGGGCTTTTGATCTGTAGTTATAGGCTTCAAGTAGCTGGTAGGTATCTAATTTATAAAAAAGATTTCCAGTTTCATCTCCAGCCCCTCTGAGACCTCAGCTAATTCCCAAGTGATATACTTAAATAAATATAATTAAGATAAATACATTCTTTTCATCTAAAAGACAAAGAAAAAGCTAGCAAAATTATGTCCATTCCATTGGGCAAATCTTTTCTATGGCCTCTAATAAGAATTTATGTCAAAGATGGAAACAATGTTAGAAATTATTAATAGAGATAATTATAGTACTGGAGGCAATGCTAACGCTAGCATCCTCTTAATTCAAATTTGTTCCTGGAACCAACGGAGACACTGGAAAGTGAGTGAACATTTAACAAAGGAGAAGGTTTACCTTGTCCTAACATAGCAAAAGTATGTAGCAAGGATTCAGTGGCACTAATTTCTCTGAATGTAGACCCTTTCATCTCCATCTGGAAATGGGTCTGGTCAGCAAGTCATCAGAGAATGGGCACTCAAGTGGTCTTGGGCCCCCGCCAAGCCTATGAAGACCTAAATCTGTGAGACCTGGACCTTTGATCCTCTTAGATGATCATGAAGTCACATCAAGGAAGCCAGAGCCAAACAGGTTCCAAGAGTAAGTAGCCTTGTCCTGGAACTCCCTCATGTTGTTTGGGATGGAGTGAAAGGATAGTTTCATACAGGAAGTTGAGGCCAATCAGGTTCCAAGGGGCAGCTTAGCACTATCACACATAGCATTATAGGTCTAGAGCTGGGAGGAACCTCAGAGGCTCTCTTTCCCAACTCTTACACACACACACACACACACACACACACACACACACATTTTTATGGATAAGGAAACTGAAGCCTAAGAAAGTGAAATGCTTGCCCAAAGTCACACAGGCATAAGCATCAGAAAAGGATTTGTACCCTTTTCCTCTGCTTCCAAAGCCAGTCCTTTCCCTACTGCCCCACTGTTTCTTTCCTCCCCCAAGAAGGTCAGTTATTTTATCACTTTATCATTTTAATATTTCCATTTTGTTTTACTATATATTTTGTCACTATCATTTTATCCAAAAGGCTCCTTTCAAGGGCATTTGCCCTCAAGTATAAGAAATAATGCAAGAATGTAAGAAGTAATAGGGACTAGAGAATCTGATGGATTCTTCTTTTCGATTGTTTCATTTGAGTCCCTAAAGTAACCTTACATCATTTTGTAAATGGAGCAGAACACTAAAACAAGAACCTGGCACATAGTAGGTACTTGATAAATGCTAGTTAATTGATTGATCCATGTAACTGATTTTTCCCTCTTATTTTTTTCCCTCTTCATTAGTGTCATTTCTACCCTCTTTGTAAACACAGATCAATCAGAGCCAAGTATGGTATTTCCCTTCTCCTTGAAGGTGAAAAAGTTTCTTTTATACAAATCTTTGTAGATCTTTTCCATTTCTTTTTATCGAATTCTTCCATTTTTATCTGCCCTTAGGATTACTTCCCTTAAGTGAGTTTCTTGACAAGTTTTCTTTACACTGGTTTTACCTCTGCTGCTTTTCTCTGTTTTAGGAGGTCAACCTACTCATGTGGTCTTCCATCATCCTTCCCCTTAAACTTTAACAAATGACCAAATATTCTTAACTTAGCTGCCTTTGGCTTCCATAACTTTCCATTTTACAAAAAACTAACCTGAAGCTCCTTTCTAAGGGACTTTTGTTCTGTCTCTTATGGTTACTAATGGGCATCAGTTACATTTCTGAGAGAACATTGACAATCTTCCTGCTTTCTATATCCCACCTTTCATTATCAAGAACTTGCTTAACTAGACTAGGATTGAGTTATTTCAATTACATGTGGCAGCTTTTTTTCTCATTACTCTTCTTTATTCCAACTTTATACTAATTTTAATCTTTGTACTAACAAGATTGCTTTGGCTTTGGGTAGACAGTTGAATCAAGAATTATTCCTACAAAATAAATGAGTCATTGCCATCTGATAAAATGTAATTGGGTTCAGTTTGAGAGATCAGTGTTAATTCAGTGCTCAGTGTGCGTGACACCACTTACCCATTCTTTTTTCAAAGAAATTATTCAGGATATATAAGCATGAGACTTCTGCATTATTCTACAAGTCTTTTGCTTAAAGCTTAAGCTTTAGTAGCTTAAAACTGTACAAGTCTTTCGGGATACTCTAAAGAACATAAATATGAAGAGAATTTAAATATATATATATATATATATATATATATATATATATAGAGAGAGAGAGAGAGAGAGAGAGAGAGAGAGAGAGAGAGAGAGAGAGAGAGTTAGATAGTAGTTTGGAAGATAGATATTAGTAGTTGATGTGATCAGAAAACATTTCATGCAAAAGAAGCAGCCTGAGATGCATCTAAAGGGAAGAATGAGGAAGGAGTAAGGAAGGAATGCATTACAGATGTGGGTTTGGCCATTGCACACATACTATGCTAATTCCTATCTTTTTTTATCCTAGATTTTCTGTCAATCTCCCCTTCTTCTTCATCTATATAAATTCTACTTTCAAGTCCCAAATTAAGCTCCATCTCTTCCAGGATGTCTGACTACTCCAGTCCCCAATGATCTCTTCCTTACCTCTTACTATGTTTAAAGTCTATTCCATGCCACTCGGGGGAGGGGTGGTGTCTGTGTGTGTGTGTGTGTAAGAGACAGTGACAGAGACAGAGACATAGAATCATAGATACAGAAGGAACCTCAAAGGACAACTAGAGTAATCACTTAATTTTACAGATGAAGAAACTGAGGTCCTGGAAAGTTAAGTGACTTGCCCCAAATCACATAGGAAGTAAGTATCAAAATGAAGATCTGAACCCATGTCTTCTGAATATAGAACCAGGGTGTTTTCTTGTACACTGCTTCTCCTAATTATTTATTGGTTTCTGTAAGTGGAAATTCTATCTCTGGTTTCTATTTCTCTGGAACAATGTATTTCCATGTATCACTTTGAAATTTATTCCTGCTGCTTTCATATCTCTCTTCTCCCAGCATGTTTCCATTTTTTTCCTCCTATAGCTGCCAGAAACCATAAAGCCAGATTCATTGCCCAAGTGGTGTTCAATTCAGGCAACTGAAAAGAAAAAAAAAATCAATCCCTTTTGCTTCCTTCAGATGGTCCTTGTTATCTATAAATGGCTTATCTTGCTCTGCCCTTTCATCTGTAAACCACTTCAGAACTAGGCAGAGAACAAATCACCCACGCACATATATCCCATCCCCAAGTGCCATAAAGCCTCTAGGACAGGTACTTCTCCCTAAGCCAATCAGTATTTGCCCAGTTAGCTACCAAAGCAGGGAACTGTTCTAGAAACTCTCCCCCATGCTGTGGGTTGCTGGTATATTGAACAGGTAGCATTTCAACCTCTCCTCTCCCCTCCATCTCTAAGAATAGGACTGGATAGTGCTTTTCCCAAGAGACTGGCCACATGCTCCAATGGTCCTCCGGGATGATCCAGACCACAAGAGTATCACCCGATCCCCAGGAAGCTGCATGATACAGATGGCACACTTTTTTGAGGAATGCAAAGCTGAAGGTGCCTATTCTCAACTCTCCTAGGTATGAGCTTAGAGATCAGAGTTTAGAATCCCTCTTCGATCTAACCAGAGCTATCCGTGGATATCACAGTACCCCAAAGGGCTTCCCACGTGGACCTTTTTCATTAAGAATTCCAACAGTCCTTGTCAAATGGACCACTTCAAGAAAGAATTTGCTGACAGTACCAAAGAGTATGTTTGGTGTATTGTTGCTGCTGTATTATTTTTGGCACGAACTATAAAGTACAAAGAGTTCACAACTGTTCAAACTCCCTCAGCCAATGAAGATCAGGAATTTCTTTGTGACTGTTAATTTGCCGCCAAGGACATCCTGAAGTTAAAAGACTTGCCTAGGGTCACACAGCCAATACACATCAGAGGTAGGAAATAAATCCAGTTTTTTTCACACTTAGAGACTAGCCCTCCTTCAACTACCCCATGCTGCTTACGGAGTAAGGGGGAGACAGAAGATTGGAGCTGTAAGCACCTCAAGGTGAGGGACTTACGTCTCATCTAAGCATTGTATCTTTGTAAGTCTATGCATGATGAATGACTGAATCCAGTGAAGCAAGGAGACAGATGTTGCTTATGTAGTACAAAACCCAGAAGATCCGTTAAGAGGAAATCTCTTATTATTCAATCTGTTCCATCAAACTGAGATAATAGCCATACTTAGTGGAGAAATTAAATGCTGGCACTTTGAAGAAGGGATGGACATCACCCATAAACCTTTCAATCCACTGAAACCTTTGCAGACTCACCACTAAGATAGCCTTCCTTACCATATTTAGTTCTATGGTTAGTCCAATGGCTCTCACCTTTGTGTGCGTCTGTCTAGTCTGTCTAGTAATTTCTATAGGGTTATATATACATAAAATAAAATGCATAGGATTACAAAGGAAAACACTTACTTCTAAGGAAAAATGTATTTCTTTCCCATCTAAGCTCACAGATCCAGGTACAAAGCAAGTCTTAGGAGTATAAGAATCCTAGATCTAGACCTGAAGATCCTTCAAAGTCCACAGTGAGCTCATTTATATATGAGGAAACAGAAGCCCAAAGAAGCCCAAAGAGTGGTCTGTTCCACCTCCCACAGCAGGCTATCAAAGGTCCAATTTAAACCTAGATTCTCCCTCACCTGGAATGTTCTCCCTTGCCTATGCTCTGCCTCCAGAATTCCCTGACTTCCTTAAAGACCCAAATAAAATCCTCTCTTCTAGAAGAAGCAACACTCAACCCCTCTTAATCTGTGTCTCCCTCTGATAATGCCTTTGTCTTATGTAAAGCTGGCTTTGTACATATGTATTTACCTGTTGTCTCCCTCCCTTAGATTGTCAGCTCCTTCAGGGAAGGGAGTGCCTTTTATCTCTTTTCTTATCAGAGCTTAGCTTGGTGCCTGGCACAAAGTAGATGCTTAAAAAATATTGATTAATGATTTGACTTCAAAGTTCTTCTTTCTACTCATCCTAACTTCTGCCTGAATCAGGTGGAGAAATTGAAGAAACTGGCTCCACAATTCACTATGGCCATTTCCCTGATACTCAGTGATCCTAGAAGAGGAGAATGTTGGAACAAGGGGGAACTTTTCCCCCACCTAAGTGTTTTTCTCCTGCCATAGCCTCCTAATCCATCTCCTGAATTCCACTTTCTTCCTCTGTCGATCTCTCTTTCACAAAATAACCGAAATAATCTTTGTAAAGTCCAGCTTTGATCATGTAACCCTCTTACTGAAGAATCTTCAGAGGATCCTTATTGTCTGCAGAATAAAATACAGAACAGACTCCTTAGTTTGGCATTTTAAGGCCCTTCACAGTGTGGCTCTGACCTATTTTCCCAGAGGTGCTTCTCTGCTTGCTTATTTCGTTTTTTCATGTTGATCTATTTCATGCATTCTATTTTCCAGTCAAACTGACCCATTTTATCTTTTCCTAAACTGCTCTTCCTTACTCCATCTCCATCTTTTTATAACAGCTTTCTTCCATACCTAGAATGTATCCCTCATTACTTGTATCTCCTAGAATTCTTAGCTTCCTCCAAGGCTAAACTTGGGTTCTACCTCCTGTGAAAAATTTTTCCTGATTTCCCCTAATTTATTTGTATTATGGATCCCTTTGGGCGTCTGGTAAATCCTACAAACACCTAAAATGATGGTTTTAAGTGCATAAAACAAAGTGCATAGCATTAGAAAGGAAACCAGTTATATGAAATTAAAAAGGGGTTTTCCCCTATCTAAGTTCACAGACCCTCTATCCACGGAGCCCAGGTTAAGAACCCTTTCCTTAACTTGTGCTCTCTCCCTTCTCAAATTATTGTTTTTTAACTTATCTCCAGAAATGTTGGTCCATCTAGTGATCAAAGTGCCTTACGTCCATTACTCACTTGAGTTTCACAGCTCGCCTGGTAAAGTGCCTGGCTCATAGTAAGTGCTTCATAAAAACTTATCGATTAGTTATGAGCCAGGCACTTTACCAGGCGAGCTGTGAAATCTCATTTCCTGAGCCGTCCTACTCTCCTGCAGTTGTTTTTTTTTTTTGAAGCAATTTTTATGAAGCAATACAAGGGTCAACTGACAAGAGTTTAACAACCAGGCTCTTTGCAGAGAAAAAAACCAAACAAACATGCAATCATAGTTTAATCTACATTATTGTCTCTACATTATTAACTTTTTCTTAGGACTAGATTAGTCAATAAAACAATGACTCAAGAGCTGATTTCTAGCCATCACTGATTTCTGTAGATGCTGCTCATTCTAGATATTTAACAATCATCCCTCCCAAGCTGGTTATAGCTGGCTCCAGCACATCCCTACACTGTAGTAAACACTGCAGAAATGAACATAAGCGAAAATTTTTTTAAAAATAGTCCCTTTTCAAGGAGCTCACAATTTCATGCAGGAAATAACGTGTAGATAATTAGATGCATAGATGGCATATACAGAGTAGATGAAGATTATCTGAAAAGTAGATGTTAGTAACTAGGGAGATCCAGAAAGGGCTTCTGCAGAAGATGGGGAGAAAGGGAAGGAAGAAAAGAGGAAGGGAAGGAGTACTGTATTAAGTACTTACTGTGCACTAGGCAGTTATACTAAGTGCTTTTCAATTATTCTCTCATTTGAGCCTTTCAAATACACCAGGAAGCAAGGATTATTATTATAGTTGAGTAAACTGAGTTAGGGGACAGCTGGGTAGCTCAGTGGACTGAGAGCCAAGCCTAGAGACGGGAGGTCCTAGGTTCAAATCTGACCTCAGATACTTCCCAGCTGGGTGTTCCTGGGCAAGTCACTTGACCCCCATTGCCCACCCTTACCACTCTTCTGCCTTGGAGCCAATTGGCTCCAAGATGGAAGGTAAGGGTTTAAAAAAAAAACTGAGTTAAGTGACTTGCCCAAGATAAATAATTATTACATATCAGGACCAAATTTGAACTTGGGTCTTCCTGACTCCAGACCAAGCACTCTACCCACTATGCCACCGCAGTGCCTCTACCTGTCTCTCAGACATCTTTTGAATTTTGGTTCTTCCACTTGGTGACCCTGGGGAAGTGGGCAGGCCTTAGGTGACCATTAAGATCTTCTCCAGCTCTAAATCCTATGATACACATTTCCTGTGCTTTAAGTTAAAACAGCTTTGAATAAGGGTGTGTGCGTGTGTGTGTGTGTGTGTGTGCGTGCGTGTGTGTCTAATGATCTTTTTTCTTAATCTACCAGCTTAATATTTAACTGGCTTTCCCAGACATCCAAGTCTTGTGACTGTGCTTGTGAGGACAAAGGCTTACACCTGACTGACCTTTCACTAAGATTCCTTCTAGCTCTGGGCTAAGATTTACTCTTTTACTCTAACCACCGACCTCTCTGACTTCCAGTCCAAGATGCCCTCTTTCAGCCCTTCCCTCTCCATTCCCATGGTGTGCTCCGGTTATCAGCTCAGCTCTGATGAGGAGGGCAGGCAGGGACTTGGGCTTTCTTCTATCTTCGTCTCTAGCTCTTAGCCCAGAGTTGATTAGGGGAGTTTCTTTTTCATTCATTCCCATCTGGGGCAGGAACTAAAAATCGAGATCCCCTGTCCTGGGCTTCACGCAGATGCCTGGCTTCTTGCCCTCTCGCTGTACTCTCACATCTCAGCCCTGGCTGAATCTCCAGCAATGTTTTAGGTCCCCGAATGCTTGTGCAAGATTGATGCTGCCAGGGCTGCCAGGTACACATGCCGACCTCTTATCACTCCTTCTCTCCCCTTCCTTTAGAGGCAGCTGATGGATTGGTGGACGTGGAGCCAGGAAGACCTGAGTTCAAATACGACTTCAGGCCAATATGATTAAATGCGGAAACCTGGGCAAGCCACTTTAAGGCTGTTTGCCTCAGTTTCTCTGCTGTAAAATGGGAATACTAATAGGCACCTACTTGGCAGAGTTATTGTGAGGATCAAATAAGATATTTAGAGAAACTGCTTCCCTCAAAGCCTGGCACATAGTAGGTGTTCTAAAAATGCTAATTTTCCCATTACAAATGGAGTATTGTTTTCATGCTCTAGAATACAATTCTGCATTCCTCACTTGTTCCACCAGAGGGCCCCCACTGTCCACATTACAGCAAAGGAATCCTTTCTGCAGTCCTTTTTTTTAAAAAAGCCAATATTCAGCGTTTTATCAATTTGAGGCAGCAAATCTGTTAAGTTTTCCATGATAAGGAAAAACAAGAAATCGCAAGCTGGAAACAAACAAAGACTTACTGCAGTTCATTCACTCACTCACTCACTCACTCATTCATCCATTCATATAATGCTCCCCAACCCAATTTCCAAGGAACTGGAGATCTTTTTAGGCAGCTCTTTAATGATCAGGAAGAGACACCTCACAGTATCTCACAGAATACAGAGTCAAGTGGAATAGTCCTGCCACCCACCCCATGGCTCCCAAGACTTTTTCCAGGCTTCAAGTCCCCGGGATTTGTCTTGCTGCTTCCCCCATTTGGTCCCTGCTACCCCCACCCTAGATTTACCTCCAGAAAAGGACCCCATTTTTCTCTTTCCCTGAAAATGACAGACTCCCCTTCTGGTAGGGTGCCGTAAGAGTTTCTCAAGCTCTCCAGGGAAACTTACTGGCATTAATCATGAGAGCTCACACTTCCATAGCACTTAGTGTGTGCAAACACTGTGCTAAGTGCTTTACAGTGATTATCTCATTGGATATGAAGGGGGGACGGCCTGCCTACCTGCATATGCATGGTACATGGAGGCCTAAATATCCCTCATCTTCCCTGATGAAAACACACAAGGAACTGGGTCCTACTCTCTTTGTTCTCCCTCACCGAGCCAGGTCTTGCCCTCAGAGATGCCTGGCACAAGCTCCTTTGCACTGGATGTCAGCCCAAGCTCAGCATCTCTAGCTGATGAGTTGAGCAGGCTGCTAAGGTGGGAGCCCTGCTAAAAATCGATATCCCCTCGCCTTGGCTTCATCTTAAGAATTCCAGGTCTTTGGTAGATGTCTGGCTTCTTTCCAATACTTCCACACTCAAGCACCTTGTGCCTAGCTGCAATAAATACAAACACACATACACACAGGCTCTCCTGGGTTTGTTTGGAGGCTCTAAGGAACTTACAGTGAGTTGCACGTCTCATTTTAGACCCTGGACAGAGGCCTGGGGAAGTCCTGTTCTCCTTTCCTAAACATCTCCTCCCTATTTGTCCACCACAAATCTCTCCTGGCCTTCAGGATTCCCATTTTCATTTTACAGTCACCCTTTTTGCATCCTGGTGGCTCCAGCCCTTGGAAGTCCTCTTTCTCCTGTCTTTGACTCGTCTTCTCTGTCCTGGTTGGCTTGCTTGAAAGAAATTCTCTAACTGGTCCATAACAGCTGTCTTTGCTCTTTGTGTGACATCTGCCTGTTAGCAAAACCAAGAAGACAGAACAATTGATCCGTGGAGTTCTCAATGCCCTAAGAAGGACACCAACATTTCTTATTCTAAGGCTGCCCAAGGGAGTGGTGCCAATCTAGCCATAAGCACTCTGCCTCTATCAGGGTCCTAGGGATGAGGGAGAGGAGGAAGGTGAAGAGAGAGAGAATGCACACTCCCATTATTTTCTACTACAGCTCCTTTAGAACTGGTAAAATTCACATTTACACAAATCAGTTTCAATGAGTCAGGAACAATTATTGCTTACTTCACGCCAGGCATTGCGCCAAATGCTTGTCGTTGAGTCATTTTTCAGTCGTGTCTGACTCTTCGTGACCCCATTTGGAGTTTTCTTGGCAGAGATATTGAAGTGGTTGGCTATTTCCTTCTCCGGCTCATCTCGCAGATGAGGAGACTGAAGCAAACAGGGTTAAGTGGCTCACCCAGGATCACCCAGCTAGACAGTGTCTGCGGCCAGATTTGAACTAAGGAAGATAAGACTTCCTCACTCCAGGCCCAGCACTCTATCCATTGTGTCACCGAGGTATCCATGCCAAATCCTAGAGATACAGAGAAAAATGAGACAATGCTTGCCTTCGAGGAGCCTATATTACTCTAATAGAAGACTTAACACATTTAGGGGAGTGGTGACCACAGAAGGGAATCTGTCCTGAGGAGACACAGGGATTGGGGATGAATCCATAGTTCAGCTGAGTGACGTGACCTTTCCAAAATCAATGGGAGTATGGGTTTGATTACCATGCCCACAGCAAGAGGCAAAAAGAGGAGGCACCTGTGACTTGGGCACGGATGGCTAGATGGGAATAATGTAGACTGGTCTGGTCTAGGACTGCTTACAGATAATTCCTACATCTACAGGATCAGCCTTAGTATTTCTTCTGAACTCCAATCTGACATCATTTCATTGCATATGGTTCATTTCCAACTGGATGTCCTGTAAGTGTATGAAATTCAGTATTTCCAAATATCTCAAATATTTCCAAAACAGAACTCATCCTTTTCCCCACCAAACATACTCCTTCTAACTTCCCTATTTCCATCTGAGGACACCACCATTCTTCCAGGTACCCACATTTCCAACCTTAGAATCATCCTCAACTCCTTACTCTTCCTTATTCCACATATCACAGTTTTGTCCATCTAGTTCCCTGCAATCCAAATTTTTTCAGTTCTATTTCTGTAATACCTCTCACATCTCATCCCTATCTCTTGACCCACCTGGCCACCACCCTAACTAAAGCCTCATCACTCATCTAAATTCTTGCTTTAGCCTCCCATCTGGTTTTCCTTCCTTGAGTGTCAACCCAATGCAGGCCATTCTCAGACAGCTACCAAGGTGATGTGACTGAATCATAGGTCTAGCCAAGTCACTCCTTGCTTAAAAACAAAAACAAAAACAAAAAAAAGCATCGGTGACTCCTTACTGCCTACAGGAGGAAATATAGAATGGCATTTAAATAGCCCTCCACAACATGGCTCCAGCCTGCTCTTCAGACTTGTTATAGAATACTCCCTTTCACATCTTCTTAGTGAAGATGTGACCAGCCTGCTTGCTTGTCTGCACACATGAAAGTTCATCCTTCATCTTAATGCTTTTGCACTTTCCTGGAATCTACTCCTTCCTCAGCTCCACTCACAGAATCTCTAGCTTCCTTCAAAGCACTCCTGCTAGCTGCTAGTGCCTCACCCTCTCTCCCCTGCCAAAATTATCTTCCCTTACCATTGTTTGTATTTGTATGTATTTATGTGTGTGTGTGTGTGTGTGTGTGTGTGTGTTATTTCCATGAATAGATCACAGGCTCTCTGAGAGCAAGAAATGTTTCACTTCACATTTCCATCACCTAATAGCCCCAGACCTCTAGGCGTCTCATAAATGCTGTTGCTTCACTGACGTATCAAAGATGACATAAGTATTAAGTGGGATGGTAGGGATCCGAACCCTCTAGCGTGCCTGACTGCCCCATCTCCTCCAAATCCAATCATTCACTGGTCCTTCCAGAGACCGAACGCCTCTTATAGAGCTAGCTCCTCCTTGTCTGACTATAACAGGCTAAGACAGAGAAGCATGTATCTGATAGAAATGAGTAGGAACAACATGTGTTGTAGGTGGGTGCTGACAGCTGTAAGTTTCTCCATCTAAGTCTTAAACAACTGAGCAACTCACAGCCCACACAATGGCCATCACTGTTCTTGGATTAATACTGGGCAGGCAGCCAGTTTTCCCAAGACACAGAAGGTTTATAGAAATGGCTATGTTTCTGGGTTCCTATCGTTCAGGACAATAATTTCCAACCTTTTGGTTGCTGGAAAATTCTATTATTATCAATTTGCTTTTGCACAGTACAACTTTTTAAGAACATCTATCAGTAATAGAATACTAGGTAGGACAACTTACATTTATGTAGTGAAGAAAGAAAGAAAGAAAGAAAGAAAGAAAGAAAGAAAGAAAGAAAGAAAGAAAGAAAGAAAGAAAGAAAGAAAGAAAGGGAG
>NC_058135.1:87958721-87983381 GCF_016433145.1 Gracilinanus agilis
AGGGAGGGAGGGAGGAAGGGAGGAAAGAAGGAAGGAAGGAAGGAAGGAAGGAAGGATTATATAAGCATAGTTAAGGAAAAAACAAATTCCACACTGAAGAATACATTTCTTGTTCTATCTATTAGTCCATCATCTTTCTGTCAGGAGGTGGACAACATTCCTCTTCTTCAGGCCTCTGGAATAAGGGTTTATCATTTTGTTCATTAAACATAACTTGCCATACATTACAGCCCTGAGAGTAGATGATCATCCCCTTTTAAAACTCCTGAAAACTGAGACTGTGTTAACTAAGGCTCAAATTTGGATCTCCTACCCAAGTCTAACCCTTTTAGCCCTACCTCCAGTGTCTTTCACAAAATAGACATGTTGTGCCACACGTGGTATGTAGGGCAATGTTTATGTTAACTCCTATATTCTACTTTGAAATATTTTTATGGCAAGAGGCAGCTAGAAGGCTCAGCATATAGAAAGCCAGGCCTGGAGATGGGAGACCCTGGGTTCAAATTTGGCCTCAAACACTTCCTAACTGTGTGACCCTGGGCAAGTCACTTCACCCCCATTGCCTAGTCCTTACTTCTCTTCTGCCTTAGAAATGATACTTAGTGCTGATCTAAGACAAAAAGATAAAGGATTTTTAAAAATATATTATATGGCATAAATTTGGTTTTTAATTAAAATTCAGAGAATTCATGGAAAATGTATAGATTTTTTTCTTATTAAAACATTTGAAGAAAGCCCAGAGTGTTCAAAAGCAGAACTGGGAGTAAGGAGCTTAAAAAGATGATTCCAAAGAGGAATGTGATAACAGTCAAGTAAACAAAGAACAGAGCTTGTAATCTATGCTTCTGGGAAGAAAGTTAAATCAATATTCTCTGCCTATCCATAGTATCTCTCTATATCCAGGAACTTCCTCTAGGCTAATTGAAAGGTGACAACCATATAGTAATTGCTTTGCCTTCCCACCCTTCCTGGCTATTCACTCTTACTTTTTTACTTTTTGCATTTTATTGTTGTTGTTCAGATATCTTCAGGCATGTCCAGTTCTTCCTGATCCCATTTAGGGTTTTCTTGGCAAAAATCCTAGAGTGATTTGTCATTTTCCTTCTCCAGTTCATTTTACAGATGAGGAAATGAAGGCAAACAGGGTCAAATGACTTACCCAGCATCATACAACTAGGAAGTATCTGAGGCCATTTTTGAACTTGGGAAGATGCATCTTCCTGACTCTGAACCCAGCACTCTATTCACTGTGATATCTGGTGAACTAGAACTGCTATTTGTTTCCTCTACAC
This sequence comes from Gracilinanus agilis, assembly GCF_016433145.1. Taxonomy (NCBI): domain Eukaryota; kingdom Metazoa; phylum Chordata; class Mammalia; order Didelphimorphia; family Didelphidae; genus Gracilinanus; species Gracilinanus agilis. Next base: position 87,960,014 of record NC_058135.1, read on the forward strand.
ACAAAAACATGTATTGACAAAGACTTAAAACAAGTGATGTTAACTCATAATCCCAACCATACTCTTCTGGATGCCCATATTTAAAATAGAAAAAAACATGCAATAATATGACAGAAATGTTGCCTAACAATTTTACCTTCACCTCTTGGTTTCGAGTCATCTCAATACCCTTCAGGACCACGTCTTCTGGCAAACCAGGTCATGGTTTGGGCTCGTCTCCTTGATAGATCTTTTTTTCTTTTTTTTTTTTTCCAAGAGGAGTTATAATTGCAAAAAACACTTCTGGGTGCCATCCAGTTGTGACTGAAGGACCCCAGAAACCCTGAAATCCCACAGTGGCCATTCATGAAAAGTCCATCTCTCATGAGGAACAGTGGAAAACTGCCCTGAATTTGGAGTCAGAGGACTTGAAACCTTTACTTGCTTTGGCACCTTGACCACTCACTTTTTCTAGGAATTATCTCAAATATAGATCTCTATAGAAAGAGAGAGTCAAATATATAGCTCTATAACCAAGGTATTAGACACAGTCTTCCCACTCTGGCAAAACTGCCCTGTGTGGCCCCCAACCAGACTAAAATGTAATTGGTATTGATCCAGCCATACCATGGCTGGGTTTTTACCCCAAAGAGATCATAGATTAAAAGACTTATACAAAAATATTTATAGCTGCGCTCTTTGTGGTGGCAAAAAACTGGAAAATGAGGGGATGCCCTTCTATTGGAGATTGGCTGAACAAATTGTGGTATATGCTGATAATGGAATACTATTGTGCTCAAAGGAATAATAAACTGGAGGAATTCCATGTGAACAGGAAAGACCTCCAGGAATTGATGCAGAGTGAAAGGAGCAGAGCCAGAAGAACATTGTACACAGAGACTGATATACTATGGTAAAATAGAATGTAATGGACTTCTGTACTAGCAGCAATGCAATGACCCAGGACAATTCTGAGGGATTTATGGAAAAGAACGCTACCCACATTCAGAGGAAGAACTACAGGAGAGGAAACACAGAAGAAAAGCAACTGCTTGAATACATGGGTTGAGGCGGACATGATTGGGGATGTAGACTCAAAACGACATCAATGCAACTATCAATAATATGGAAATAAGTCTTGATTGATGACACATGTAAAAATCAGTGGAAATGTGCATCAACTATGTGGGGGAGGAGGTGGGGGGTGGTCAAGGGGAAAGTAAGAACATGAATCATGGAATCATGGAAAATTTTTCTAAAAAATAAAATTTTAAAAATAAAAAATAAAATGTAATTGGCAAATGTTTAACAAAATAAATTAAAATGCAATCAAATATCAATAATGTTAATTTGTGGTTTTCTAAATCCGTAGGTAACTGTCAGGTTTGACACCACTAGACTACATCAACCACTATATGTTGGCACCTATAAAGATGCAATCACTCATCCCATGACGAAAGGCTATTCTCTGGACAGTCTAATGTCCTTAACATTAGTTGTGTGAATATGGATGGAAAATAGTTGGCAAGGGCGATAGTTTTACTCAGATTCATTGGGAGCCTTATTTGGGGGTTCCATAGACCCCATTTCAGCCTTTGTCATTTCTCTAATATGACTCACCTCACCCAGCTTGAAGGCTTTAGACTCACCACACCTTGAGATGACCAATGCTTTGGTGGGAAGCATTTAATAAATTTCTTGCTTGAGGCAGACGTGATCCCAGTTTCCAGGTATCTGATATTCTCCAATCTATTGCCTCAAGTTAATCTCTAGGATTTGATACCACTAGCTGGATAGTGACCCATTACTTGGCCTTGGCCTCAGGAGCCTGTATTTTCTACTTGCCCAGTTATTGACTCAGATGGCGTTACCTACATATATGAATTAACGAATGGAATAAGCATTGATTCAATGCTTGCTTTGTGCTAAGCACTCAGGGTAGAAAGAGCAGAAGCGGTCTCTGCTCTCAAGGAGCTCACATTCTAATGGAGCCCAAGGGTGCAGCAGATGACACATGGGAAGATGTCAGCAGCAAACGTCAGCTGGAAAAGCCCCAGGGTTCTAAGAGACAGCCACAAAGCAGATGGGAATGTTTCTTTCCACTGACAAAATCAAATTTGTTTCTGATGCTGAACCATTTGACAGAGCCAAGGACTTGGGTGGCAAGAAATTTCTTTCCTGGGTCTTCTGTGACTGCTGCAACTGCAGCACCAGGAGGAGCGATTGCTAGGCTATATCTTTATGGGGACCATTTGTCTAGGTGGTGGCTATGGGCTAGATGCATTGCTATCCTACAGGCTCTAAGGTTGGGATCCTGGACCATTTGCATCCAAGACTGAGGGGAAATGGTGGTCAAGGTGGTGATTTGATTTACCTACCACATCCTGCTTCCAATCTTCCAATCTCAGCTGTAGCTAGGCTGGCTTGTCTACTCTTTGGATGGTATTTGATTGCTTGTTGGTGGGTGTGCCTTGTCCCTTCTCCATAGGGATTGTTTTCCCAGATGATGACTGTAAGGATGGATTTTTGTGCAGAAGAGATGGAACCAAAGGAGGAGAAGGCAGTTGCTGGCAGTGAGGGTTGAGTTCTAGACCTGAAGTGAGACCTGAATTCAAATCTGGACTCAGTGACTTGGTACCTATCTAGGCACGTCACTTAACTTCTGTCTGCCTCAGTTTCCTTGACTGTAAAAAGGGGACAATAATGGAGCCTTCCTTGCAGGGTTGTTGTGGAGGAACAGCTGTAAAATGCTTAGCACAGTGCCTGGCACAATTGCTTAGGAAGGTCCATGAAGTAAATATAGGCACAATTTCCTCTCTGGATCCCTTCTACATTACAACCCAATAGATATGCCTGCATATGGATTGGCCAGTCATATCCCTCCTCTTGGGATGAAGAGTGATCAAAATATAAAGGTATCAGGGAGTTTTGGCTTTCTTTTATCTTCCCTTTAACAGATTGTAAATGTCTAGACTAGGGAAAGGACCCTGTCAGACCTCCTTGTACCCTGGCCAATACTCTGTTCTGCTGGGTTCTCAAGTGATGAGTGTCGATCAATTACTATGAAGTCAAACAAGCATTTCAGTCCTTTCTAAAGTGCCAAACATGCATTATTGTCACACCGATAAGTATGCAAGTGCTGGTTAATAAAGATTTCGTGTTGACTGAATGCCAAAGAAGCCAGCTTTTATTGGAGGAAGAGTCTATGCTAGTCATCTAATGAGGCTAACTATCCTTACAGGGCCTGTCTCCCAGAGGAAAGTAAACATCTGCATCAGGTTGAAATCAAACACTCAAAATGGTTGGGTAGCAAAGGGAAGAAGCACCACTTCCTGAGGGAGATTTGGAAGTAATAGGCAGTCAGCTGGAAAACTGTGTCAGTACAAAATGTCATTTTAACTCTGTGCACTAATTTGGCACATAATTCGAGTTCCGGAAATTAACAGTTCGTGCATCTTAGTGTTTACCCACATCAAATGAACCCTGAATTAGAGGCATCCTCGTCCTTCTACAGAGAAAGCTGTTTTTAACAATTCCAGGTTTAAGAAAGTTCTGGCAATAATAAATGAATTTCACTGTAAATCCTGAATTGAATTCTGCTTGAGACACATAGAGGTTAGCATGTCTGAAATCTTTTTTTAGGATGTCTTATTGAGACTTTAATATGACTGTCAGTTCCCATTGAATCTTTCCCCCATTTCCCACACCACCTCTTGCAACAAAGAAGTCATACGGATATTCTTCCAGGGCTTGCCCTACATTTAGAAAAATCAAGGTGTGAAAACTTCCAAGGTTTGTTTTCCAAACTTCAGTCCCAGATTTGTGTATGGGTGAGAGCGGAGGTGAGAGGGATTGTAGGTTTACACTGGATTTGGAGTCAAAGGACCTGACTTCAAATTCTGTATCTGTCATTTATTTTATTCTCTGGGTGACCTTGGGCAAATTATTTCCACCTCTCTAAACATCAAATCTGTCAAATCTATCAAAATGGAAGGTAATATGGAACAGACCACTAGGTAAGTGAACCTGGGTTCAAATCCTATGTCCGATATTCACCATATTACTCCTCTTCCCTGGGCCTAAGTTTCCTCTTAGTAGGTGGCCTTTGGTGCTCCTTCCAGCTCATGATCTATGAATTTTTGATGTCTAAGATCCCCTCCAGCTTTGAATTCAGGATCCTTATGTATCTGTCATCTTCACTCCTTGCAACTGCCACCACTCCCAACTATTTCCATCCATGAACAAGTAAGTCACTTAGCCCCTCTGAGCCATCATTTCCTCACCTCTAAAACATTGCCCTATTTCAGGATTCATAATTTCACCTACCCATGAAGAGTGCCACCCCTCTCTGATTTAGTAGATGGTTATCAAATTGTTGTGAACAAAAAATCCACCACCCAACAGCGTAGCTCCTAAAGAGCCCCTCTGAACTTACCAAGCTGATTCTTCAAATGATACTCATACAGTCTCTCTTGGGGCCCCAAGTCTTTCTAGCTCAGAAGGACCTTCCAGAGTTTGTGCCATGCGAAGATAGCAACACCTTGTTACCTGCCATGCCACAAGGAGGCATCAGAAGAGGACAATTCTGGAGGGATTCATACAGTAGAGGCAAGAACACTTGTCCTGCCCTCACAGAGTCACTTGGTAAAGCTTAAAAGAGCTCCAGGAACAGGAGGCGTGATGATGATCTCCAATCCTCACCTCCCACCTCAGGCAAGGGACTCCAAACCATTCTTCGTGACTCCAGTCATTCTTCGTTGGCACCTCTCCTCCCCCATTCAATCAGTTACCAAGTCGGGTAGATTCTACATCCGCCGTGTCTTTAGCATTGGCCTCAGATCGCACTTCTCCTGCCCATACCTCACTCAGCAGCTCATTGCCCGTGCCCTGGGGTGTGTAGCAGATAAGAGTAGTGGACTTGGAACCCAGGAAAATCACAATAGCTTATTTTATATACCGTTTTAAGGTTTGCAAAACACTTAATTCATGTTATCTGATTTGAGCCTTACAGGAATTCTATGATACAGATGCTCTTACAGATGAGGAAACTGAGGTGGAAAAGGAATATGTATTTTGCCCAGGATCACATTGCTAGCAAGAATCTATGGTTGGATTTGAACCCAGATTTTTCTGGCGCTAAAAGTGAGCACTCTATTACAAAATTTAGATACCTATATGGGTTCCAATACTGCTCCCTGGGCAAGCTCTCGGGGTCTGTTCCATCATCTATAAAAGTGGAGACAACAATATATAGTCTCTACTTCAAGGAGTTGATATGAGGTTCCAGTGAAGTTTTATGGTTGTTGTTGAGTCATGTCATTTGTATCTGATTCTTTGTGACTCCTTTTGCGGTTTTCTTGGCAGATACTGGAATGATTTGCCATTTCTTTCTCCATTTCATTTTCTAGATGAGAAAAACTCATAAACTCATAAAATACAAATCACTTAGTCTGACAATCTGAGCCTTTAATCTGGTTTTAATTTAATTTCCCTTCCTCTTTTTATGTTTCCCAAACTGTGCTCCAACCCACAGGCATGCAAAAGCATCATAGATAGGACCTGGGTTCAATCCCACCTCTACTACTTAGTACCTACATGACCTTGAGCAAGGCACTACCTTTGGTGTTTCTACTACCAAACAAGGCGTTTGGCTAAGATGGATTCCAGCTCTAAATCTAGGAGTCTATAACTACTCATTAACATGAATTCCCCGATGTCTCCAATTTAATAGATAGTAAGTAAAAAATAAGATTCACCACAATAAACAAGGTTCATTTACCCCTCTGACTCCCACACTGCCAAATGTACTGATTCCAACCAAGTTATCACAACTCTAACCCTGAAATATAGAGTGAGGCTGAAGATAATGAGAGCTGACTATGTGGTATGCCCTCTTGCTTGTAAAAAGAGAGAATGAGGCAAAAATAAGTCTATCAGCTAACGCATGCCATATGTTTTTTATTGGCAATAAAGAAACATTTTTCAGTCTGGCCTTGTCACTCCACAGTGGTAGCAGAGTTGGGGAGGGGAGGAGTGTCGGTGTCACTGCTGTGATTATAATCACCATGCATATTGAGGCTTACAAGAGTGCATTACCAACTGAATTGTATGTGGCCCTTTTTATTTGCAAAAGACACATGGGACTTGCCCAGCTGCCAGCTTTTAGTCCACCCCTTCCTGTGTTCCTAGTGATTTCCTGAGAGTTATTGGAGCTTTAAGACGAATTGTAGGCCCATTGCTTGTTAGTGCAGATGGGGTGAGTGGAGACGAACTGAACTGAAAACCTGATGAGATTTGAAAAGGTAACGGAAAAGGAGTGTTTATACTCAACAATCAGAGAAGGGTAACGACCCTCTGAGAGGCACAACTCTGCAGAGGGGTGGCAAAAACATAATTGCTCTTCACCCTCCTCAGCTAGGAGTAAAAAAAGCTGGGGGCCTTTTGTTGAGAATGTCAGAAAAGTCACCTGTGACCCTGGTGTGTTCTGGCCAAGGCAAAGGCTCTCAGTGACTTAGAACAGAAAGAAAAATGTGTTGACTAGCTTTAAGGCATATGGACCTGGGTGGTCTTCCTCTCTGTAATAACACTTTCCCAAAGATGTAGTAATGGCTGCAGCAGTTAAGGCAGTGACGGAGCTTCAGTATAGAGCAGATAAGAGGAATAGGGGCAGTTCTGGTGGCAGAGGCAAAAGCAAAAGGCAGAACTCCAGGGGATAGAAGAGGGCAGAGGAGGCGTGCAGCCCCACAAGTGCAGCAATGAGTCCCCACCACTCTCCAATGAAGAGCATAAGGGGGCAGCAGCAAAGGGGTCCCAGGAACATGTTACATCATGGCTATGAAGTAAGGTAAAGTCACCTGAAGATGGAGCTTCAAGGATTCAGGAAAAAGCTTTCCAATCTTGAGAAGGCACACAGGTTGGTGGCCTGAACCTTCCCTCTCATCAGAGCCCGAGTTTTCTGGGGATTTGTTCAGACCCCAATCACATGTGAATCTATGGGAGATTATAATCGCTTCTGGATGACTGACTAAAAATAATTCCATGGTTTAACTTTTGTCTGTAACCTATCTTGCTATTATTGTCTCAATTAAATACTTCACTATTTGATTAATGGTTTCTGCCTGGTGTGTTCAGTTAAGAACTGGATGAAGATTAAGTGTATATTTGCCTTAGGTTGATTTCAGTGCTAATTCCTGGAGGGACAAGGTTCAATGGTGCTACACATTTGTAAAATACAGGAGGTAAGATTAGGTCAGGTAAGATTTCAGGCAAAAAGGCTTCCATTTGCTGGCATTCATCTTCCTGCCATCTTCATTGTTCTCTCATTTTCTCCTAATTCATCTCCAAGGACTGACATCCTCCCAATCCATCAAGACTTGGCTCAGGTAGGAATTCTTCTACCATGTTTCTTTGATCCACCTCCCCCTCCCCCCATGATTGAACCTCTCCACCCACTTTCATAAGTCTGATTAACATCTTTCAATGTCACGTTACTTGTTTGTTTCATCCCCCCTACAACAAACTTTTCAAAAGCAAGGACTGTCACTTTTTATGTTTACCCAAGCCTACTATGCATGGTTCCTCATGCTTAGTAAGTATCTAATTGAGATTAATTTATTTATTTTCATAATTGGCATCAATAATTCAACAATTCTCTAGAAAGATTTTGTGGGGATTTCTTTTTCTCTCAATTTTAAATTACATCTTCCTCTAGAAGTCAAATACCTCTAACAGCAGCAATAAAAGCTTTAAGTTGGAGCTGTGTACTGGCTCCCAAGATCTGTCTTTGCAGACTGGACATTCAATAAACATTACCTCGTACAGATCTTAATTAGAAAGTACATCCAATTTTTAAAAATCCATTATGTCAAATAGAATTCATAAGAGACTTACTTATAAGCAAGCCCAATTATGTATACTTTCCCTTTCTAAAAGCACAGAAGAGCTGAGAACTTTAACAAGAACTGCATATAGGTAGATGATAAATACTAAACTTACAATAGCCTAATTTAAAGGTCTAGGATTTGATTTTGGATTTTCTGATATCATTCAGAGTTCTTCCAGACTATAACTACAGGAATGGATACCAAATAGACCAATTTCTTTTATCATTCATCTCCTTTAGATATCTATATCTCATTTGTACTAATTAGCTGGTTTTAAATGGTCTAGCATTATCATCAAATCAGTAACATGAAATTGATTTTTTTAAAAAATTAGAACTGACTTCCAACAAGAATACTTCCAATGCCTTAAACATTTTTCAGGCTTGTAATGGAGGCCCATTTGACCTTTCCAATTCTACTTAACTGACATGAATCGTTATTCATCAATCGATTACAATGCCTTAAATTTTGTTGGGCTCCTTTATGGCACAATTCAAAACTTTATATTATTTTTGGAAGGACTGGCTCTCTGGTTATTTAAAATAAAACAAACTCGGCATGAAACAAGATCTTACTTTTTCCTAAATCGAATTTTAAATACAAACTATGTGATAAATGAACATTTCTCTATTCTGTTTTGCTAAAGCTTTGCTAATAGTTTATGCTTAATGTATTTCTTAATTTCTGTAACTTAAAAGCCAAGTACTTTTTATTACCACTTCAGATATTTTTCACCAATATAGAATATTCCCATGTAAGTTTTCATAGTAAAGAAAAACATGAATCAGCAGAAGGATGATTTATTATATCAGGAGAAATTCCCCAATGGAAATGCCATTTTGTCTCCTTTAAAAAAAACTATTAAAAAAAACAATAACATAACAATCTGAACCTCATATTTCACAGCTTATTCCCAATACTTTTCTTGATACAAATATTTAATTACAAAGTGCTTTATGTAGTTTCCCACTTGATCCTTACAATCATCCTGTGAAGCAAGAAGTACAAATATTAGCCCTATTTTACAGGAGGAAACTGAGCTTGAGAGAGGTTAGGTTACTTGACTAGTCACACAGCTAATGGACTGGAGTGCACCTTAAAATGGGAGTTTTTTGTTTTGTTTTTTTTTTTCCCCATGTGGGCACACATACTTCCAATGCTTGAATAGTTCATAGGCACTATGAGGGGAAAAAAATCTCTTGGCCCTTTAAGAAGAAAAAGTGCAGCATGGCTAATTGAGGCCATTAGTTTGTTCACATGTGCTAATAATGGCTCATTTATATTGGATGTGAAGTCTGCAAAGTTCTTTAATCCAAAAGGACCAGGTGAGGTAGGTAGTAATGCCGTGTCTATCCCAAGAAAAATGGTTTCTTTCTCCCAAATGGGAAGAACTCATTAGCCATTTCACAGTCCATTGTAGTGCCTGGTTAAAAGGACTTGATAGTTCTTTCCCAGAAGGTAAAGATGTGGGAGCTGGGTTTGAGAATGTTAGGAAATGCCTGAGTAAAAAGCAGAGATTTGAGTCTTTCTTTAGATATATCTAAGGTGAAATAAAGAGGACTGTATGTCCATCCTATAAGATGCATCAGCCAAGTGAAGAGTTGAATATAGACAGTTCATATCAAAAATCAAATACAGTCAACATAGCATAATGAAGAGCCAGCCTGGGCCTCAGAGAAAGAGGTCAAGACCCAACTCTTGACACCTACTGGTCATGTAAGACTAGACAATTCCTTAACCCCTCAGTGCCTCAAGCAGTTCAGTAAAACCTTAAATAATAAAGACGGTGATCTATATTAATAAGAGGCTCCTCATATGTAGCTCCCTACAAAGATAAAAATCACATGTAACTTGTTTAAATCAGAAAATTGCACTCTGCAAATAATCATTGCTATCCTAGAATTTTAAAAATCAGCTTTAGAAAGCTAGTGGAGTTGAGGCAGGATGAAATGTCTTTTTTCCAGCTTGCTACACTCATACAAACCAAAGGGATATATATATATATATATATATATATAAAATCTATATGGAGACTTCTACTATGGTTTATATTTTATGGAGTAACCCAGTTACATATTAACTCAAATGGTTTGATCCCACAAGGCTCCCCAACTAGCTACAGCAAAGGATTGGAGGCACACAGGATAAGAGAACTGTAGCTGCAATTGTCAACCACCTTTGTCCAGCCCCCAACTCAGCTAGGGTTGAATATGCAATGTATCTGAGATTTGGGAAGTGGAGGCAGATGGAGAGCTCTGTAAATCTGCAGGAAGGGAACCTATAACCAAGCCCTTTGGACTAGGCATAGCAGGCACACAAGGGATTATTTTCGTTACTACCAACTTTAAGTATGACTCAGTTATTTTAAGACTTCTTACCTTTAACAACAAATAGATTATTTCACTTAAGAAATTATGTCTGTACTTGGTGTCTCATTTATTTTCACATCAACTGTTTCACACAAAAAGCAAGACTCCCAAAATTCTTTAAGATGCATCATTTACTTATAAACCAAATTTATTTTATTAATAAAAATGCTGAATACTTATTGCAATTAAGAAAATCCTCATTGTCTTTAGTATTTCCATTGTTTTCCTCAAGAAATCTTCATCTATTACGTAAACAATTGCCCAAACTGCATTAAAAATATGCAACTTTTTTTTTAAACAATTGTCTCTAAGTCATTGGCAGTCACAACAAAAAATTGATTCATGTCTTCATGTAAACAGTCTCTGCTAAAGCAAGGAAAGCATTGGAAATGTATGGGCTTAAGTTTGGTTACTACCAACATTACCAAAGTTCACAGCTTATGGCTTTTCACAACACCAAGAATTTCACTTCATTTCAAACTAACACAGAGTAACAACCTGGTTAACTAGCACCCACACCAGGCGCTGGAACCCATAAGCAAGCTGCATCATATTGAACCCAGGAGTTCTAGGCAGAAAGCCAAACAGCCTCCCACTTTTGTGACTCAAGATTTGCACCTAATGTACCTGACTACTATCTTTTGGTTGAGCCACTTTATTCAATTACGGTGGTAATTATGACTCTCAAAGGCCACAAACCAAAGGAATCTAATTCAGGCCTCTCTGCAGAATGGGTAAACCCATAGGAAGTATAATAAAATGTTTGTTATTGGAGGCTACAATTTAGATTTTGATGAAATTTTATTTATTTTCCAAGAACTTCTGAAGCAGTCTTGTATTTTAACCCAAAAATGCCACTGCAATTTTGAACAAAGGAAAAAATAGATTTAATATTTAAGTTTTAACTTACTATTAACTAAAACTGAGGCAGTCTGAAGCCTTAAGTTTTTAATCACTCTTGTTTTTAAAAAACCAGAATTACTTTACCAAGTGCCTTCCAATTGCCCAAAGTTCTTTCAGGACTCTGTGATTTCTTAAATTTTATTTTTCAAAGCTTTTTCTCATACAATTCTAAAGTATTTATGCACTATGTGAGCATATCTACTTAAAAGTCAGTGACAAGTTTATGTTTCTATTTTTTTAACGAAACCTCTTTCAAATAATTTTGGTACTAAAGTTGATCTGGCTACTAAGCACTGATTAACCAATAGAATTGTGTGCCCTCAGAAATGTTCCTGGAGTGCAGGCCCCCTATTCAGATACTATCCTTGCCCTGAGCAAACTCACAAGTGCAATGGACTAATCAGTTATTGCTAGACTATCCAGATTAAATGTGAGGTGTTACTTTACTTTGCTTCCTAATTACACATCAAGTAAACAATTAAATAGCATCAGACCAATCTTGGTTGTTACTTCCATCAAATTCACTCAATGTGAGTAGAAGTCTTGTAATCAATTATGCTTCCTTAAACTTTAGGGACTATCCAGTAGCTCAAATAAAGTACTAGCTGAACAGCAGGCTGCCTGTTGTACACCACTGCTTTCTAACATTAAGCCATGCCCTTATCATTCAAGTTCAATTATAGTAGTTTTAGTGTCAATCTAGACAACATATTTCCAAGCTGGTATTAGTCCATATTAGCTTAAGGGAGTTAAATTTGCAAGGTCTGGGGGATCCAAGAAAAATTATTTTGTATTGGATGAGGGAAAGCTGGATCAAAGTAGGTTATTCTTCCTAATATTAGGGCTCCTCCTCATCCCATGGGCTATTTTCTCAAGCAGTATCCCTTGTGCTAAAAGTAACCCCCTATCTGAAACATTTACCTTACTTCTCTTCTGATGCTTAGAGAAGTGAAATTCAATCCTGAAAAAATCTGTCAGAGTCCAAGACTAGGATTTACAAATGGGTTATATTAATTATAATAGCAACTCACTAAATTTGCATTTATAAAAAATGTTCAAGTTGTGAATAAAGATAAAAGACAATTTTTGTTAGGAAATCAGAATAATTCTTAACAAAGAACTAGCCATTTGATTGTTCCCAATTATGCAATCACTGTGTTATGATGTCTGCTCTTGAGAGGAAGTTTATCTATGGTTTACTATTTGCAACTTTTGAGGCCAATTTATAAAAAGATTTAATGTCCACTGCAAATTTGTTACCTGCTATATATCTTACAATTTGATTTGCACTAAATGTGAGCATGTATGCTAACTGTGGCCAATTGCAGTTTGTTTATAATTGAGCATGCAAATGAATTGACTTATATCTTTGAGGTCCCTTCTCTCAATTTCTGATACACAAAAACGTTTAAAATGACTACAAATAAATTCCATGGAATGGTTCTCAGGAAAACATCTACACTCACTTGTTCCCCCTCACCAGGTGACATAACACTCAGGTAGCAGAGCACAAGACATTCAGAATAACAAACATGATGACCAGATATGGCTCTGTAGAATGGCCTGTAAGCTGTGGCAAGCTGGTACTATTTTCATATCATTAGTATCAAAGTATAGACTGGTGGAAGCTTTTAAATAATCCCCCTTCAATGACACTAGGCATGCTCACCAAGATAGACTTCTTATAAAGAGGGATAAACCATGCTGAAATCTTCAACTCTCAGTGACAATGCTAAGAAGTTATATAAAGATATCACAGGAAGGAAAGTTTAAAAAAAAAAAAAGCACTTAAAAGACACACATTTGGTTCACTTAAGAGGCTTTAAAAAGTTTTGTAACAGACTGGTTTATAGCATATAAAGAGGTATTTAGCCTTTAAGTGGAGAAAATTGCTAGTTACTTGTATGTAAAAAAAAAAATATGGGCATTCCTAAGTGACATTTAAGTCACTTTTAGCTATTTTGTAAACCAGACTTCTAATATATAACAATATATGACAGTATTTTGCCGGTTATCAGACATACTCAGAAAAGATACAAGAGGATGTCTATATCTGAATCACATCAAATGCTTATTTGCATGAATGGAAGGCATATAATACAGAGTTCTTATGACTCTACAGGCACCTGGAAGTTTTAACTACCCTTCATGCTCTTCACTTTATATTCCATAAGAATAATGGAAATGCAGAGAATACTTCAAATAGATATTTTACAAATCAAGACTATTTGAGGGTTTTTCAACTTTTATTAATAAGAAAGGTAATACTTCATTCAGGTGGCCAATTTCAAAAAAATTTTGTCACCTTTTTACCTTTCCTTTCAGTTATGTTTTTCAATGTTGGCTCTTGTAAAAAAAACAAAAACCAAAAGAAACCTAATTTTTAAAAAAGTTACAACCAAAAGCAAGTTTTCTCTTGCTTTTAGGGCAAAAGAAGAGGGAGCAAGAAGGAGCAAAGGGATGGGGCAAATGAGATAAAATTCATTAAGTATAAAAATATGTTGCTCAAATTCAGAATAATAATTTAATAATAACTCTTTGTTATTTCATATGTATCTGGGAATGGAATAGAGACATGTCCTGATCCTGTCACAAGAGGTAGAATTCCAGCATTTGGTACAACATTCCAAGAGAGGGTTAAAGTAACATTCCTGTTTCCCCTGTAAAAAGACAGATGATAATCAGTGGTCAGCAGAAATATTTGCAATTTCCTGAATAAAAACACTGAGCTCTAAATCATTTTATTAGCACACAGCTACTACTAAGAAGATCATCGTTGCCACTTGAACTCTGCTTCTACTTTGTTTCAAATGTAGAATCAAGAAAGGGGAATAAAGTTTTAACAGCATTTTGCAAGTGACTACTGACCTATGCCTTAAAACATACTTATCAGCAGCACCAATGAAAGTTTAAATGAGTGTCCACATCATATGATAGAAACAACATTCTATTATGAATCAGAAGATCTAGTTCCAGGTGTGTGGTCTTGAGCCAGTTACTGATCCTCATTGGCCCTCAGTGCTCTCCTGTTACATAAGAAGGTTGACTAGAGGTAAGGGACTTTCAGCTCTAACATTCTATGACTGTATAAAAGAAGTTCCTGAGCCCCTAGCAATTTCTCAAGTTTTCAGTTGTAGGTTCTACTGCTGTCATGAGTTGATTGGTAATCCTGACTTTCAAAGTAAGCTCCTGCACTTCCTATACCTATAAAAGCAGAAGCCACACCTCTAGGAGAAACAGAGTGAATAGACTCCTGTTTCTACTGCTACAACTCAAAGGATGTGGTATATTATACATGGAAGATTTGCTCTATTGTTCAAGTGGATCAGAGGAACAAAGATGGAGAGAGACTTAGAAGGACCAATCTAGCCCAACCCCTCAGTTTTTATAGATAAGGAACTGAGGTCCCAGAGAAGTTCAGTCATTTGCCCAAAATCACAACCTCTGGACTCCAAATCAAGAATAACCCCTATACTTCACCCCACCCAGTGGCCATCCCCTCTACCCTAAAAGGTTCTACAGTCAATGAGCAAAAAATATGCATAAATATTATTTTGTCTCTTGCCATTTTCCTCCCAGTACTGAAATATTTTTTTGTTTCATCTAGTTTCTCTTTCCTTCTCTTCTTTCACAAAAAAACATGGTTAAACACTTAAAATGGCATAAGTTGCTCACTTGAGACCATTTCCATCGTCAAAGAAAAAATATTTTGATTTCATATCTTTCAGCAGCAGCTTCGGATTATCGCCTCTCAGAATGATCTTGTCCCAAAGGACAACCTGGTTCAGAGCCTACATTGAAATGAGAATTAATTAGACAACTCTTCTAACACAACATCTGGTCAGTGCATATTAAAAGTAGCATTGATCCAAAGGAGACAGTTTAGTAAACATGCAGCTTAACTTATCAGCCAGACTTTAAGAAAATCTCTGCAATATTAATATTAAAACATGAAAAACAAGCAAAAATATGAAGAACCACTGTTAGGCCATAGAGATGACCCTCCTACCCCAAGGAAATCCCAACCCTTTCACTGAGCTAGAGGGTGTGTCTAATGAGGTGCCACAACCTAGGGAGCTCCATAGAGCAATTCTCCAACTGGAGTATCTGTTGACCATTCAATACTCTCTAAGTTTCCTAGGATCATGCTTAGGATGCCTGCCTCCACTTGGGGTGACTATGGATAATTGATCGTGCCCTGCCCCACACACAGTTAAGAGGGTCCCAAATAGTGTCATAACAATTTATGGCTGTCTAGCAATTTCAGCTACCCCTACTTGACAAGAAGTTCCAGTATCATAAAGGGGATGCTAAATTATTACGAATGAACTGAAAAAAAATCATTGTCTTTAAATAATTCATTTTCTTAACAAAAATGTTTAAATAAAAACATGTAGTCACACTATAGTTCTCTCATGAATCCTATTAAGATCAGCTCTCTGCTGGTTTACATGTAAACATATTGCAATTTCCAAAACACAGATGAAAAACAATTGTGCAGTTATAATTTTAATTCCTAATACACAAAAATTATTTTCTTTATATCAAAGGAAAAATGAGCCCCCAAATGTGAAAGAAATGAAAAAAGGAGGGAAAATTCCAATGACATTTCCTGCCTCATCCATTACCTTTGTCCAGGCCAGTTACTAAATGCGTGGCCACTCTATCACCCTCAAATAAATAAATAATCTTCTTTTCTAGTGTTCCAGGCATGACTATAAGACTTATTAGTAATACAAACATTTGAAAGGAAGGAATTTTGAGTTTGAATTTGGCTCCACTACTTAATACATGAGACAATTTGGGAAGGGTAACCTGTTTCTTTGGGTCTCAGTTTCCTCCACTGTAAGATGACAGAGCTCAACTAAATGCTTTGTCCCTTCCAGCTCTAAATCTGGGTGAACTTAATAGAGAAGACCATGATTATTACAAAACCTAAACTTACTATATCATTGTCATCCAGATTTTAAATCTCCCAAAGCATCTTGGCCTAATACCAAACCAAATTCATTAGCTACACAGGGGAAAAACAGAGTAAACCAGAATATTTCTCACAAATTATTAATTTGTTCATGCTATCCCAGATACAAAAAAATTACTATGAAGGAAGAAAATCCAGGTGAATTACTAAGCTTGCTAAATGCTCAATTATTATGCTGGTGTTTACTCTTTTGCTCTCCTGACTAGTTTATGAACTGCTTTTTTTAAAAGCTGATGTTTCAAGGGATTGGGTTAAAACAAATAACCAAATCAAAATGTGAGAACAACCATATAATATGACAATCTGCTAAACACTGCTCAACATTAGCTATTGTCAAGGAATAGTTCATATAATATGTAAAAACCAAGACTACCTTCACCAATATCCCTTAGGGTACTGCACCAAAATAAAATTTTATATGGAAACCCAGATACAAAAGAAATAATTTTACATTTTAATTCCGTTTTCTAAATAAAAGAACCATTAATTTATTAACCTCTGCATAAAACATGCTGGGATTCTTTACAATTCTTACGGTGGCTTTTCTAATTTGTTCCATGAAAATAAAACATGAAGTGAAACAACATGCTAGGTAGGTTAGTTTCATTAGAATCATGCTATAAATGTCAAAACTGAGCAGTGAGCCAATGAATATTACCAGCAAAGTTTTGTGTTTTTATGGTCAAGGCTGATTATAAGGCCTCTTCTTTTAAGATGCATTCTTAGTAATGTTATTACACAATGGGCCTTTGAACAATCTTATAAAGGATGAACTTACTCCCAGTGGCATGTTTGTTACACTAAGTATATTTTAAGCATGTTAACATTGATATAGAACTTTATGACTATTAATGTACTTCACAAACATTTCACTTGATCATCTTAACAATTATGTGAAGTAGGTGAGATTAATATCCTCATTTTACAGATGAAGAAATAAAGAATAAATGACTTGGCCAAGGCCACCCAGTTAGTATCTAAGTCAAGGTTAGAACTAAGGTCTTCCTGACTATAAATCCAACACTCTACCCCACTGTACCACCTGCCAATCTATGTTTCCACTAGGCAATGTGGGCCACTTAATGGTTACATTTCTAGGGGAACCAATGTTAACCATAGATACTTCAAGTGAGATGATTTCAATCCTAACAATTTTGACAAAATTAATTACAAAATTACATCAACAACTATCAATAGCTTATTGACAGAAAGTCTTGCATAATATAAACTACTAACATAATAGCCAGAAAACTAAAGCACAATCAAGTAAGAGTTTTGGCTTTGTGATTTACTATCTATACTATCTGTTATCCCTCTCCTTCCCTCAACATACTCAAGCAATAATGTAAAATGACAGTAACTGCTTTCTGTAGGATTTGGGTGGTTTGGTTTTTTGTTTTTTGTTTTTTGTTTTTTTTTTACCCTTGTACTTCGGTGTATTGTCTCATAGGTGGAAGATTGGTAAGGGTGGGCAATGGGGGTCAAGTGACTTGCCCAGGGTCACATAGCTGGGAAGTGGCTGAGACCAGGTTTGAACCTAGGACCTCCTGTCTCTAGGCCTGACTCTCACTCCACTGAGCTACCCAGCTGCCCGGTTTGCTTTTTAATATGTGGGATTTTTCTTAAGAGAAGAAAGAAAAGTAAGAGGAGGAAGAGACAGGAGGAAGGAAGAGAAAGAAAAAGTCAGAAGGAAAAGGAGAAGAGGAAAGGGCAAAAAGAAGAGAAAGGTCATGGAAAAAGAGAAAGAGGAGAAAGGAGATAAAAGGAAGAGATGAGACCAGAAAGAGGAAGAGAAGAAGGAAGAAAAGGACAAAAAAGGTATAAGGAGAAAAGGAGAAAGAAATAGAGATGGCAAAGAGAAAAGGAAAATGAGGATAAGGAGAAAGGAAAAGGAGAAAAAGGTGGGGAGAAGAGAAAGGGAGGAGTATAAAGAGGAGAGGAAGAGAATCAGAGAGGAGGCAGTCCTATCATTATGTAGCACGTTTTAATAATTAAAGGTGGCATCTGCTTCACTACCTATTTTTTAAGACACTCAAATAGTGGTATTTTAAGTCTAAATACTTAAATCATAAATACCACAAAGCCTCCAAATCATAGAAACATGGAAAATTACGAACACAAAGTATTTAAGATCTCTAGAATACTTCCACTAACGGTTTGCAAAAAAGTTGATATATAATCATATGTGAGAGAAAATTTTCAGCAAGGTATTTCCACTACTTTCAAGAATTAGGTCTGATAGATTCCAAATATGTACAGGTTAATAAAGGTTTATGGTCCCCCAACTCTCCTCCAAGCCTAGCTGAAGAGTGAGTGATCTAGTTTAAACTAAACCATCCTAATAACTGCCTCTCACAGACTTTTTGTGAAATGAGATATGTGTTAAAGGCCTTTACAAATTTTAAAACTAGAGACCACTTTCTAAACTCACACCCAGGCACGAAAACAGTTCCAAAGAGGTGACAGGGAGGGCCATAGAAAGAGAGCCACATCAGGTTCTCATAGTTTTCTCTCTCTTTAAGCTCATTACCAACGTGGTACAAAGAATTTCAATTTTTTTTACAGGAAAATACATGTCATGCAACTCACTTCTGATGCTAACTTTAAGTAGTTTTTAAGTTAATATACACTTCTAAATATACATGATACATATATACTTACATTATTTTTTGTCGAATATTCTGCTGATAAATATAGAAACAACTGCTTTACATTCCAATCAAATATATTCTCTAGATGTAAAAAAATTAAGGAACAAAGACATATATAAAACAGTACAAAACTTTAATGGTCAGTTCTCAATTATTCAAAGATTTCTAAAAGAATAGATTTCTGATCTAAGAATAGTTGTTCCTCAATCACCCAATATGCTAGTTATTTTCCCTTCTGTAAGTAAGCATGTCAAAAGATCTTAGATTTAGAGCTGAAGGGACTCTGGAGATCATCAAAGTTTTGCCCTTCCTTTTACAGATAAAGAAAATGAGATTAAAGGACTTAGTCCAGATAACATAGCAAAATGTATTGGAACCTATGTACTGTAAAACTCCTAAGTCTAGTACTCTTTCCATTATAACATATTGACTCTTAGCATGCACTTCTGTCTGCAAAAATATAGCTAGACAGTTAAAACTGACACATAAAGAGGGGGGGAAAACATAATAAATACCAGAGATTTGGGAGATTTTTAAACTAATCATTGTCCTCCTCCCCTCCACCACTACAGAAAGGAATGGAAGGTAGTACAGAATCAGGGTTCTAAGGTGCCATAAGATCAATCTAAGATATTATTACAAAGGAGAAAACTGAGGTCTGTAGGTTGAAGTTACTTGCCTAAAATCACATACTAAACTGATGCTTACTGGTTGAAACTTTACAGTATATATTTACTTTAATAGAAAAATAAACATAATCTGTACCAGGTTCTTGCAAGTAACAGTATCTAAGTCACAGAGTTCTATGAGAATCAGTGAGGCAATATGTGTAAAGGGCTTTACAAATCTTAAAGCAATATATAAATCATAGCTACTATGATTAGTAAACCACATATCATCTGTGTGCTAGGTCACTATAAATAAGTTTCTTTCTCTGACCTTGGTTCCCTTATTTGTAAAACGAGGGAGCTACCTGGACTAGATCTAGGTTTCTTCCAGCTCCAATTCCCATAATTAATAAAGGACTCAAAATCTACTTTTCTGTGAAATCAAATTCACATTGTAAAATTTAAAGTGAGAGACAGCATCATATGGGGGAAAAGAGAGATTTTTGAAACAGGGAGATCTGGGTTCAAATCCTGCCTCCAATATATTGACTATATTACACTCGGGTAAATCACTTAACTGTCCAGTGCTCAGGAAACAAACTAAGATTACATGTTGTAGAGTAGATGCCTACCTATACTGGTAAAGATAGTCTTGCCATCAAGAGTTCCTTATACCAATAAAATTGCCCAGTATAAAAGCCTAGTATAAAAGGAAAATAATTAATATGTCCTGTAGCATTATGTGCACTGTGAATCTTTTTTTCTAAACCAATCACTGTACAATAAACCTACATTGCCATTTTAAACTGATCAAAATATTTAAAATAAATTTCAACTATTTTCAGTGCTTAGCACAGAGTCTACCACATAGCGGGCACTTAATAAATGTTTATTATTAGTTGAATGAGTGAAATAATCAGATTCAATATCATAAACTATGTTATCTTTAGGGTATTAAAAACAAAATATATCACACAATGGCAGTTCAAATAATTTTGTGCTTATTACATCTATATCCAAGTACATAGGGCATTTACAGAACACGCACTTCCATAGATTGGAATCTGTACTTTGTTTTTTAGTAAGCTGATAAATATGCACAGGAATGCAAACATATTTCACAAATTACTACCAATATCAAGTACAGTGAAATATTTGAATGAACCAAGGAATAGAAAGCTAATTAATATAAGAATATTTAAATTAAACTAACTGGAATAATATTTTAATCTGAAAGTTTTCAGTCCTTCTCAGCAATACTGGGTTAAAGATGACCACAGAGGACTGAAAGACAGAAAATATTTAATGTAACAAATGAACTTTATTCCCTTTTTATTTTTTTAAAAAAGAACCTTGCTTTGACAGTAGCTGCCCACAGACAAAGTTGCAGCCTTTTGTTGAATCTAGCTTACTTAAAAGACACTAGCCCTAGGACAAAACAGAGTATCTTTTGTTTAAGTCCTCTTAGAGAAGGGGTTCTTAACCTTTCCTGTGCCAAGGAGTCCTTTTAGCTCTCTGGTGAAGCCCACAGCTCCCTTTATACAAAAGAAAGTTACAAATTAAAAATGAAATTATAAAGGAAACCAGTTATGTTGAAATAGTTATCTCTTTTTTAAATTTTACAGACCCCAGTTTATGAATCCCTGATGAAAAAAAATACACTTGATCAAAATGCCCTTTCCCTTTTTTATATTAGCAAAGTAGGAACAGCAGGAGAGGGCTGTCTCAATAAAACAGATGAGACCAGACCTAGAAGTGATCTGAGGTGCTTCCAAACCAAGAATGGTCTAATAAATTGAGGAGGAAAAAAAGACTTTCACATTTTTCAGGAAGGCATGGTTGGCAGAAGCCAGAAAACTGGAAGGCCCAGATAAGCTATTAAATCCAATCATAAAATTACTTCTTCAATTTTAAATAATTTCGTTCTGGTTGTGAAATCACATATGCTATAAAAGGATAGTAACTGTCAACTGAGATAGTAAACTGACCAACCATTTAGATATTGAAATGACACTACAAACATGTAACCTAACATTACATAAGCCAACTGCTGGATGTTACTGCTAGATAAAACTGCTACTGAAACATCATTGACAGCTCCCAGGTGACAAGACATTAAATGCACTTTTTACATAGTTTGAGTATTAGTGATTCTTCACTCTACCTTAATTTTGTTCTTCCTAAAAAAAAAAAACTTTTAAAATTTCAAAATCTCATTTTTGGTGGATAAGATTTATGTAATATTTCTTCTGAATAATTTCAGGCCTGGTCACCATGTATATTTTCTTGAATTATGAAAAAAATACTGATGTAGAGAGGAGCAGTTATTATTCCATCTTGTTTTACTAATAAAGAAACTGGGGTACAGAGATTAAATAATTTTTTAAGCAAAATTCAAGTTAGAGGCAATTTCACAATTATAAAGGAGGAGTTCTGAAGTTTCTATCAGTTTTTTTCCCTCTTCATTAGAATATTTTCAAATGCTTTAATTCAGCTTACTATAAACTTAAAATCATTGAAATTTATGTATATTTTTAAATTTTTTTCATAAAGGATATCAGCTGTTACATCAAATGTAATGAATCCCAGATCACTTCGTTCTCTAGGTCCAGTGAAGTCTTCTACATTTTTTCTGAAAATAAACATAAGTTTTATAATCCTTTAAGCATAGAAAGTCACAAAGTTTCTATGTCTACAATTTCTTAAGAGAACTGAATCCTCCTGTCCAATACATATACAACCCAAAACAGCTTATTCCAAACATATTGTGATAGTGTCTCCTGGTCAGTTCTATGCTACATAAAAATTAGTAGACATATAAACTGAAGAGTTAGGGCTACCCTGGATACATAAAAATAGGTTAAAAATCTAATAAAAAGATGGACATTGAACTCAACTGAAAGGAAATAGGATAAATCCTAAGTAAATATCAAAGAAGCTGTCTTCATATGCTTTAAGAGTTCCTCAAAAAAAAAATTGGAGGAAAGCCTTGAAATTAGGCAATTTCATAAATAGACAGAAAAAGTTTTTGCTGAAGGAGATGTAGAAAATAAAAGTAAATTAACCAATAGCTAAGGGCAGCAGAGCAAACCAAACCAATGGGGGAAAAAGCAGAGGAAGAGTAATTTAGAAGAGCCCTCAGAGTTAAACACCTGACAAGAAAAGTACAAAGTTAATGCTGAAAGCAACAGGGAATCAGCTTGCCTAGACAAGAGAGACGAAGAGAAAGAATATCAGGTCTGTCAAGAGAAATAAGCAAGGAATAGTAGATGGTTTTAGAAAGAATTTTTTTTAAGACTACAGGCAACTGCGGCAATAACATGTCAGTTTCCTATTTCGTTATGATCCCTTCAGAACCGGCAGAAAATTCCCATCCTAAAATAAAACAAAAAAGCGGGGGGCGGGGGATTGGAGGAAGGGGGGAGGAAGCGGTGAGAGAGGCTCTATCTTTTCACAAAATGCACCGCTGATTTCCAAAAACCTCAGCAGGTGCTAATCTGGGGTATGGACGAATAAATTTTCCAAGGAAATTCTTAAAAGCTAAAGAGGGAGGAACACGTCCAATTCAAACGTATGTAAGCATCGTAAAGATAGTTGGGAAAGATCTAAGAAAACAAAAAGAATAACAATACCAAGGTTTAAGGGATCTCAAAGTGCTTTGTCTATATCGGGGGAAAAGTTGCAGGGTGGAACAGAGGCATGAATTCAGCGATACACGAAATAAGAAATAAACCCAGGGAGGAGTGCAAACAGGAACCACACTCTAGCGGGCACACTGCAGATGTGCCAGGAGGGGTAGGGAAGGGGCAGGCGCCGGCCTCGGCAGAGCCGGAGTAGGCTGGTGTGGGGCTCCCTCATTGGCCCGCGCGGGGGAGGAGGGAAGTGAAGGAGCAGGAAGGAGGGCTGCAGTCCCTGACCTGAATTAGGGGAGCCAAGAGAGCGAGCCCAAGAACTTAACCCGGGATGGGTGTGCAAGCAGATGGAGGGGGGGGGG